>NW_006159725.1:2875929-2883883 GCF_000334495.1 Tupaia belangeri chinensis
CAGGGTCTCCATGCCGTGGTCCTGTTTCAGGAAGCCCAGGTCCTGGGCACACATGCAAAGAAGACCTTGGGACTCAAATCCAGAACTTTCCCATCATGCCCAGCATCACAGAATGTCACGTCCACACTGTGCCACCGTGGCTAGCCAAGAATCTCAGGGTTAAGAACGCAGACACCTGGGCCAGCAGATGGCATAGTGGTTAAACTGCTGGTGTCCCAAATGGCCGACCATGGTTCGAGACCCCAGACCTGGCGGCTTGAAAAATCATAAATAAACAGATAAAGATAAATCAATAAACAAATAGGGGGGGAAAGTGCAGATGCCTGAGTCAGCAGATGGTGTGGAGGCCAGGGTGCTGAATCTCACATGGCCTACTGCATGGTTCAAGTCCTAGACCCAGTGGCTTGAAAATCACACCTGGCGTGTGTGAGTGTGTGCCCAAGATCCCAAGAAGAGAATGGGAAGAAAGAATTGCAGCATGGCCATCCCCCACAGAGGAGATTTCTTGTTTTCTATCTCTCCGGCGAGCACAGGTACCCTATTAGCAAAAATCTCTCTCCAAAAAAATGATTGCTCATCACTTGTCTAAATGTATCCTGGCCCCAGGCCTAATTCACACACCCTGTTCTGGATCACTATTTAGTGCTGACAACGAAACCAGCACGATTTTGCCTGAAGCACTCGAGGGCCCATGCCTGACCCCACTAGATGGATTTGTCTGTAGGCCGCTGGGTGGAGAGTCCCAGAACCTGTGTCTTAGCCCAACTATAGAACTTGCTGTTTCTAATGTGTATGTGCTAACCTGTAAGGTAATGAGTTCCCCATCCTGACGAAGTATTCAAACAGCCAGAGGAGCATCCATCAGACATGTCTCCTGGGGGAATGGTCATGCCACTCCTCTTCTCCATTTTTCTCCTGGGATTGTGGGCACACACAGACACTCACCTAGCGTGTTTTTCAATCCACCAGGTCCAGGACTCGAACCATGCAGTTAGCCATATGGGATCTAGCGTCTTTAACCACCACACCACCAGGTGGCCCAACAAAACATTATTTTTAAAGAACATAGCTGTTATCAAAAGCCAGATCTGTCCATGGCTCATTCCGCATATGTTAATGGAGTGCTACTGTGTACAAGGCCAGCAGAGCAGGACAGAGCCTGCAGCTCCCGGATTGAAACAGGCAGAGGTGACGGGGAACCCAAGCCCTGGGGGACTGACAAGGAGCAGGTGGCCAGAGCCAGGCTCACCAGGGAAACGGGCTGTGGCTTTATGTGCATGTTCCTGGGGTCAGGCCAGAGGGAAAGGAGAGAGACTGGGGGAGAGGAATGAGTGGAGGCGGGGCCAAGGTGTCTTCTGGCTCTGAGCTAGATGGGGAGAGGCCTGAGCCATCAGGTCAGACCTGATGTCTAAACTGGGGGCTCCAGGGCAGCAAGGGGAGGTGATCGTGAAACCACAATACAGGGAAGAGTGACAGCAAAGGCAGATCTCCTCCAGGGACCTGCATTTTTGAGTCATTCTAACGTTGTTCTATTACCCACACGGTACAGAGAATGAACTTCCAAGCAGTGGTGTTTGTTGTTTCAAAACACCCAGGGAAAATGAACAGTAAGAACGAAAAGCCAAGAAAATCAATCCTAATAAACTGTAAATAATAGAACAACCTTGACATCATGTTTAAGGGGTATACTTAAAGCCTCACAAAAACAATAGAAAACAATAACATTACTTTTGTTTTGTTTTCGCTATAGAGCGTGTGGGCTCACAGGAGAGACAGAGAGACAGAAAGTGAGAAATCACCCCCCAGGGGGAATGGCCGGGCTGCAATCCCTTCTCCCCATTTTCCTCTAGGGATTTTGGACGTGCATGTCCCTGGCGTGACTTTCAAGTTGCCAGGTCTGGATCAAACCACATTCAGACATGTGGGAGTCCAGCCCCTTAACCACCTTGCCGCCTTCTGGCCCAACGTTACTTTTTAAAAAAAACAAGCAAGATGTTATGAAGCTCATTCCTTTGTGATAAAGGGGGAGGGGATAAAGCTCACATGTTCAATGTCCTTACTAAAGATTTGGGCTCAGTTCAGCCGCATTCTCTTTCTAGAAGGATCATGCCTGCCCAGACCTGTTACATGTTGTCATGTAGAATAAGGATTAAAAAAAGTAGACAAATAGGGACCAGCAGTTAGCGCAATGGCTATGTCGCTGGACTCCCACGTAGTCGACCACGGTTTGCATCCCGGACCTGGTGGCTTAAACTCATGCCGGGCGCGTGTGCGTGCGTGCTCAAGATCCCGAGAGTAGAATGGAGGAGAAGGGATTGCAGCATGTCCATCCCCCCTGGGGGGTGATTTCTCGCTTTCTATCTCTCTGTCTCTCTCTGTCTGGTGAGCGCACGTGTTCTATAGCAAAAACCTCTACAAAAAAAAAAAAGTAGACAAATAGACAAGAATGAGAATCTGGTAGGCACTGAACTGGGAGGAGAATAGGAAAGGAAGGAGTACAGAGGAAAACATTCTCTATTTTCAGGCTGTTCGCTACACACATCCATGAAAATACAGTCCAGAGCAAAGGCAGAAGCAGGGGGGCCTGTGGACCATTGTCTCCCACCATGACTGGCAGAAAGCCTGCAATGCCACCAGGGATATAAATGAAAATTACATACATTAAAAAATCTACCCTATTCTTGGAAAATGCCACTGAATATAATGGAAAGTACAATTACTCCTAAATTAATCTACCAATGTAATGCAATCCCAACTAAGACACCAACAGGTGGAACCACAGAAACCTTTTCCCAGCTGTTAGAGAATGAACAGCTACCGGGGAGAACGGTTAGGAGCTTCTTAGAAAGCCAAAGCTAGTCTTTACCATATGACTCTGTAGTCATGTTTCTAGGTATTTACCCAAGTGAGTCAGAATGTGTTTACACAAAAACCTAAACACGTGTGTTTAGAGCAGCTTTGTTCACAACTGCCAAAAATTAGGAGCCAAGCTCTCATTCAATAGGTAACTGGATAAATGATTCTATTATCTATATAACAGAATATTACTTAGCAATAAAAAACAATAAACTGGGCCAGCAGGTGGTGTAGTGGTTAAGGCACTGGACTCGCATATGGTCTACTGTGGTTCAAGTCCTGGACCCGGTGACTTAAAACTCAGGCTGGGCACACGTGCGTGCATGCCCAAAATTCCAGGAGGATGGAGAAGGGATTGCAGTGTGGCCACCTCCTCTGGGAGTGAGAAGCCGAGGCTCACTGTCAGACCATGATCTAAGGAAGTCAGAGGGCAAGAAGATAGGGCAGAGATGTCCCAAGCTGCACGGCTAAGGGAAGTTCAATGAGACCATTTGAGCGTACCTGAACTCCCAGGACTCTGGGAGTGACTTCTCACTTTTCTTCTCACTGTCTCTGTCTCTCCCGAAAGTGCACACTCTCTATGGCAAAACCCTAAGATAAATAATTATTTTTTAAAAAAGAAAATACTTTTGCAGTTCTTTAAGAAGTTAAGCATAGAGTTACTACCTGGCCAAGCAATTCCATTCTTAGGTTCATATCAAATAGCACAGAAAACCTATGTCCACACTACAAGTCGAACAAGAATGGTTATTGCAGCATTATTCATAAAAGACAAAGTGTGGAAACAACCAAATGTCCACCCATTGGTAAATCCCAGGCCATGCAGAGACAGCAGCACGCCTCGTGCTGCATCCCCTCCACCAAGCAAGAGCCCAGTGTCTTTCAGACGTGTCTGCTTTGCCTACGGAGCCTTTCCTGGGACTCAGGCTCTTCTGACCGGGTCCTCTATCTCCTCAGCAGGCCTCGCCCACTCAAGTACCAGTCCCTGCATGCCCAGGAACATGGAGCTGTGACAAGGCTGTCCCTTCCCCAGGACCCCAGAACAGCACATCTGAGTCTTGACAAAGGTCATATTTTAGAGCCTCACCTCTCTCCCACCTGGAGCACAGAAGCGCCTCCTGCCTCCGAGAACCACCTCTGAGACTCAGGGGCCTGCAATTGTGTGGCCTGCAGGGAACTGGGCTCTGAGTCGACAGCTGGGTCTTAGCTCTAGCCACCTAAGCAGGAACCTGATCACACGTCAGGAACCTCGTCGGATTCCAGCGCCTGCAGGGCCCCAGCCGCCGGCTGCAGAGGGGCACACTCTGCCTCCTTGCCAGGCACCACTCTCCCGCACGCAATGTTGCTGGAGGGGTTTCGCTGCTGAGAAAAAGAAAGGTGATCTGGATTTTTTAAAAAGATTAATTTATTTCATTGCATGATCATCACCATAGATTTATTGATTTAATTTTAATTCATTTATTTAAATTTATTATTATCATCATTATTTTTAATAGGGCACGTGTGCTCACCAGAGAACATGCTTGGTGAAATGCCACCTCGAGTGACAGAGCATGGTGCTGGCAGGCTCTGGGACATCCTCTGTCACAAGCAAAAGCGACCTGCCCCTCTGTCTTCCATACGCGTTTGTTCTTACTTTGCCGCAGGAAGCTGGAGGTTGATCTTGCTTTTTCTAAGTCCCAGCTGCTTCCAAAACACTTCCCTGAGGGCTCTCCGGTGAGAACCTTCTGGCGGAGAACTGCCTCACTGCCGCATTTCTGGGACTCTCTGAAACACAGAGAGGTGAGAGAAATTGGCAACAGCCCCTCGTAGTCACGTCTCTGGGAAAATGAGACTCTGAAGCCAGTGGACTCATTAGGGGCATTTTCTGAGAAACTGGAGCCGAGAACTATCGAAAGCGAGTGTCTTTCTTTTCTGAGAGACAGAGAAAAAATAGAATCCCCAGTGCTTTTTAGCACCCTAAGGACCATTAAGGATAGACACCGAGCCTTGCTAGTGGGGGGAATGTTATTACGTTCTTTACCAAATGTAAGTGTGCATGGCTATTGCTCTAAAAATACCCAAGTTTGTCTAGGAGACAAAGTTCGTATTTAGGGGACCAGCAGATGGCGTCGCAGTTACGTCACTGGACTCCGTGTAGCTGATGGTAGTTTGAGTCCCAGATCCGGTGACTTAAAACTCATGTTGGGCATGTGCGCAGGCGCATGTGCGTGCTCAAAATCCTGAGAGGAGAATGGAGGAGAAGGGATTGGGAAGTGGCCATCCGCCCTGGGGGTTTCTCACTGTCTGTCTCTCTGTGTCTCTGGCAAGTATATGCTCCCTGTAGAAAAATCTCCCTTAAAAAAAAATATTTAGCAGATCAATCAGGGAAGAAATAAGCGGTTAGAGTTCTCACCAGCAGGAAGGCCGGACAGTACTGGGCGCGAACACAGCACCCAAGCTCCCCTTCTTCCCAGAACGCATGACACTGGGCGGGCGTGAGCTCTCAGCACATCTGGCAGAAGCCCAGAGGGCCACAGAAATTGCAGGACTCGGGAAGAAGCCAAGGAGTGAGGTTCCTTTTCTGAAATAGAGTGGGGTTTTCCTAATGGATCTTAGGACACCGGCTTTGAAAGTCCATGCACATGGAGGCCAGCAGGTGGCACGGTGGTTAAGGTGTTGGACTCCCACATGGCTGACTGCAGTTTGAGTCCCAGACCTGGAGGCTTGAGACTCTCACCAGGTACGTGTGTGTGCGTGCCCCAAATCCCAGGAGAAGAATAGAGGAGAAGGGATTGCAGTGTGGCCTTCCCCTCTAGGGGGTGGTTTCTCACTTTCCCTCTCACTTTCTCTCTCTGGTAAGTGCAGGTGCCCTATGGCAAAAACCTTAAAAAATAAAATAAAATGAACTCCCATACACATCAGCTCATCAACACATCAGGTTCAGTAACAGATCATACTACCAGGACTAATAAGAAACACACACAAAATACCAATACTTATTTTCTAAACTCAATAAGTGGCAAAAAAAATTTTAAAAAGCTCTCAATAAAATACCTCTGACTTTTCTTTGCCACACACGACACAGTCCTTTGGATATAATACATATGTGATAAATATTTGCTATGGGTTTCAGCTAACTGGTGTCTGCCACCATCGAACTTTAATTTCTCTCTTTTCACACTCACAGCAGGTTTCCTCAGTTAAAAGTCCTGGGCGAAACACCTTAAAAATGTAAACATTAGAGCCAGCCCGTGGTATGGCAGTTAAGGTGTTGAATCTCACAGGGCTGACTGTGTGATTCAAGTCCTGGTTCAGGCAATTTGAGAAATACACCAGGCACGTGTGCACATGTGCCGAAAATTTCAAAAGGAGGGAGAAATGGAGAAAGGATGGCAGCAAAACCATGGTCCATAGACAGCACTTTCTCACTTTCTCTCTGTGTCTCTAAGAGCATGTGCATCCTCTGGCAAAATTTAAAAAGAAAAAAAAAGGGGGGGGGCAGCAGGTGGCATGGTGGTTAAGGCATTGGACTCGCACATGGTCAACCACAATTCAAGCCCCAGACCTGGTGTCTCACTTTCTCTCTCTCTCTCTCTCTCATTCTCTCTCTCTCTCCCTGGTGAGTATATGTACACTATAGCAAATTTAAGGGAAAAAAGATATAGATGTAGATATGTAGATAACAGATATATAGATAGAAAAATAATTCTTGAAAAAAAAATGTAGACATCATTAAAATTTCACCCCTTGACTTTCACCTCCCCGGGGTCGACCTGTCAGGGTTTTTCTCTTCCGCTCTGGTACATACTAGTTCTTAGATCAGATGGCTACAGGCTTGCACTCTTCCTTGCTAGAATAGTCATTTCCCATGGCTGGAATAGCGGCTGCCGGCGGGAGGGGAAAGCTGAGCCTCGGTGCGTTGGCAGGCGCGCCCGCTCCCTCTCGGTGCCGCAGTTCTGTTGAGCTATATGTTTTTGCACAGACACGTTCTTTTGGCAAACAGACTGTTCTTTTTGGTTCCTGCTTCCCACAGACTGGTAGAGTCATGTGCGGGGAGAGCCAGGCACGCTCTTTCAGCATGGGGATCCCAGGCAGGTGGGCAGGGCCAGCCTCTAGGGATGCAGAGCCCAGGGAAAACCACAAGGGGTCGCCTCTATGCACAGGCGAAATTCCATTAAGAGGCAAAATCCCAGGGACTGTGGTGGGCAAGAACAGCTGGAGGTTGTGGCCTGAACTGTGACGAGGATAGCCCTGGTAAACTGACCATGCCCGACGCCTGGGTCTCTCTAACCTAGACCACAGCCACCGAGGAGGTGTAAAGGAGTGAATTAGCCACACCCCCTGCAGCCTTGCTGCCAGAGAGTGAAAATAAGCCTTGGAGCTGGACCACTGCCTGGTAGTTGGGGCGGCTGGATCCCAAAGGTCGTCCGTGCTGTTTGAGTCCTAGGCACGGAGACTTGAAGGACACACCCAGCGCATGTGTGTGTGCGTGCCCAAACTCCCGAAAGATGGAAAGATGGAGGAGGATTGCAGAACAACCATGCCCATGGGGCTGCTCCCTCGCTCGCTCTCTCTTCCCATCCAGTACATATGTCCTCTGGCAAATTTTCTTAAAAAAGCATGGGGGTCAGCAGGTGGTGTAGTGCGTATGGCACTAGACTCCCACATGGTCAACTGCGGTTCGAGTCCTAGACCTGGAGGCTTGACAGATGCATGTGCGTGCATGCCCCCAATCCTGAGGGGGAATGGAAGAGAAGGGATTGTGGCATGACCATCCCACTGGGGGGGATGGTGGTGGTGGTGGTGGTGGTGGTGGTGGTGGTGGTGATTTCTTGATTTCTGTCTTTCCGCTGCATGCACACACCCTATAGCAAAAGTCTCTCTTAAAAAATAATAAGTAATGAAAGCAAGAAGAAAGAAAGAAGAAATGGGGGAGCCAGCAGATGGCATAGGAGTTATATCACTAGACTCCCACATGGGCAACCGCGGTTTGAGTCCCAGACCCGGTAGCTTGAAAATCACACAAGGCACATGTGTGTGTGTGCCCGAGATCCCAGAAAGAGAATGGAGAAGCGATTGCAATGTGGCCATCCTCCCAAAAGGTGATTTCTCTCTT
>NW_006159725.1:2883915-2887564 GCF_000334495.1 Tupaia belangeri chinensis
CAAAGTTCATGTGCCTTAAGGCAAAAACTTCTAAAAAAAAAAGGAAAGAAATGAATGAAGGAAGAAAAGAAGGCTTGAGTTAAATACACACAAAAACCTGGACCCTTCTTACACTCCACTTAAGGGTAGGAATCATATTATATTTATATTCTTTCCTCAACTCCTACAATATTTATTGGAAGAATAACTTGGGACCAGCAGGTGGTGGGGTGGTTGAGACACTGGACACTCCTCCATGGCCAACCATGGTTCGAGTCCCAGACCTGGTGGCTGCTTTCTCACTCTCTCTCTTTCTCTCTCTCTCATCAAATTAAAATAAGTAAATGAATGAATAAAAATAAATACATAATTCTTGAAAAAAATTTATATTAAAAAAAAGACAGAAAGAATTCAATGTTTAATAAACCCAAAGTGAGAGATACATACAGGTCAGAGTGTGGACAACTCCTGCCAGAAAAATCTGGCAAACCTTTAACTTTTGAAACCCACAACACAGCCAGGCAGGATTAAAAGCCATGGACAGTCCACACCAGCGGGTCTCCCTCCACCCCCAGGAATCTGACCCACACTCCCAGGCAAGGCAGCCTTGAGCGTTTCCTCTTGCTCAGTGTCCCTCTTGGGAGGCAGCTAAAGAGCTGCGGAAAGGCAGGCGGGGTCAGGCAGGAGTGGTGGCATCACCACCGTTCAGTGGCCCAGTTGCTGTCACTAGAGCTTGGTCCTGGTGGGGGGAAGCTAGCAATGGGGAAGTCTCCAGCTCACTTCCTGCTGTGAGCTGGCCCCGGGGGAAGACATTTTGTCCAGATCCTTCACACAGCCCCACTCACAATACGCACAAACTCACACACTCACACACTCTCACAGACACACCCCCCACTCACAACACACACACTCTCACAGACACACACCCCCACTCACAACACACACACACTCTCACATACACACACACACACTCACAACACACACACACACTCACAACACACACACACACACTCTCCCTCTCACACACACACACACACACACTCTCTGGACACGGTCACATGCACCGTGGACAATGAAGAGCAGTCATCTCGATCCTCTGGCCTCCCATGCTCAGGACCGGGAAACAGCAGCTTGGAAAGCTGGCCAGCCGGTGGCGTGCTGGTTAAAGCGCTGGATCCCACGTGGCTCACTAGGTGTTCACGGTCCAGAGCGAGCAGCTTGAAAACATACCAGACATGGGCCAGCAGGTGGCGTGGTGGTTAAGGTGCTGAACTCCCACGTGACCAACCGCAGTTTGAGTCCTGGACCTAGTGGCTTGCTTTCTCACTTTCTCTTTCTCTCTGGTGATTGCCCGTGTCCTATAGCAATAATAATAATAATAAATAAAATTAAATAAGTACTCCTTTAAAAAAAAAGGAAAACTTATTAGGCGTGTGTGTGTGTGTGTGTGTGTGCACGCCAGAAAAATCCCAAGAAGAGAATGAAAGAGAAAGGATTGCAGCAGCAAGCACACACACCATCTAGCAAAATTTTTAAAAAATTAAAAAGGAAAGAAAAGGCTGGAAGGTAGGCCAGGAGTCCAGGGCTTCGGAATCTCACTTTCTGTTCTTCTGTGAGGTGTAAACTCGACCGAGGGTTCGTCTCTTTCTAACCTAGGCAGATAACTGAGAACCTGATGCTGTCGCTTCCATTCCCCAATTTCCAAATGTCCCCTAGCAAACGAGAACGTCACCGCATCTACCCCAGGCTTTCGGAAACCAAAGCTGAGGGCATTAGGGGTGCCTGCAGCTTGACTCGCTGACGTAATCACCTTTCGGCAGGTCTGGTGGTATCGTGGTGCTGCTGGACCACGTCGGCTTAGCTAGGCTAGAACTGTGTTCACAGGATCCCCTTCCCTGGATGGTTCCTAGTTAGGGATAACTTCGAGGGCAGGGTACTGGGGAGGCGGAAGGGAAGCACATGGGCTCATCTCATAGACTGGACTCTACTGGACATTGGGGGGCCCCTGCTCCCCTTCGTGCTGCTGAACCGCCTTCGTCTTCTCTGAGTCCCCCAGCAGCTGTGCGTCAAATCCATGCAGAGGACGCAGCCTGTCCCTCTTGTGTTTTTTTTTTTTTTTTTTTTTGAGAGGTTTTCGCTATACGGCACATGCGCTCACCAGACAGAGAGAGACATAGAGACAGAAAGCGAGAAATCACCCCCCAGGGGGGATGGTCACACCGCAATCCCTTCTCCTCCATTCTCCTCTCGGGATCTTGGGCACGCACACACGCGCGCCCGGCGTGAGTTTTAAGCTACCGGGTCCGGGACGCAAACCACGGTCGACTACGTGGGAGTCCAGCGACATAGCCAGTACGCTAACTGCTGGTTCCCCAGCCTGTCCCTCTTTATTTGGGTTAGCTGTCAGGGGAGAGAGATGTGGTTTCTACTTTGCCCTCGCAGCTAGGCGTCCATCTGTCCTCAGGGGTCCGTTTTAGTTCTTTCTCTCGCTGCCTCCTGCAGTGACTCAGAGCACCACCAGGGGCAGAGCCTTCTATGGTCGGTCACCTGCACTGCTGCGTAAGGTCCAGCCCCTGTGATAGTCCCTGTTCCACACCACTCACCCTGGTCCTGCTGGCCTTAGGGAATCCCAACTCTCACACTTACGTTAGTATTTTTCTGCCTCAAAAATTATGGTTCGGTGGGTGAATGTATACACAGTACGTGGTCTACCCACATCATAGAGTAGTGTGCAGCCTTTAACAGGAAGGAAGTTCCAGGGACAAGCAGATGGTGTAATGATTACATCACTGGACTCCCAAGTCAATCATGGTTCAAGTCCTGGACCTGGCAGCTTAAAACTCATGCCGGGTGCATGTATGTACATACCCAAAACCCTGAGAGGAGAAGGGATTGCAGCATGGCCATCCCCCTGGGGGGTGATTTCTCTCCTTTTGTTTCTCTGTCTCTCTGATGAGTGCATGCATCCTATAGCAAAAATCTATTTTAAAAAATAAAAAAGAAGAAAGAAAGAAAGGAAATCCCAACCATGCTACGTGTGGAGGAAACTTGGAAGTACTATGCTAGGCGAAAAACCTAATCACAAAAAGACAAGCACTGGGGCCGGCAGGTGGCATGGTGGTTAAGGCACTGGGTCCCCATGTGGTCAACTGTGTTTGAGTCCTGAACCCAGCAGCTTGAAACTCACTCTGGGTGAGTATGGGCATGCATGCCCCAAATCCAAGGGGACAATGGAGAAGGGATTGCAGCATGGCCATTCCCCATGGAGGGGGGGCGATTTCTCGCTCTCTGTCTCTCTGTCTCTCTGGAGAGCACATGCACCCTATAGCAAAAATCTCTAAAAGAAAAAACGTGTTTGTATCATTTCCATCATATTAATTACTTAGAACGCTCCAGTTCCTAAAGACAGAAGACAGAGTGCAGGTTGTCAGGGGCAGGGGTAGGAGAAGAAGGAGGGATTGCCGTGTCCACACTCCTGAGGTTGCAGTTTGTGGAAAGGAAGTTCTGAGAGGACTGGTGGGGATAACCCAACAAGGTGACTGTATGTACTTAATGCCCCAAACTGGACACCTAAAAGTAGTTAAAATGGGGGGCTGGCAGGTGGCGTGGTGGTTAAGGGCGCTGGACTCCCACATGGCCGACCATGGTTCAAGTCCTGGACCTGGCGGCT
>NW_006159725.1:2887839-2892004 GCF_000334495.1 Tupaia belangeri chinensis
GCTCTCTCTCTCTCTCTCTCTCTCTCCCCCCCCCCTTTCTGGTCAAATTAAAATAAATAAATAAAGTCAAATAAAATCATTCTTTTTACAAATTGGTTCTCGTTTACACGGGAAGCTCCTGGGTTCATGTCTGGAGACCGCATGAGTTTGTTGTGTGTGTGTGTGGACCTGTCCAGGGCTGGCTGGGCTGGGGTGGGCGGCGACGTCAAGGTCCAGCTGGGAATATGAACGCTCTCTCTCTCTCATGCTGTCATTCTCATTTATGAAATAAACATTTAAAAAATGGAGAGTTTCCTATTATGTGTATTTTACCACAATCAAACAGAACTATCTGCTCACCTGGCGCATGATACAATCCTTCTTTCTCTGGCTCTAGCATCTCAAGTTCTCCACTCAGTCTGAACATTTGGCACAGATACGCCACCGAGCATATGAGATGTAGGTCAGAGATGTCACTAGGAAAAAGGCAAGAAAAAGACTTACTCCCTCCCAGTGCTGGCAGGGCGGCAGCCTGATGGCAAACTCGGTAACACGCCCTTCCCGGGGGAAGTCTCTGGGTCACCAACGCGTTGACGCATGAGCACGCTGTTCCTGCCAAGTGAATCGCTGGCCCCTTCCCGGGGGAAGTCTCTGGGTCACCGACGCATTGACGCACGAGCACGCTGTTCCTGCCAAGTGAATCGCTGGTGGAAGACGTGAGTGTGCTGAGTGGGCATTTCAGCACAGCTCCAGAGAGGGAAAAACTGACCACAAATAGGTCAAACGTGAAAGTAAGAGACCATGGGTTCCCCATTTCCATCTGACTTTGTTCGGTGCCTTTAGATGTGCAGATCTGACACTGAGCCCCACCTCGTTCTAGAATTAGACTCTATGACTCTCTCTCTCTCTCTCTCTCTCTCTTTTAGAGAGAGATTTTTGCTATAGGGTGATGCACTTACTGGAGAGTCAGAAAGCAAGAAATCACCCCCAGGGGAGATGGTCATGTCGCAATCCTTTCTCCATTCTCCTCTTGGGATTTTGGGCACACATACACATGCACCCGGCATGAGTCTTAAACCAGTGGATCGGGGACTCGAACTACAGTTGACTACGTGGGAGTCCAGCAGTGTAACCATTATATTGTCTGCTGGTCCTGTGGCTCTTTACTCACAGGCTCTCTCCCAAACCTCTCATGCTGGCCCACTGCATATTCTATGCCCAATCTTCCTGAATTCTGACCTTCTTCCCTTGCCATTGGATAATAACATCATACATGTGACTTTGGTTTGACTCTACTTTGGTTTTGCCTTTTTATTTTAAGTTGTTTTAAAGAACTATTTAACTTCACTTGTATTATTATTATTATTGATTTGAATGGAGAGAGAGAGACAGAAAGATAGTGAGAAAGTGAGCCGCCTGGTCCAGGACTTGAACCACAGTTAGCCAAGTGGGAGTCCAGCACTCCTAACAACCACACTACTTACTGGCCCTGGTTTTTGCTTCTTTAAGCACAACTTAATTTTGCCCCAGTATTCGGTCGCCATGGCCTGAACTTTGCATTTCTATGAAGGTGGCGTCCCCAGGGATCCTCCTGACTTCGCACACATGTCCCGCTTCCTGTGTCTCTTTGGCCAAGCCCTTTCTGCAGTACCCTCCCCTCTGTCCACAGGGGCTTCATTGGACAGTGGGCCAGGATGGGCTGCGCAGGATGGCAGAGGATTCTAGTGAGGATTATGTTAAGATTAAAAAGATTGTTCTTGGGGCCAGCAGATGGCATAGCGGTTACGTTGCTGGACTCCAACATGGCTGACTATGGTTCAAGTCTCAGTGGCTTGAAACTCACGTTGGGCAAGTACACGCCCAAGATCCCTGGAGCAGAATGGAGGAGAAGGGATTGCAGCTGGCCATATCCCCTGGGAGGTGATTTCTCATTCCCCTCTCACTGTCTCTGTCTCTGTCTCTCCCTGGCAAGTCCATGCACCCTAAGGCAAAAACTTGTACCAAAAAACAAAAAAAAGAGAGAGATATAAAAAGAAAAAAAAAAAGAGAGAGAGATAGTGAGAGAGAGAATTCTGGGGCCAAACAGTTGTACAATGGTAAAATCAGTATTCTGGTGCTGGCAAGTGGTATGGTGATTACAGTGCTGGATTCCCACATGATCAATTGCGGTTCAAATCCCAGACCTGGTGGCTTGTTTCTCACTTTCCTGCTATTTCTCTGTCTCCCTCTGGTCAATTTAAATAATAATAAGTAAAATAAAAAAATAATTCTTAAGAATTATATTAATTATAAATTAATTATTTATCTGCCTGGGAGGCGGATCCACATGGGAGGCTCCAGGTGCATGTTTGAGACTTCCCAGAGCATGTCAAGCAGTCCTGCACCCACGATCCAGGGTCGGTGGAGCTGGGGATGGATTGTGGTGTTGAAATTTCTGCTTTAGGCTGCCTCTCTGTCTCTTTTCTTCTCTTTTCTCTTTCTCTTGCTCATGAAAAAGAAAACAAGCTTAAAAAAAAAATAAAAAGACCTTTTTGAGGAGGTGATATCTGAGCTGAGACTTGAAGACAAAGAACCTGTCATGAAAACATCTGAGGAAGAATATTTTAGGCAGTGAACAATACATAAAAAATCTTGAGGCAGACACTAGCTGGGAATTGGAGGAATATTAAGGAAACAGGGACCAGCAGGTGGCATAATGGTTACACCACTGGAATCTCACATAGTTGGCCACGGTTCTAGTCCTGGATCTGGGGGGCTTAAAACTCATGCCAGGCACAGGTGCGTGCATGCTCAAGATCCTGAGAGGAGAACGGAGGAGAAGGAATTGCAACGTGCCCACCCCAAGCTGGGTGATTTCTCACTTTCTGTGAGTTCACGTGCCCTGTAGCAAAAATCTCTCTCTCTAAAAAAAGAGAACGCAGGGGAGGAGACGAGGCTGAGGAGCGTGCAGAGCCCTGCTAAGCTCTTTCTCCCGGCGACCTGGGCTGGCTGTGTGGAAGAGGGCAATGTCTCAGGCTCACCTTTCTGCAGGGTCATCCTGGGACAGAAACGGGAGGGGTGTGGTCAGAGGGGAAGCACGCCCCTCCGAGGCCATCACGGTGGTCCAGCCAAGGGATACTGGTGGCCGAGATGACAGTGGGAGGGTTGAAAGTAAAGGAAAATTATAAGTGGTCAGATTTGACTTATATGAGGGACTTCAAACATTTATGGAATGATGGGATTAAAGTATAAGTTTATTTGGGCACATAATTTTTTGAAATCCATGCATAATTTATTCACACTGCAAATTTTCTGTGAGCTTTTTCCCCCTCTTATTTTGAAAAGAGATGAGAGGACTTGCCCATGGGCTGGGGTACGAGGTTGGGAACAGAACGAGTCAGAAATCCTCTGGAATTGAAGGCTGAGCAATTGGTAAACGATAGCAAGATGGGAAACTTGAAAGAGGAGCAGGTTTAAAAGGCAAAAATCAGGACGTGCAACGTTGGTAGAGTCCAGCAGACCCCCACATGGAGATAAGACAACTAGAAAAAGAGTCTGGAGATAAGGAACCAGCAGGTGGTGTAATAAGGACATCTCTGGACTCCCATGTTGTCGACTGTGATTTGAGCCCCAATCCTGGTGGCTTAAAATTCACACTGAGTACGTGTACATCCATAACCCAGATCCTCAGAGGAGAATGGGGATTGCAGCATGGCCATCCCCCCTGGGGGTGATTTCTCGCTTTCTGTCTCTGTCTCTCTCTCTCTGTCTCTCTGGCAAGCACATGCGCCCTATAGCAGAAATCTCTAAAAAAACAAAAAAGAATCTGGAGATGAGAAAAGTTGGCAATATGAATGTGGGAGTCAGAAAGGGAAAGAAAACATGGGGCCAGTAGGTGGCGTAGTGGTTGAAGCACTGGGCTCCTCCATGTCTGATCACAGTTCGAGTCCCAGCTTGAAATTCACGCTGGGCATATGTGTGTGAGCTCAAAATCCCGAAAAGAGAATAGAGGAGAAGGGATTGTGGCGTGACCATCCTCACAGGGGTGATTTCTCACTTTCTCTCATTCTGTCTCTCTCTGACTCTTCAGTGAATGAATGCACCCTGTAGCAAAATTCTTACCAAAATTTATATGTATATTTAATATATATATAAATTATATATATAAATCTCTCCAAAATGTGTGTGTGTATATATATATATCTAT
>NW_006159725.1:2910190-2916718 GCF_000334495.1 Tupaia belangeri chinensis
ATATATATAATGTATACATAAATCTCTCCAAAATTATATATGTATGTGTGTGTGTGTGTATATATGTATGTATATATATATATATATATATAAATCTCTCCAGAATTTACATATATGTATAAATGGAGAGAGAACATTCAAAGCCATGAGACTGACAGGCACCACCTGAGGGTAGAGCTTAGGCAAAGAAGGGAACCTGAAGCCACCTGGCTGTGCCCAAAGGTGCCATATTGGAAGGTCAGCCCTGGGAGGTTAGATGGGAGGTGGGCTGGGGGTCTCCCAGGCTGAGTAAAGGAAACCTGCAAAATAGAATCCAAAGTGGAGGAAATTGTAAACCTCCCCTTTTAGGTTCTATTTAAAAGCCCATAGAAAGGTTTACCAACTTCATCAGTCTCCAAACCACCTGCGAGTTCGCCGGAACACCTGGGACGTGACAAGAACACGAAATCCCAGAGAACCAGTCCCCCTCCCCACAGTTCACTGGTGGTGTAATATCTCAGATCCGGAAACCTCAGAGCAAACTGTGTAAAGGCCACAAGCACAAAGCCACTGCCATTGTCACTTTAGGGTAAGCCATTCTAGACACTGAAAGTAGTTCCTTCCAAGTGGAGGACCAGCATGGGCTGGAGACAGCAAACAGTACATTACTGATACGGCGGAGCTTTCTTTGTACTAAACAAGTAATATATTTGCCCAGATATGAGGGAGAATATTGTGTCTTAGAAACTAAATTCCATGCCAACTACCACAACGAAAATTTCATGTCTAGTATTCTTCTGAAATTTAATGTAGGTCTTTTAGAGACTTTCTGTGTAAGATTTCAAACTGAGTCCTGTATTCAGTGACTCTTAAGAGGAAGCCATGGAGCAGTCGGACAGTGGTGGAATAGAGGAACCTCATGTCCTAGTTCCTTCTAGCTTTTGTTTTGTTCTAACGTTAGAGGGCACAGGGCAAGAGAGAGAGAAAGAGAGAAAGCCCCCGACCTAGCTGGTCATGCCCAGATCCCCTTCCCTCAATTCTCTATCCCATCAGGGTCCTGGGCGGGCATGCATGGCATGTTTTCAAGCTGCTGGGCTAGGACTCGAACCCTGGTTGGCCAAGTACAGTCTGGCTTCCTCTGCACAGCACTTAACCTCCCCGCTACAGAGCCAGCCCTCTTCTCTTCTGATCTGTGTACCTCCAGTGTCTCCAGCACATCAAACACACTGGTGTGTGCACAGGAGGACCGAGTATTTCAAACAGGGTTTATTTCTGAAGCTTCAAGCTGTGCAATTTGCCTTAAGTATGAGAGAATCAGTCACAATGTAGTTTTCCAGGTGTTCTCATCCAAGGGTTTGATTTTAGGGAAAAAGTGCTCTAGGAGTAAACAAGATTTTCGATTCTGTCTCGGGAGACCGTCTCTGAGAACACAGTTGATTTTCCATGTTGCCAGGGTAACGGGAACATCGGCCTAACTGAGCTCAGGTGCTCGCCCCGTGGCCGTGAAAGCATGACTGTCTGGGTGTAGACATATGTCCACCCGGTATACCATGTGGCAGTGATGTGTCTGGGAGTGACTCTGACAAATTAGCCATGTCACCATGTAATCCTACACCGTGTAATTCTGAAAGTGGATTTTGTTATTGTTGTTGTTGGAGAGAGAGATTTTTACTACAGGGTGTGTGTACTCACTGAGAGACAGAGGCAGAAAGTGAGAAATCACCCCCTCACCCGGGCAGGATGACCTTCCTCCTCCATTCTCCTCTTGGGATTTTGGGCAGGCATGCACTCGTGCCTGGCTTGAGTTTCAAGCTGCCAGATCTGGGACTCAAACAGTGGTTGGTCACACGAGTCCAGCTCCTTAACCACTACGCCACCTGTTGGTCCACAAGGTCTGGGCCCAGCAGCCTCAGCATACAAGAAGTTTCCTGAAGGTGTCCTCGCACTTATGTTCCCAGGTCTGGGACGGCAGAGTTCTGGGGCTGGAGTCAGGCATCTGCCCATGGAGCTGAGCCACCGAGGGGACTTGCGGAGAGTGGATTTATTTATTTGTTTGTTTGTTTGTTTATTTATTTCAGAGATAGATTCTTGCTATAGGGCACATGCACTCACTAGAAAAACATAGAGACAGAAAGCAAGAAATTGCCCTCAGCAGGGATGGCCACACCACAGTCCCTTCCCTATCATTCTCCTCTGGGCACCTTGGGCATGCATGCACGCCCAGCGTGAGTTTTAAAGCTGCAGGGTCCAGGACTCAAACCACAGTTAACTACATGGAAGTCCAGTGATGTAGCTATTACACTATCTGCTGGTTCTGAAAGTAGATTCTTTTTAAAGGTAAAGAGCCTTGAGGATGCGGCCTAATACCAAAAGGAGCAAGAATGTGTAAATGAAAGAGAACAGTAATCCACATTAAGAGGCAAGTGGACTTCTTTAAGTACAAAAATGGAAGAGGAAGTGAAATTGGGGAAGAGAGGACCCTGGAGCCCAGTGCACGTGACAGATGAACCCAAGGCTGAGCAGACTACCTCGGGGAGGCAGCGCCATGGAGCAGACGTAGGTGTGGCCTGGGCATCAGACACTCCTGCATCCCAATCCTGGCCTTGGGCCTCGGTTTGCTGCTCTGTGGTAATAACACCCACCTCCCAAGTTTAAGAGAACCGAAAAAGACAGCTTGTGGAAGCAGCTCATCTCGGTGACTGGCACACAGCAAATGCTCAATTAATGAAATGAATGATCATTACAACTCTTTCCAAGTGAGCTACCAGGTGAATACTCAGTAAGAGAGACCTGGTGACTAAGGGACTCTAGTAATGTAGCATCGAGTACATTAATGTACCTAAAGTCTTAATCATGGAAGCAGTTATTCCAGAGCTCTGTTTGTATACGTGATGGGTCATTGGGGGAAAGCCATTTTAACGTGTTTTACGTTCCTCCAATAGGTAGATATTTCCACGGATGATGAGGAGGCAGACCGTAGCTCTCTGTCAGGCAGTCTGCAAAAAGCTCACGGAAATGTGCATTAGCAAGGAGCATGGTTGGTGGCACGTGGGTGTGGGTGGTGGGGTGGAGGAGGTCAGGAGTGCAATGGCACGGGACGGGAAAGATGGTGGGGGGCAAGCCAAGGCACACTTACAGATAGGAGCGCGGAGTCTAAATGTATACAGTACAGGTGATGCGGCCCAGTCGGTGGTGTGGTGGTTCAGGTGGCTAGATCCCACATAACCCAGTCCCAAACCCAGCAGTTTGAAAAATACACTGGTGCATGTGCATGCATGTCTGAAATCCAAGAGAGAAATGGAGAAGAAATTGCAGCGTGGCCATCCCTCCTGGGGGTTCTTCTCACTTTCTCCCTATCTTGTGCGTTCTCTCTCTCTCTCTCTCTCTCTCTCTCTCTCTCTTTCTCTCCAGCGAGCACACATTCTCTTTAGGAAAATATTTTTCTGAGAGAGAGATTTTTGCTATAGGCTGCATGTGCTCATTGGAGAGACAAAGGGAGACAGAGAGAGAGAAAGTGAGAACTCACCGCTTGGGGAGATGGCCATGCCACAATCCCTTCTCTTTCTCCTCTCGAGATTTGGGGCACAGATGCACACACACCTGGTGTGAGTTTCAAGCCTCTGTGTCCGGGACTTGAACCATGGTTAGCCATGTAGGAGTTCAGCAATGTAACCATTACACCATCCACTGGTCCCACTATAGCAAATTTTTTAAATTAAAAAATAAAGATGATGGAGTCAGATTGTGACATAATAGTTAAGGTGCTGGACTCCCACATGGTTGGCCATAGTTCGAGTCCCGGATCCAGCAGCTTGAAATTCACACCAGGCACATGTGCGTGCGTGCCCAAAATCCCAGGAGGAGAATGGAGGAGAAGGGATTGTAGTGTGGCCATATCCCCTGTGGGGTGATTTCTAGTTTTCTGTCTTCGTCTTTCTCTGTCTCTCCAGCAAATACACATGCCCTAAATCAAAAGTCTCTGAAGAAAAAAAAGAAAACAAAGGATACACAATTCAACTAAGTTCAGTAAAGCTTTATTAGAGCAGACTTGTGGTAAAGCCAATGGTCATTAGTAGGAATTCAAAGAGGATCTGGGCCCCAGCCAGGCAGTGTAAACAGCAGGGCGCTGCTGTGGGCTAAGGCCACATGGGAGGTCTGCTTTGGTTCCTGGACCAGCCTAAACAAGCCAGGCACAGTAGCTTGCCCCTGGAGTCCTGGGGCAGGCAGATCACCACATGGTGAGACCCCGTGAGCATTACTGATCTTTCTCCATGCCCCCTCGTATTTGTTTTTTTTTAATTGAGACAAGGATTCTGTAGATACATGTATTAGAAAGTTGTGTAAAACAAGACAGTGTACACCCAGGGCTAAATTAATGTTTTGTATTGTACATTCTGCACGAATGCAAAGAAAGCAGAAGCCCTTTATTTGGTACGGAAGCGTAATTACGTCTAACAAGCGGTACTTCGGTGAGCCCTTCGTACCCACGACTCTCCTGGCTAATGCAATGAAGTGCGCATTCCCAGCTGAGGACTCGCCTCAGCAGAGCTGGAGGGGGAGTGCCCCCACCTGGTGTCAACCGCAAGGGGATGAGCGGGGACCTTCAGCTCTCCGGAGTATGGACCTCAGAGGCAGGAAGGTGGGCAAACAGGAAGTGAGCGAAGTGTCCTCTGGGCTTAAGAAGAGCTGAAATGATATAAATGGGTAATTTTTGAAATTTGGGTTGCTTGGAGCTGGCAGGTGGCATAGGCGTTGAGGTGCTGGACTCCCACATGGCCAACTACAGTTCAAGTCCTAGGCTGGTGTAAACTCATACCAGGCTCATGTGCGTATGTACCCCAAATCCTGAGAATGGAGGAGAAGGGATTATGGTGTGGCCATCCTCCCTGGAGCACACTTTCTCACTTTCTCACTTTCTCTCTCTCTCTCTCTTTCTCTCTCTCTAGCACATGCCTTAGGGTAAAGAAAACCCTAGAAAAAAAAAAAAAAAAAAGAATGTGAAAGGAAGTAATTATGTTTTGATCCTTTATCCCATACACCATATTTTTTTTCTTTTTCTTTTTCTTTTTTTGCTGTAGGGAACCTGTGTTTGCCCTAGACAGAGAGAGAAAGAGAGAGAAAGTAAAAAGTGAGAACTCGTCCCTCTCGGGTGATGCTGCAGAGGGGATAACTATGCCATAAACCCTTCCCTTCCGTGCTTCTCTAGGGACTTCCAGCACGCACCCGCATGCACACATGCCTGGTGTGATTTTTCAAGCCACCAGGTCAAGTTGGTCATGTGGGATCGTTGGAGGATGGCTTAAGCGATATCCAGGTTCTTGGTGTTTCAGACAAAGAATGAGCAAAACACACCAATACTGAAATCCAGGATAGCTTATTAAATAACAGCGAAAAGACACTCCAGAGAGGTGGGAGTGGGCCCAGCATGGGAATAAGAGCAGCTCAGGGGCCCTGGTTGTTACTTTCCATGGGCTTTAAAATTCCTTGATAAGGGGACCAGCAGGTGGCATGGTGGTTAGGGCACTGGACGCTCCCACATGGTTAACCACAGTTTGAGTGCTGGGTCTGGTGGCTTGATTTCTCACTTTCCTTCTCTCTGTGTCTCTGTCTCTGGTTAATTTTTTTAAAAAATGAATGAATAAATAAAATTAAATAATTCTTTTAAAAAATTCCTTGATAAGGCTCATGTCCTTCAATCATTGGCCGGGCCCACTGATTATTATCTCATTGGCTCTGTCAAAGGTGTCTGTTCCCTCTGACTCATCCATTGGCTATATCAAATGTGGCTTAATCAGCTAGACGCCCCCGCTGGAAATCTGCCTACATTTCCTCACAGGGAATTTTCTGCCCTGATTGGTTTTTCTATCTAGTCATGTTCTAGCTTTCTTCCTGTCTCAGAATCCAGCTGCACTGACTACCACACCATCTGCCCGATCCAACCATATCCTTTCTTCTCCTGAAAATGATTATGTATTATTATCACTCCCGCTTAATCAGTGTAGAGACCGACTTTCATACAAGTATGAATAACTTGCCCCACGTAACAGAGTGGAGAGGAAAGAATTAGAATTCAGTTCTATCTGGCTCCAAAGCACATAGTTTTAAACTATCCTATGCTGTTTTCTATTATGCCTTACACACACGAGGTGGTGATGGTGATGAGGATGGTGGTGATGGTGACGGTGATGATGGTATGGTGACAATGATGGTAGTGAGGGTGACAATGATGATGGTATGGTGACAATGATGATGGTGGTGATGGTGACGGTGACATGGTATGGCAACAATGATGATAGTGATGAGGGTGATGAGGATAGTGGTGATGGTGATGGTGATGATAGTATGGTGACAATGATGATGGTGATGAGGGTGATGAGGATGGTGGTGATGGTGATGGTGATGATAGTATGGCAACAATGATGATAGTGATGAGGGTGATGAGGATGGTGGTGATGGTGATGGTGATGATAGTATGGTGACAATGATGGTGATGAGGGTGATGAGGATAGTGGTGATGATGGTATGGTGACAATGATGATGGTGATGAGG
>NW_006159725.1:2916821-2921065 GCF_000334495.1 Tupaia belangeri chinensis
TGATGAGGATGGTGGTGGTGATGATGGTATGGTGACAATGATAATGGTGATGAGGATGATGATGATGGTGGTGATGGTGATGGTATGGTGACAATGATGGTGATGAGGATGATGAGGATGGTGGTGGTGATGATGGTATGGTGACAATGATGATGGTGATGAGGGTGATGAGGATGGTGGTGATGGTGATGGCAACAGTATGGTGATGATAATAGGATGGTGATGGTGATGGTGATGATGGCAAAGGTATGGTACTGCTGCTGCTGATGGTGATGATGATATGGTCATGGCGATGACCATGGTGATGGCGATGATGACGATGACGATGATGATGGTGAGTAGCTTATTGATTTTAAAAGACCTGCAGCACCAGACTATAGAACAGGGAGTTTCCAAAGAAGGTCTGGTCCTCCTGAGTCCCAGGAGAGGGACACCCTGGCAATGCAGCTGCGGCCTCCCATCCAGCCAGCCCAATACTGCATTTTTATCTTTAACTGATTCAAAAGTCAACTATTGTCCTTTGATTCCATTTAAATGAGCCTGCTGACAAGACATTAAGATGGAGTCTGGCATCGCCTTCAACAAAACAACACTTGGCTTCATTAGACATCATTTTTTTCATCTATTATTGTTTTATTTTATTTAGACTTCTTCGTTATTTAAATTAGATACGGAAACTTAATTTTTATTAAAAAATGATTTTTCATGAACAATCCAAGCCACCTGTGTTTAAAGGAAATAGAATTTTCTAGTTCAACCCCTTTAACAAATACAGCATTCTTATTCAAGAAAAGGGAGTCAACTAAGGTCGCTGTGCTCCCCGCCAGCTTTATGTTCTTAGGGGCAGGGGCAGGGGAGGAGAGAGAGTATACAAAGTCCAGAGAAGAGTGCGAAATAGAATGAGAAACAGATGGTCTCAGATTTCCAAACAGGAACATTTTTTTCCCTCTTTTATTCGGGTTGGTTGTTTACTATTTGTAATCTGAACTGAACACAGGAGACAGATACAATGGCCTTCTAGTGACAAGTCACAAACTCTGTGGCTGCAGTCAAGCCAGCCGCGCTCCTTGGCTTGAAAGAGGGGAAGGGAAGCCCTGGGGCCCTCCGCCCCACCCCGCACGTGGTCCTGACAACTGGTACCTTCCAACTTCCGGCTTGGTCCAAGCCGGCAAGACGATCTCTGGTCCTGTGGAGCTGGCCTGGGCTGGGCTCTGTGTGTGGTTTTCATGCTCAGCCCCACGCAGGGTGTGCTGAGCGCAGAGGCCCACAGGTCCTGAATGGAAGGGACAGATGTTCTGGTTCGGAGACAAGAGTCCCCATCTTCCAAGTTCCAGTTTCGTATTTCCAGTTTGTTCATGCCATATTTTTTTTCAAATGTAACAGATCCAAAATTAATTTAGCAAATGCCTTTCCTCCTACCCTAAAATAAACTTTTTCCCTTGAATAACCAATTGCTGAGAATGGGATTACTATTTTCTCTTCCTTTCTTTCCTTCTTCCTCCTTTCTCTTTCTCCTTTCTTTCCTTCTTTCCTCCTTTCTTTCTTTCTTTCTTTCTTCTTTCTCTTTCTCTTTCTTTCTTTCTTTCTTTCTTCTTTCTCTTTCTCTTTCTTTCTTTCTTTCTTTCTTCTTTCTCTTTCTCTTTCTTTCTTTCTTTCTTTCTTCTTTCTCTTTCTCTTTCTTTCTTTCTTTCTTTCTTCCTCTTTCTTTCTTTTTTAGAAGTTTTTGCCTTAGGGTGCTTGCCCAAGAGAGACAGAGACAAAGATAGCAAGAAGGAAAGTAAGAACTCACCCCCAAGGGGATAGCCACTCAGCAATCCCTTCTCCATTCTCCTCTCAGAATTTTGGGCATGCACACACACACACCCAGAGTGAGTTTTAAGCCACCAGGTCCGGGACTTGAACTGCAATAGACTATGTGGGAGCCCAGCAATGTAACCATTACGCCATCTGCTAGTCCCTAAAGTATATAGTTTATATTACACATTGCATCCATACATTTTTCTTAGCCCTCTAAACTCAAACATTTCTGATTCACCTCCCATACCTGTCATTCCCAATTCCTGAGAAAGGGCAACTTTTCTTTTAAAATATCTTTTGAATCTAATTTTTCATTTTCAACTGCCAACATCCTATTCAAATGATTTCTCACTAGGGTTTTTGCAACATCAAAATCAGTCTTAGATCCTAGAATATAAAGTCCTTCATGTCAAATTTTTTCTTGAGAAAAAAAATGGATATAATTGAAAACCAAAAACAAACAAATAAAAAATCCTTTGGCCCTCCAGTGTTGATGTTTTATTTTTATTATATTATTTAAATATATGCAGACATAAAATTAGTTATGAATGTCTTTTACCAATAGTTCTTATACTACCATATAACCAAAACTTTTTTTGAGAGAGAGTTTTTGCAATAAGGTGTGTATGCTCACCAGAGAGACAGAGGCAGAGAGAGACAAGGTGAAAAATCACTCCCCCCCAAAGGGGATGACCACACCACAATTCTTTCTCCTCCATTCTCCTCTCAGGATTTCGGGCGCACACACACACACACAGGCCGGGCAGGATTTTCAAGCCACTGGGTCTGGGACTTGAACTGCAGTTGGCAGTTCTCATGTAGGGGAACCACCATGACACCTGCTGGCCCCACCAAAACTTTTTTTGTTTCTAGAGGGCCCATGTGCTTGCAAAATATATAAAGAAAAAGCACCTCTCAATTGGGCCACACTGCAAGCCTTTTTCTCCATTTCTCCATGCCATCAGGACTGTTTTGGCCATGCACACACAGGTGCCAGTATGTTTTCCAAGCCACAGTGGACAGGATTCGAACTGTGATCAGCCATGTGGAATCTGACTCCCTATACACAGAGCTTATGTGCTACCCAGCCCATAAATCAATTTTGCCAAATAACATGTAAAACTAATGAAATTAAAACATGTCCATTTAAAGTGAGGGTGTATGTCCAGTTGCTGGAGTGATGGTTAAGATACTGGATCCCACATGACTGACTATGCAGTTCAAGTCCCAACCCGGCAACTTGAAAAACGCACTGGGTACATGCACGTGCATGCCTAAATCCCAAAAGGAGGAAGAAATGGAGGAGAAGGACCATCCCCTGGGGGATGCATTCTCACTTCTCTGTTCTCTCTCTCGCCCTCGCTCTCTCTCTCTGTCTCTTTCCAGCTACAGTATGTGCCCTACAGCAAATCAAAAATAAAAGCATGATAGTATAGGTCCAGCAGGTAGCATAGTGGTTAAGGCTCTGGACTACTACATGGCCAGTTGTGGTTTGAGTCCCAGTCCTGGTGGCTTAAAAATCACACTGGGCAGGTGCAGGCCCAGAATTCCAGGAGAATGGAAGAGAAAGGATAGGGGCATGGTCATCCCCCAGGAGTGATTTCTCAGTTTCCCTCTTATTCTCTCTCTCTCTTTACCAAACGCATACAACTTATAGCAAAAAATCTTAAAAAAATAAAAAGTGATGGTGTGTTGTTTTACTGAAAGTGTATCAGGAATAAGTTCACTGGTTTTGTTTCACTTGCTGTAAGCATAATTCTTTTGATTTTGAGCGTGGTGGGCCATTTTTAAAATTTACTGTCACATTATCTAACAATGAATACTCTTAAAGCTGTTAGAGTTATTGATAATAGTGTACCCCATAATTCTAAAACATATTTTAATACTTTATGGCATTTCTACTTGCTAATGAACAGCTGCAGAATGTGCAGAGAGAGAGATTCTCAGCAAACATCCATGTCCATCCACCACAGGGCTTGCACCAAACTATTCTTTGGAATCCCGCATGCCTCCTACCGCCGGTGCCAGGGAGGGGCTCTGTCTCCTCACTCATGTTTATTTCTCCTGCGTCACACCCTCTGTTCATTTCCGACAGCATGACGTCATACGTTGACAGCTTGACGTCATGTCATAAAAAGCTCAAGTCCAGATACTGAAAAGTAAACTTCACAAGGTCAGGGGTTCTTTCTTTTAACTTTTTATTTTTGAAAATATTAAGCTCACAATAAAAGTAAGCTTAGTAAGAATAGCTCAGTAGGAGCCAGCAGGTGGTGTGGCGGTTATGTCACGGGACTCCACCCACCTGACCAACAGTGGTATGGGTCCCAGAACTGGTGACCCGGAAAACCATGCTGGGCACATGTGCAAGCATGCCCAAGATCCTGGAGGACAATGGAGGAGAAAGGGTGCCCGTGTGGCCATCCTCCCGGGGGTGGGGGTGGGGGGCG
>NW_006159725.1:2921103-2950495 GCF_000334495.1 Tupaia belangeri chinensis
CTTCATACATACACCCACACTCTTTTCGCCCTCTGCTACCCACTGGACTATTTGTAGGTTGTTGTTATAGGGTGTGTGCGCTTGCCAGAAAGACAGAGAGAGACAGAAAAACAGAAAGCGAGAAATCACCCCCCCAGGGAGATGGCCACACCATAATCCCTTCTCCTCCATTCTCCTCTCAGAATCTTGGGCACGCGCACATACACGCGCCTAGCGTGGTTCAAGCCACAGGGTCCGGGACTCTAATCGGGATTGATTACCTGGGAGCCCAGCAACATAGCCATTATGCCAATTGCTGCTCCCCCACTGGACTATTTTGAAACAAATCCAAGATACTATATCAATTCAAAGATAAATCTTTCAGTATGACTCTCTGAAAAAATAAAAATTCCTTTTAAAACAACCACAATACCATTACTATGCCTGAAAAAAAACAAACGAGCACTTCCTTCTATTGCTAAATGCCTGTTAGTGTTGAAATTTGTGGAGGAAGGCTTCTGTCTGTTTTGTCTACTGCTGCATACCCAGCACTCAGGACAGGCCGGAGAATAGAAGGCGCTCAGTCGATATCTCCACATTGATATTTCCTAAGTGAGGGAATGGCATTGAGCTCGAGTGACAACGTTCTGTTTATATAATGTCATCATTCAAACACTCCAGAATCGCAAAATAGACTTTTCAAAGAATTATGTATTTTACTTTATTTATCATTATTATTTTTTAATTTGCTATAGGCCACATGCATTCACTAAAGACAGACAGAGCAAGAGGAAAATTAAGAAAGCAAGCTGCTGGGCCAGCAGATGGCGTAGCAGTTAGGTCTCTGGACTCCCACATGGCTGCCCACAATTTGAGTCCCAAACTTGGTGGCTTAAAAATCATGCCGGGTGTGTGTGTATGTGTGCCCAAGATCCTGAAAGGAGAATGAAAAAGAAGGGATTGTAGTGTGGTCATCCTCCCTGGGGGGGCGATTTCTCACTTCCTCTCTCACTGTCTTGCTGTCTCTGTCTCTCTCTCTCTCTCTCCGATGAGTGCATGTACCCTAAGACAAAAATCTATAAAAAAAAAAAAAAAAAGAAGTCCTTGGTCAGCCCTGTAGCCTAGTGGTTAAGAGCGCCAGGTCTCACAGGGCTGATCGTGGGTTGAATCCTGACCCCAGCAGCTTGAAAAAACACTCCGGTGCATGTGTATGCATGCCCAAAATCTTGGCAGGATGGGGAAATGGAGGAGGGCACTGCGGCATAACCGCACCCCACTGGGACCTTTTTTTCCTTGTTTCTCTGTCTCTTTCTGGTAAGAATGCACTTTAACTGGCAATTAAAAAGAAGAGGAAGGAGAAAAGAAGAAGAAGAGGAAGAAGAAGAAGAGAAGAAGAAATAATTCTGTGAGTAATAAATGCAGTCACAAAAGGACAGGCATTGTATGAGTCCACTGAGAGCAGCCAATTCCATAGACACAGACAGTAGAATGATGGTTGCCAGGGAACCCAGGTGGCATGATGGTTAAGGTGCTGGACTCCCACATGCCCGAGCACAGTTCAAGTCTTAGACCTGGTGGCTTGCTTCCTCAGTTTCCCTCTTTCTCTGCTGAGTGCATGGACTCTATAGAAAACTTAACAATAAAAATAATAATAAATAAACAATTTTCTTTGAAAACTCAAAAATGAATGAAGGTGCAGGGGTAGAGGAAAGACAGTTGGGGCATTATTGCCTAATAAATGCAGTTTCTGTTTTACAAGATCAGAGTTCTCAAGATGGACAGCAGTGATGGTTGTATATAAGGAACTCAATCAAGATTGTTGAACTATCTATACCTAAAATCAGTAATAGGATTCATGTGATGTTATGTGAATTCCACTCCAATAAAACAATTGGAAAAATAATAAATATAAGTTGAAAATCATTGTAGAGGGAACTAGCAGTTAGCGTAATGGCTATGTCGCTGGACTCCCACGTAGTCGACCGCGGTTCGCGTCCCGGACCCGGTGGCTTAAAACTCATGCTGGGCACGTGTGCGTGTGTGCCCAAAATCCCGAGAGGAGAATGGAGGAGAAGGGATTGCGGCGTGACCATCCCCCCTCGGGGGTGATATCTCGCTTTCTGTCTCTCTGTCTCTCTCTGGCTGGCTGGCGAGTGCACGCACCCTATAGTGAAAACCTCTCCAAAAAAAAAAAAAAAAATCATTGTAGAATTCTCAGAGCCTTATTGAAGATACCCAGTCAACCCTGTCTGATTGACACTGGCATAGCATACACTTCCAAACTAATCTTCCAGGTTTTTAGGGAGACTCTTGTGATCCCAGAAACCCTTATTTCTCCCTACAGGCCGAGCGACATCCAGATTTCCCAGGCCGACTTTCGGGCCTTGGTGCCCTGGCTCCCACGCAACAGGCTCTGTCTCACTATGTCTGCGTCCTTGAACCTGGAGGGAGCCAGGAAGTGCCCTTCCCTGCTTCCCTGCTGCTCTGCCCTCTGCTCCTGACCTTTGGCCCATACCTTCCCTGCTTGCCCTTTCCCTCTCTGCTGGTGCAACCTCAAATGGATTTCCCCCAGGAGATCTTTAAGGATGCCCCAACTAAATTGGAGTCCTGTCTTCCTTGAATAAAACTCACATTTAATTGCAGTGTTATTATCACAGTTTTAATCACCTACCTGTATTCATTTATTTACTTACTTATTTTACCCTTCTTTGTAGATTGTGGGAGTCTTTTTTTAAAGAGATTTTTGCTATAGGGTTCATGCACTTGCCAGAAAGACAGAGAGACAGAAAATGAGAAACCACCCCCAAGGTGCAATCCTTTCTTCTCCAGTCTTCTCTTGGGATCTTGAGCGCACATGCACATGTGCACCCAGCGTGAGTTTTAAGCCACCAGGTCCAGGACTCAAACCACAATCAGCCACGTGGGAGTCCAGCACCTTAACCACCACGCCACCTCCTGGCTTCTATTGTCTAGCTTTTAACTTAGGTGCTACTCCCTTTGGGAAGTCTTCCCTGACCTCTCACACCTGGCATGAGTGTCCTTCCTGGCAGTGCCCAGCTCATCACAAAAACAGCCCTCTCTCTCCGTGCTCTAATTGCCTGCTTCCCTGTGCCTTCCAGAACACCAGTGCAGGACTGAGGCAGGGGCCTCATGTCACCCAGCATCCTACTGAGCCAGAGCTCTTCTGGTAAGTGCATGCGCACTGTGGCAAAATTAAAAATAAAAATAATAAATAAAACTAAATAAATAATTCTTAAAAAAATTTTAGAACAGATTTTGGCTCATTGAACTCATGTTTGTTCTATTGGGTTCTTAGACATATGGTGACACTTTCCACTTCTGTCTCTTTCTCTGGAAAAGGGAAGACACTACCACACAGTGAACCATGGGCCACATGGAAAAGCCAGACACTATTTCACAAGGAGCTTGTGAGCACCACTGTAAGTGCTAAGAGCACTGAGGAATGCCTTACAATTTTGCCAATAAATTCTGAATTCTCTTGAGAAATTAAAGTCAACATTTGGGTTAGATGGGTTTAGCGGAGGAGTGGTACATATGAAAACGCTCCCACTATTCCATGGATAATTCTTACTCTACTTTTGTCAAGGTGAAAACGTTCTCAGAGAATTGTTCCCTTTGCCCCCAACACACACTCACAGCTTCTGCCTTGAGACAGACACAAAGAGGGAATGTCTGCGATTTGGGAGTGGAATCCCCAGGGCCAACCCTGGAGCTAGTTCCAGTGAGCTTCAGGATGGGCTCAAGCAGCCTCACTGCCCCACAGTCTTCTACCTGTCTGATGGCGGTGACCACGGAGGGAGGGACCAGCTCTGGGAGGGTCACGTGGTGTCAGGATGTAGTGACTCTAGCAACTGCAAGGAGCTGTCCTCATTTCTTCCCTGTCCTCTCTGCCTAGTTCATGTGCAGCTGAGTTCAGAGGAGAAGACTTGAAGGAACGGAAAGACCAGAAGCCCAGGGCACTTCCAGCAGGCGCTGGGAGAGCCACATCAGGACCGCACCGTCTCCTCCTGCTGGCGCCTTTCAGGTGACGGAGGACGGGAGAGGTCAACGTGCAGAACGGCTGGTGCTGAATGGCGCTGAAGTTGGCACCACACTGGAGAAGTTGAGGCCCATCAAGTTGGAAATGACTAGGAAAATCAACTAGGCTGCAGGCGACCGGGATGCTTGGACCTACTGGGTGTGCAGTCCTGGAAAACTGCCCTTCCTGAAGCCTCTTCCTCCACCATGCCTTCTGGTCATTCCTAGGAAACTCTGAGAAGAGCTTTCATGAATATGTACTGCAGTTCACAAGGCACTGCATTTATTTTCTTTCTCTTTCTTTTCTTTTTCTTTTTCTTTTTTTTTTAAGAGAGATTTTTGCTAGAGAGCTCACTGGAAAGACAGAGACAGAGAGACAGAAAGTGAGAAATCACCCCCTGTGGGATCACTACATCGAATCCCTTCTCCATTCTCCTCTTGGAATTTTGAGCAGACACACACGCGTGCGCCTGTGCGCGTGCACGCGCACGTACACAAACACACACACACACACACACACACACACACAGTGTTGTTCCAAGCTGCCGGGTCTGAAACTCCGACCGCAGCCAGTCATGTGGGAGTCCAGCGATGTCGCCACTATGCCATCCAGCTGCTGGTCCCATTTCAACAACTTTGTGCACTAAGTGACGTCATCTCCATTCCCAGGTGAAGAATCGGAGGTCCAGTGACCGACCTGCCCAAGGTCACGCCATGTGAAAGTGAAAGAAGCCATGCCATGCACTACACAGAGCACCAGCCTCAGCACTGACCTGGGAGACAAGGAAGCTGGCCTGATGGGAGGGGAAGATGGTCGCATTTATCCCACACCCCCAGCTCAGCCTTTTCTCTCTCTCCTCCTGCCCTCTGCGATTTCTCTCGAGTCTGCCTCAACTGCCTGTGACCCAGCTGCGATTCTTCCTACAACCACGCTTCCCATCTCCCACCCACCACAGACCTCCCAGAGCAGCCGCCACCACAAAGGGAAGCAGCTCACGAGGCCAATCCCGCCCTTCCGCCTCTCCTCCCCCCTTGCCTTCCCCACGTCCTCCTTCAACGATTGCCTTCTGAACACAGCAAGGCTTCGAAACCCCTTCAGGCTAACGGCAAAGGGCATCTCCAGCTGGCCTCTGTCTCTACTGCAGCAGGAGATTCGCAGTTACCAGGCATTTCAAGATACTTACTTATTCCAGTCCTCACAGATCATTCCTGCAATACCAGCTCCGGCTCTCAGCTTGCAGTCGTCACCCCAGGGAAATGAGTAATAGGCACGGAGCCATCTTCCGCAGATTTTAACGAGCAGGAGCAGGGGAACTCAGGAAGCTGGAGGTGGAGCAGCCTCGACTCTTTCATTTCCCCCTTTCCCACCCTCCTCCTATTCCAACCCTGTTACTGTCACTGGTCAGCAAGTCAGAAGGCCCGAGGCCATGGCAAAAGATGACCCCTTCACAGAAACCAGATGCCCATCAGAGACCAGCACCTGTGCGTGCATGCCCAAATCCCAGGACGAGAATGGAGAAGGGATTGCGGCATGGCCATGCCCCCTGAGGAGTGATTTCTCACTTTTCTTCTCTCTGTGTATCTGGTGAGCACACAAGTTCTATGGCAAACAAAACTTAAAAAAAGAAAGCTTACTGGCCTTCACCTATTGAGCAAATCACAGAGTTGACTATAAATTGCTGGAGAGGTAGACAGGGGTGGAAAAAGCATGGCCTTCCCCTGCTGGCACTCACTAACTGTGTGTCTGGGGAAAGTCTCCACTCTCAGAAGCTTGCTTTTCTTATCTGTAAAATAAGAAAAAGAAAACCTCACTTACAGGAACGTTATCAGGATTCGGTGGAACAACGGAAACTACCTGATGTGCAGCTGGTGGTCAGCAAACTCCGGTCCCCTTCCACCATCCCTTGCTCAGAAGCACTCCGAGTCATGGCTGAGACGCGATGATGAACTGAAGAGCGAGATCCATGTTACGAGTAAACACGCCGAGTGCAGGCTTCTGAGGCAATGCCACCCAACATGGCGGCTCCTCTTGGGACAATACCCACTTTGCCAGGCTCTGCTGGGTTGCTAAAACATTTGTGGGGGGACCAGCAAATGGTGTAATGGTCACAGTGCTGGACTGACATAGTTGACCCCAGTCTGTATCTCTTAGTGCATGTGCTTGTGTGCCTAGAATCTCAAGAGGAGGGTGGAAGAGAGGGGAAGGCAGTGTGGCCATGCCCCTGGGTGGTGGTGGTGGGGGGGGGGGGGCGTGATTTCTCGCTTTCTTCTCTCTGTCTCTAATGGCAAGCACATGCATTCTAAAGCAAAAATCTCTCTCTAAAAAGGAAAAAAAAAATCTTTAGAATGTTTCTCCCAACCCATCAGACCCCCCGCACAAACAACATTCACAGGAAATGAAATCCACAATTTGTCATTCATTCACTAGGGATGGTTACTCATCCCGAACAAGTGAATGAGTGATTCTTTTCAAAACAGACCCACAGATTCGAGCAAGCCACCATGCCAGCAGCACTTGACGGGGTGGCCATCCTGCTCTCGGATGGAGTATCACTCCGCTTCCCAGAACCTCCTCCAGACCTGCTCAGTGCTCCGACGCACCTGTTGGTGGCTCCACCAGTCACCGCTTTCTAAATGGCGAAGTGGGTCCACCAGGGGACTGTGCATGTTAGTCACTAGAGGCCGGGGATGGTGTCATTCCTGCAGACAGAGAAGACCAGAAATAGAATCCCACATATCCAGGGCAGTCTTTCCTCTAGAGGAAAGTGCAGAAACCAGCGTTAATGAGGGTGGTGGTGACACGGAGCAAGGCTAAGGCAAGAGTGAGGCCGACTCATTTCAGGGAAAAGTCCTTCCCCGGATGTGGTCTCGAGAGTCTGATTTATCGAAAAATGTGCTTTGACTGTGAGCGCCTGAAGAAGAACCCCTTGGCTCGGATTGCAAAGGCCAACCGCAGACGGTCCTAAGTGGTGGCTACTAGCATCCGTGGATTTAAGAGAAGACTGAGTGGTGACGGGAAAGAGGAAAACTCTAAAGGCTAGCAGCCAGGCTCCTGAGGGCTATGGGGCTGTGGGCTCTTGCTATGTGCTGTAGGCACTCTCTGGTAGTGAGAAGACCTGGTCTCTGTGCCAGCCAGCTCTGCCCAAAGGCCATGGACCATGCCCTGCTCAAGTTTGGCATCTTGCCAGCAAACGTATCACCACTCCTGGAGGGAAAGCCGTGGTCCTCTGTAACTCGCAATTTCTTCCCGTTTTATAAAAGTGAACATTTTTTGAGACCTGCAGATAGCATAGCAGTTGTGTGGGTAGACTCCCATATCGTCGAATGAGGTTTGAATCCTGGATCTAGCAGGGTAAAACACACCGGGCGCATATGCATATGTGCCCAAAATCCTGAGAGGAGAATGGATGAGAAGGGATTGCAGTGTGGCCCTCCCCTGGGAGGGGGAGTGATTTCTTGCTTTCTGTCTCTCTGTCTCTCTGGCAAGTACACATGCCCCAAAGCAAAATCTCTCTCTAAAAAAAAAAAAAAAAGAATATTTTCTGGGGCCAGCAGGTGGTAGTGGATAGGGGCGCTGGATTCCCACATGGCTGACCATGGTTTGAGTCCTGGACCTGGTGACCTGGTGGTTCGCTTTCTCACTATCCCTTTATCTCTCTCTCTCTCTCTGTTTCTATCTGTCAAATTAAAAAATAATAATAACAGGTGGAATTAAATAAATAAATAATTATTTTTTTTTGAAATGAACATTTTCAAACTCATTGAAAGTTGAAAAAATACTGCAAGAAATACTGGTGACAAGAGTCACCAGCTGACAAGTGCTTGGCTTCTCACTGTCCATGCGCACTTCCCCTCTGCTAGACCTCCTTAGGACCTGTCCCATATCTCAGCATCTCATCCCTGAGAACATCAGCCCGCGTCTCTCAAGACCGAGAACCTGCTACGTAATTACAACACCACTATCACACCCAAGAATGCTGACATTGATACAACTGCACCTGACCTTGAGTCCACGTTCCAATTTCCAAATTATGCCCAAAATGACCTGAATAGTTGTTTTTGTTTTCTTTTTCACATCTAGAATTCAGTCAAGGTTTAAGTATTGTATGTGGTTACTATGGTTCTCTAGGGTTCCCCGTTACAGACACTTCGCCTTCTCCTTCTGCTTGTAGGATATTGAGCCATATTTTTTCTTTAATTTATTTTATTTATTTCATTTTTTGAGAGGTTTTTGCTGTAGGGCGTGTGCGGTCGCCGGAAAAACAGAGAGAGATGGAGAGACAGAAAATAAGAAATCACCTCCCCAGGGGGATGGCCATGCCACAATCCCTGCTTCTCCATTCTCCTCTCGGATCTTGGGCATGCACACACATATGCCTGGCGTGAGTTTAAGCCACCCGGGTCTGGGACTTGAATTGTGGTCAACTACATGAGAGTCCAGTGACGTAGCCATTATGCTCTCTGCTGGTCCCTTGAGTCATTTTATTTTAGAGGTCTTTTTCCTTAGAGTGTGTGTGCTCGCCAAGAGGAAGGAGAGAGACAAACAGACAGATAGACAGAGACAGTAAGAGGGAAAGTGAGAAATCACTCCCCAGGGGCATGGCCATGCCACAATTCTTTCTCCTCCTTTCTCCTCCTGGGACTTTGGGCACGAATGCACACGGCGGCCATGTTGGAATCCAGTGACATAACTGCTATGCCATCTGCTGGCCCCAATGTTGAATCCTTTAAAGAGTCTAGGCTAGGCATCCTGCAGACGTCCCACATTTTGATTGGATGACTATTTCCCAGGCTACAATTCAAGTAATATTTCTCTCTGTCTCGGCGTACACTTGCATGTGTGTGTGAGAGAAAGAGAGAGAGAGCACCCAATGGTTCACAGTCACAACCTGATGCTTTTTCCTCCACTTCTCTGTCCTATCAGGACAGGGGCACACATGTATGTTTGACATGTTTTTTAAGCCACCAGGACTGGGATTTGAACCTCAGTTGACTGTGTGTGATCCAGTTCCCTACATACAGGGCTTAACCTCTGCACTACATGTCTGGCCTGGTAACAATTTTGATAAAACACCATGTAGGTCAGCTTAGGAGATAGATATTTTATTTATAATAATACATTTATTATTATTATGTATATATTCAATCACTATACATCATTGAGATTGTAAAGAGACTTTACCCAGCGTGATACATACCTCAGTCCAGCCCAGTTGAGAATACTATCCCCAGCCTCATAACAGATAATAAACCGTATCTGTGTCCCACATATGTCTTACCTCTCCATTGTTTCCCCCAAATTTCCTTTCTACACTCCTCCCCTCCCACACATCATGCTTTTAATTATTATTATTTATGTATTCAATCACTATACATCATTTAGATTATAAAGAGACTTTACCCAGCATGACACATACCTCAGTCCAGCCCAGTAGAGAATGCTATACAGGTCATTAACAGGCAATAAATCATGTCTGTGTCCCATAGATGTCTTACTCTCTATTTTTTTCCCCAAATTTCTTTTTCTACACTCGTTCCCTCTCCTACTCTCATAAGATTTTTCAATGCTTTTATGTCCTCCAGTCTTTAGATCTCAACCATAAAGTGCAGACAGTTGGTATATGTTAAGTGGAGACATACAATGTCTCTCTTTCATAGTCTGACTTGCTTCACTCAGCAATAAATCTTCCGTATTCATCCACTTTCTATCAAACACCAAGGACTTGTTTTTTATGGCTGAATAGTATTCCATAGAGTATATGTGCCACACTTTTGCAGTCCATTCATCTGTTTGTGGACATTTGGGTTGGTTCCATGTATTAGCAATCGTGAGTAATGCTGCAGTAAATAATTACAAAAACTGTGATAATCAGAATAGCATGGTGTTGGCACAAAAACAGGCGTGAGGACCAATGGAACAGAGCAGAGACCCCAGAAATAAACTCCGAAACATACAGCCAACTGATCTTTGACAAAAGGTACCAGTGAATCCAGCAGGGAAAGGAAAACCTCTTTAGCAAATGGTGCTAGAAAAACTGGGTATCCATCTGCACACAAAGATGATGCCGAACCCCTATCTGTTTGGTTTGTTTGTTTGTTTGTTTAACTATAGAGCACGTGCACTCACTGGAGAGACAGAAAGGAGTAGAGAGACAGAAAGTAAGAAATCGCCCCCCAGGGAGCACGGCCTTGCTACAATCCCTTCTCCTCCAGTCTCCTCTTGGGATTTTGGGCAGGCACACACACGTGCCTGCCGTAAGTTTTAAGCCGCCAAGTCTGGGACTCAAACTGTGGTCGACTACATAGAAGTCCAGTGACATAGCTATGATGCCACCTGCTGGGTCAGTTTAGGAGTTAGAAGTCAGGCCAACTCACAACTGGCAAAGTCAAGGTGAAGCTTTTGGTTAAGAAGGTGCCCACAGATCTCTGCATGATAAAAGGCTTATTTTCCCCTCCAAAAGGAACACGTAATCTGAGGGGTGAGACTTTGAAGCAATGTGAATATCCCATTTCCCAGACACGCTTTCATTCAATGGCTTTAACATCTGCTAGTGGTTCTTAACCAATTCTCCCATGACGCTGGGGGTTACATAGTATGACTCTTCTAAGTCTATCACTGTTTCTATACTTACTTGGTGTCATTCTTTTATGAAACACGGCTTTCCCTTTTCCGTCCCCCTTCTGCCTTCTTTTTATCTTTTAAAAATCACTATGAATTTTATGAATTTTTTCTTTTTTCTTTCTTTCTGTTTTTGTTTTTGTTTTTTGTTTGTTTGTTTGTTTGTTTGTTTGTTATAGGGCACGTGCACTTGTCAGAAAGACAGAGACAGTGAGACAGAAAGTGAGAAATCACTCCCCAGGGGGAATGGCCATGCTGCAATCCCTTCTCCTCCATTCTCCTCTCAGGATCTTGGGTATGCACATACACATGCCCGGTATGAATTTAAGCCACAAGGTCCGAGACTCGAACCATGGTTGACTACCTGGGAATCCAGCGACATAGCCATTACACCAACTGCTGGTCCCAGTATCACTATGAATTTATTATTTTCTTTCACTGAAACTATTATAAACCAATAAAATCTTTTGGCAGCAGGGGAAGTGGAGGCTGATCAAATGGGAGTTGGCTGTGGGGAACTCTTTTAAACTGCTTCAATGTCTTCTTGATTTAGTCCCATTGATCTTGGGGTGATTCCCATCTTTTTGACCCAACAAGATGTTCTAAGTCAACTGTCTATGTTCTCTGCCTTTGACCTGGAATCAGCAACTTTCCAGTGGGCCCTGGTTCCTTTTAGCAAGAAACGGTCCTTTAAAAATCCAGGTACTGTGTGTGCTCTCAGAGGTAAATTTTTTGGTTTTGTTTTTTTTTTCTATAGGGTGTGTGCGCTCATCAAAGACAGAGACTGAGAAAGAGGGAAAGTGAGAAATCACCCCCTGGGGGGATGGCCTCACTGTAATCCTTTCTCCTCCATTCTCTTCTCGGGGTGTTGGACATGGACATACCCATGCCCAGTATAATTCTCAAGCCGCTGGGTATGGGACCTGGACTGAGGTTGTCCGCATGGGAGTCCAGTGCCTTAACCACCATGCCACCTGGCTGGCCCACTCAGATATAACTGTTTGTTTGTTTGTTTGCTTGTTTTTGGGTTTTTTTGGGGGAAAGATTTTTTGCTATAGGGTGTAGGCATTCACCAGAAAGACAGAGAGAAAGCGAGAGAAAGCAAGAAATCACCCCGCAGGGGGGATGGCCACATTGCAATCCCTTCTCCTCCATTCTCTTCTCAAGATCTTGGGAACGAACACACATGCGCCCAGCATATGTTTAAGCCATCGGGTCCAGGACTCGAACCACAGTCAACTACGTGGGAGCCCAGCGACATAGCCATTATGCCAACTTCAGCTGTAACTTTTAAATGTAAATTGAAGTCAATAAATATCCAGACCTGGGGTTGCTGAGACCTGATGAGGGTGACATAGTGTGATTCCAGAAGAAATCTCTGCTCCAGAGGGACCAGAATACGGCATAGTGGTTACATCGCTGGACTCCCACATGGTTGAGGTTCGAGTCCTGGATTTGGTGGCTTAAAACTAATGCCAACCACGTGTGCGTGCAGCCCCAAAATCCTGGGAGGAGAATGGAGAAGAGGATTATAGAGTGGCCATTCCCCCCCAGGGGGTGATTTCTCACTTTTCCTCTTACTATCTCTGCCTTGGTCTCTCTTAGGAAAGCATACATACCCTAAGGCAAAAATCTTTAACAACAACAACAAAGGAATCTCTGTTCTAGACACACCTGTCAGAGGCTGAGAGATTGATCCGAGGACTCGAGATATCTGTCTACGCTGCTTTAAAGAATTTGCCCTGCCCTCATTAAAGTACCACATCAGAAGACATTTTTGGGCCCAGCCCAAGACAGAGGGAAGAATGCATTGATTTCTGAAAGCCTGGTTTTAAACACAACGTGGTCTCCTTTGGCACTGTGTTATCATGGGTAAGTCACAAGATCTTTCTGAGCCTCAGTCTTGGTTGTTGTTTGTATGTTTATTTATTTATCCCAAAGAAAAATGTATTTAAAGTAATTTCCCTGGGACCAGCAGTTGGCATAATGGCTATGTCGCTGGACTCCCATATAGTCAACCGCAGTTCGAGTCCCAGACCCGGTGGGTTAAACTCACGCGGGCACATGTGCGTGCATGCCCAAGATCCCGAGAGGAGAATGGAGGAGAAGGGACTGCAGCGTAGCCATCCTCCTGGGGGGGTTGATTTCTCACTTTCTGTCTCTCTGGCAAGCTCACGCACCCTATAGCAAAAAACCCTCCAAAAAAAAACCACAAAACAATAACTTCCTCATATTCTTTTGTTTTCTAGAGGTTATAATAAATTAACAAGGCGTTATGCCTGAAAATGCTTGAAAAGTGTAATGAGCTCTGTAAACACTGTTACTGACTAGGAGTAAGAGGGTCGTATATTATGTAAGCGGAAGTGACATAGAAAATCCAGGACCAGGGCTGGCAGGTGGCATGGTAACTAAGGTGCTGGACTTCCACATGGGCAACCACAGTTTGAGTCCCAGACCTGGTGGTTTGCTTTCATTTTCCCTTTCTCTCTGTCTTTCTCTGGTCAAATTAAAATAATAATGACAGCAAATAAAATAAAATAAATAGATCTTTCCTTTTAAAAAAAGAAAGAAAGAAAACCTAGGCCCAAGAGCAGTCCCAGCCCCCAGCACTCTAACTGAAGCCTTACCCAAGGGGCTGATTAGAGGTTGCATTTCTTATGCCGCTCAGCTTCCTCTTGCAGGAGCTGCTGACGAATGAACTGAGGACAACTGGCTATGAGGAAGCTTCTGGAAGTGGTGTGGAGGCTTGGCTCCAGGAGCACCCACCCTTAGCCTGGTGGGAGGACCACAACTGATGTGACGGTCAGAGCCGAGAGATGGAACGAGTCACCTCTCGTCACCTGGAGACAGCAGTCCAAACACCCTGCCCGTGGACACTGGCGAGTGGCTGAAACACTGCCCCCTTGCTGTTCCGAGAGGGTCATGTTCCTCTCCACGCTCCCCGTTAGCAGTGCTCCCCTCCAGTCCCCCTAGTAGACAGCCCTCTAAGGACTGCCTCTGGGGATCCCCCCAACAGGGCCTCAGTGGCGTGGGCTAGGGCTGAAGGGCTGTCTAATCACCCAGGACACCAGGGAGGAAGGGGAGGGGTTCTGGCCCACACAGCACGGTCAGAGCTACAAGGTAGGGTCTGCTGGCCTCAGCCTCAAACCCAGGAGGGAAAGCGCGATGGCACTGGGTGCTGGTGCTGCCAGACGCCTCTGCTCCCGCTGGAGTGCAGGCCAGGTCGACTCAGATGGTCACTGAGTTCGGCTGGGGCAGGCGGGCAGGGCTCAGAGATGGCGCCCCTGTGCTGAGTGCCTGGTAAAGGGAGCACAGAGGACAGCCAGGTGTAGGTTCCCTCCACGCGGGTTGGGCAGGGAGGCGTGGTGAGGGCAGGCAGGGCTCCTCAAAGGAGGCCTGGAGAGGGAGGAGTTCCCAGCAGAGGGACCAGCGTAAATGGAGAAGAATGGTCTCTTCTCGTCTCAGTTTACAGGTTGGGGACATATGATACGCTTACTCATGTCCTGCTCACTATGTCATCTCGTCTTCTGGGTTTTTCCACAGCACTTCTTATTTATTTATTTATTTTTAGTTATTTTAGTTTTGCTGTAGAGTGCATGCACTCACCAGAGACAAAGAGAGAGAGAGACACAGAGAGAGGTAAAGTGAGAAATCACCTCCCAGCCTGGGGGATGGTCACACTGCAATCCCTTCTCTTCCATTTTCCTCTGAAATGCACACGTGCCTGGCATGATTTCCAAGCCGCTGGATCTAGGACTCGAATCACGCCATTGGCCACATGGGATCCAGCCTCCTTGGCCTCCATGCCACTTGCTGGCCCACTACACTATTTTTAAAGGCAATTTTATATCAACAAATTTCTAGTTCTCTGCCTCCCCTGCCTGGGATTGCTGAGATCTGAGGAGGACTCTAGGAGCCACCTAAACCTTCATCCTGAGAGAATTCTGTTCCAGACACCTGTCAGTGCCGGAGGGTTTCCGAGTAGATCTTTACCACAGGGACATGCCTGGTCCTGACCCACTGGGACCCGTCACCTACTGAGCACCATCTCCATCGGTGATGAAGGTTTGTGGGGCTCACATGAGGAATAAGAAGCATGTGACAAGGACACATCATTCCCACTTGCGAGGTATCAGGATTAACTTGGCGAGGTCAACACATTGGCCAACAATGTTATTTAAAAACAATGGAAGAAAGGAGGCCGGTAGGTGGTGTGGTAATTAAAGGCACTGGACTCCCACATGGCCAATGGTGGTTCAAGTCCCGGGCCTGCTGGCTTGCTTTCTCACTTTCCTTTACTCTCTGTCTCTCTCTGATCAAACTGGAAAATAATAATGACAATAAACAAAGCTAAAGAAAATAATTCTTAAAAAAAGAATTTTTTTAAATGAAACAAAATGGAAGAAAGTATGTTAAAATAGTATTGTTGGTCACTTCTATTTAAAATGATGATTTTTCCTTGTTTATGGACATTAATTTTATAGCAATACTTACTATATTGCTTCTGTGATTTTTTTCTTCCTACTTTCTTTTTTTGTTTTTGTTTTTGTTTTTTGGAGAGGTTTTTGCTTTAGGGCACATGCGCTTGCCAGAAAGACAAAGAGAGACAGAGAGGTAGAAAGAGAGAAATCACTCCCCCAGCGGGGACAGCCGCACCGCAATCCCTTCTCCTCCATTCTCCTCTCAGGATCCTGGGCATGCACGCACACACGCCCAGTGTGAGTTTAAGCCACTGGGTCCAGGACTTGAACTGCAGTCAACTACATGGGAGTCCAGCAACATAGCCATTACGCCAACTGCTTGTTCCGCTTCTGTGATTTTAAAAAAGCAGTGAAATTCAAAAAGAGGGAGAGAATAAAAACTAAAGGGAAACTAAAAATCAGTGTATTGTAAGTTATCCTTGAGATTGGAAGGTCTGAAAGCAGAGAGAGCCCCTGTGGGTACGAGAGATAGTGTGGAGAGTGATGGGCACTGGAGGGAGGGAATTAAGGGAACTAAAAAGAAAAACCATAGCATATGCTATAAAAATGTACAGTGATTAAATGTAAACGAGAAATTAAAATAAAATAAAAACATAAAAAAGGTTTCTGACACGCCAGGCACACACATGTGCCCAGGGTCTTCACGGGGTGGAGGACTGGAGGCAGGGATCGTGGCAAGACTGAGCTCCATGGAGATGCTTCTCTCTCTGTCTCTCTGCTTGCTCCCTCTCCCTCCCTTTCTTCTATGTGTACCTGCTCTATCACTTAAAATAAAACAACTGCTCTGAGAGTTCTTAGCTGGGAGTTGTGGAGGAGCTCCCGGAATGCCAGGACTGTGGACGGACCTTGAAGAACAAGCGGCCTCTGGAGACTTGACTTCACGGCCCCTGGGGAGCGATGCGTTCTCGGTAGGGTGGGCCAGGCTGTGCAGATGACAGCCAGGGGTACGCCACCTGTAAAGCCTAGTTTGCAGCACCCCGAATTCTGCAGCACTGTGGTTCATTTAGTAGCATAGCCAAACAAATTATCTCCTGAAATGATTTGCTCATTAAAATATGTTAATTGCTACTAATTAGTCAAGATTGATTCTATATGCCCTGAACTTAGATTCAGATATCTTTGTCTGCAATGCTAGTTCTACCATCTAGCAGCTGTGTGACCTTGGGCAAGTTCATAATCTCTCTGAACTTCAGTAGGTTTATCAGTAAGCTGCTCATCAAATATCTACTGTACAGTGCTGCTGACGGCATGGACTAACACTGTGTGAAAGTCCTAGCATATAGTGACCGCTTGACATGGTTATTATTTTCCCTCCAAGGATCCTTAAGAACAGATGATTAGAGGGTAGGGAAGTGAGGGGAGGAATGCAAACATTGGCAGAAGCAGGCGAGCGCCCTTTAATTCTCGCACTCTCATCTTGCACGTTTTATGTTTGCCAATTCATTTCATGCTTCCAGCGGCTCTGGAAGATTAGCTCCCGAGAGCTTATGCAACTCGGCCTCACTCTTTTGTTTTTAAGATCCACTTATCTTTTCCATGAAAGAAAGAAACAGAAAGACAGAGAGGCAGGTGCCCATATGGGTCTTCCAGCTGCGGTGCACCCCTAGTCTCGGCCGTCCTTGTCACGAGCTTGCAGAGGTGTGGCCCTCTGCACAGAGAGCTCCAGGACACACCCTGGGGACTTTGCGTGCGGGTCTAGTTGCATTACCACTGTGTCATCACCTGCCCCTCGGTCTCACTCTTCCATTGTAGTGTTAGGGGTAAGTTCTCTCAACTGTACCCTCCAACTCTCAGGACTGGAGAGAAGCCCAAGGGAACATTTGCTGCTGTCCGTGACCAGCTCCGGGCTAATGTCTGTCCCAGGGGTTCCAGAAACTGTCCCCATGGACTTTCGCCAGCCACGCGAACTGCCTCTGCTGTCTTAGTTCTCCCCCTGCTCACTGCACTTCAGCCTCGCTGGACTTCTTCTGTTCTCTGGAACATTCCCTCACCAGAGTTTGCCATTTCTATGCCCTCTGTCTATAGTTCGGCAAATATTTTTCTTTGGTTGTCTCCTTATTTTTAGAGAGATTTTTGCGATAGAGCATGTCTGCTCACCAGAGAGACAGAGAGATGGAAAACAAGAAATCATCTCCCTTCCCCCAGGGAAAATGGCCACGCCGCAATCCCTTCTCCTCTCAGGATTTTGGGCACTGCTCGTGCACACACCCAGTGTGAATTTCAAGCCTTCAGGTCAGAGACTCGAACCACGGTTGGCCATGTGGGGGTCCAATACCTTACCCATCACGCCACGTGCTGGTCCCCGGCTGTTTCCTTCTTATCACTCAGATCGTAGCTCCACACGGTGGCCTTCACTCCTCACTTCTGCTAAAGTGGTCCTCCACCTTCAGGGACTCTAACATGGCTCTGCTCTCCTTTCCTCATAGCACTTACTTGCTGGAATTAATATTCACCCATTTACTGTCCCTCCTTCCCTACTCCCTACTCCGTCTCTTCTCCTTGGGAACAAGGATTCTATGTTTATTTCCGTATTTTCAGGACAGAGTTGATACTCAGTAAGCGACTGTTGAGTGAATGAATGCATTTGTTCAGACACCTGGTTAATGAGGAAGAAAGTGGAAGTCGAACAAAGGGGCTGATATTCTTAAATTATGTTAACGTACTCCAGAATACAAAGCAATGTTATGGCCACGGGGAACTATAACGCCAAGATCTTGTACATGCTGCAGGTGAGAATTCAAACTGGTATAAACACTTTTGAATTTGTTTTGTATTACTTTTTAAGTCTAAGAGTAACTCTTGCATTTGCACAGCTAGAGGCATGTAAAGAATGTTCCAGAACTGAGCCCAGCAGGTGGTGTGGTGGTTAGCGTGCTAGACTCCCATGTGGCTGACTAGGGTTCAAGTCCTGGATTTGGCAACTTGATTTTTCACTTTTCCTCTCTCTGGTCAAATTAAGTTACAGTAATGATGATGGGAACTAGCAGATGGTGTAATGGTTAAGTCGCTGGACTCCCACAATTGGCTATGATTCGAGTCCCGGACCCGATGGCTTAAACTCACACAGGGACGCGAGTGCATACATGCCCAAGATCCCAAGAAGAGAATGGAGAAAGGATTGTGGCGTGGCCATCCCTCCTCCGGAGGTGGTGATTTATTGTTTTCTGTTTCTTTGTCTTTCCAGCATGCCCTACAGCAAAAATTTCTCATTTAAAAAAAAAAAAAAAAAAAAAGGAAAGAAAGAAACACATGAAAAGTCAAACACGGGAACAGTGAACACAGGGTTTCAGGGTGAAGGTGTGCAGGGGCGCTGGGAAGAAGGGGTGGGCCGTAGAATGTCACCTGGATAGACTCGGTTATTGCATAGGTCTAGCGTTAAATTTTTTTTTTTTGCTGGGGCCAGCAGGTGGCATGGTGGTTGAGGGCACTGGACTCCCACATGGCTGACTGCAGCTAGTGTCCTGAACCTGGTGGCTCATTTTCTCGCTTTCCCTCTCTCTCTCACCCTGTCCCTCTCTAGTCAAATTAAAAATTAAAAAATAAATAAAGTCATTCTTTAAAAAAACATTGCCAGAGGACACATGCATGCCAGAGTGAGACACTAAGAGGAGAGAAAAAATGAGAAAGCACCCCCCAGGAGTGATGGTCACACCACAATCCCTTCTCCTTCACTCTCCTTTCAGGACGTTGGGCATGCACAAACACAAGCCAGCATGTTTTTTAAACTGCTGGGTCTGGGACCCGAATCGCACAGCGGGCCATGTGGAATCCAGCACCTTAACCACCACATTACCTACCGGCTAACTTTTGTTTTGGGTGAAGAGTCTGTGAGTGCTTATTATATTATTTAAAATAAATTGGCTAAATAATGAGCTAGACAACTTTAAAGTGAGTCATGTATGATTAATCTAATTCCATGGCCCCAAGGTCTGATTAAAAAAAGGAAGTTCACAAATCCCATGAGAATGGGAAAGTGAGTGGTGGACAGAGGCACGCCATGCTGTCGAGTCCTCAGCATGAAAGAGCACCTTCCCGGGTACTTTCCCATTTGTGATTCATTTAATAGCACAAAAACCCTAGGAGGTAAGTGTTGTTCCATTTTAAAGATGAGGAAGTCGAGATAAATTATTTTGCTTGCTGTTCTGGTCCATTCTGTTGCTAATAACAGAACATACCTGAAGTTGGCGATTTATAAGAATAGAGGTTTATTTAGTTCACGTTGAAGCTCCAAGGTCCAGGGGGCTGCTGCTTGCTGGCAGGTAATGTGACCCAGGACAAAAAGTGAGAATGCCTGTGTCAGGACCAGACAGTGGTGCGGTAGTTAAAGAGCCAGACTCCCACATGGCTTTCTTCGTTTCAGTTCTGGACCTGGCGGCTTGCTCTTGCTTTCTCTCTCTCTCTGTCTCTCTCTGGTGAATTGAAGAAAAAAATAAATAAAATTAAAAATAAATAATTGTAAAAAATTATTTTAGAAAAGAGTGCCTGTGTCTATGTGTCTCTGCCTCTTTGCCTCTCCTTGTAAATCCACCAGGACTCACTCATTGGCCCTACCCTGATGCCTAATCACATCCCAAAGGCCCCACCTTTCAGCACCATAACCCAATTAAGTTTCTTCAATATCTTCAATAGATGGATTTGAGGACACGTCCAAACCATGGGATACACTCCCTCACACTCCCTCAAACCCATAACAACCCGGCCTTGGAACAGGATTTTTCAGGAAGGATGGCTAAACACTTTCTAGGGAGTTCTAGAAGAGGGTGAGAGAGAGAGTGGGAAAGGAAAGGAATACCTATGTTTTAAACTTTTTCATCTCCAGGATGAAGAAGGAGGTATCATGGCTGGTCAGAGTAACTGGAAATTCTGCCTATAGCTTGACATAAAGAGCATTCCCCAACTCATATTTCCATAGGATGTAACGACAGCAGAGCAGGAGAGGTGCTCATTTAGGGACCCATTCAGGTCCATGCTACCCACCACACAAAGAGACAAAAAATTGGTGAATAAGGAGAAGAATTTACTCAGTGAGGGCAACAGTGGAAAGAGGGCAGACCTCAGTCCATAACCATCTCTGTGATACTGGGCAAGGTTTACTGCTTACACAAGGGAAGAAGCAAAGGGCAGGTTATAGAGGAGGCTGGTCTTCCCAGGACCACAGGAGACGGGAGCCTCGGGGTTGGCTACCACGCTGCATGGGGGCTGTTTCCATCTCTCTAGACATGCAGGGCAGGCCAGAAAGACCAGAAAGCCTGAAAGGGGCTTAAAGATCAGCAGTGATATCAGGACAGCAGGAACCACGGGGGTCAGTTAAGACAACTCTCAGATCCTGGTTTAGAAGAGGTGTGTGTGTGTGTGTGTGTGTGTGTGTGTGTGTGTGTTTTAACATTCATTTATTTGTTTATGTATTGGGTTGTCAGAAAAGTCGCATAGAAAAATACGTTGAGTCTTTCCTGACAAATATTTATTTCTTGTGAGTTTCAAGCTATCCAGTTTGGGACTTGAACTGCTGTTGGCCATGTGGGAATCCTGTGCCTTCACCACCACACCATCTGCAGCTAGCTGTGCTTTTAATTCTGGAGTTGGTAACATCTTCCCAGTGAGTCCTACAAAGGGGCGCTGGTGGCATCTTTCCCTTCCCTGTCTTCTTGACCAGGCATCTGTACAGACTCCAGCAACCATTTCATCATATTAACTTCCACTAGTTAGGCATCCGGTTCTGGGCCTGCCCCTGGCCTGGGGTTTAAGGCAGCTGGATCCCACGTGGCCTCCCAGACCCTGCAGCTTGAGAAATGCACCAAGCATATGCATGTGCATGCTCAAATCCCCAAAAGAAGAACAAACAGAGGAGAAGAGATTGTGGTGTGGCCAAGTCTCATTGGGGGTGTTGTCTTGTTTTCCCTTTCTGTTTTTCTTTGACACACATTGTTGGCAAGTATTTCTTCAAAAGTATTAGACTCCCTCCACTGTGAGGGAAGTTTCTGTAATACTCATGAAAGAGAAGAGAGATGTTAAAGGCAGAGTTTCTCAAATTTACTCTGTTAAGATGAGCTCCTATGGGGGCCAGCAGTTAGCGTAATGGCTATGTCACTGGACTCCCACATAGTCGACCATGGTTCGAGTCCTGGACTCGGTGGCTTAAACTCACGCCGGGCGCATGTGCGTGCGTGCCCAAGATCCCAAGAGGAGAATGGAGAAGAAGGGATTGCAGTGTGGCCATCCCCCCTGGGGGGTGATTTCTCGCTTTCTGTCTCTCTGTCTCTCTCTGTCTGGCGAGCGCACGCACCCTGTAGCAAAAACCTCTCCCCGCCCCCACCCCAAAAAAAAATGAAATGATGAGCTCCTATGACTAAGCATAGTACAGTCACTCTGGTTACAGTAAGTTATTTATGATTTATGGCATGTATATGTAAGAACTGGAAAATTATATCCAACAATACTGTGTGTAGTTCCATAGAGTCTCATTAAAATACATCTTATAGAATTTTTTTTTTTAGAGAGAGATTTTCTGTTATAAGGCATATGCACTCAACTGGAGAGACAGAGACAGAGAGACAGAAAGTGAGAAACCACCCCCTGGGGGGCTGGTCACCCCACAGTGTCTTCTCCTCCATTCTCCTCTGGGATTTTGGGCGGGCATGCACACACACCTGACGTGAGTTTCAAATTGCCAGGTCCAGAACTCAAACCACAGTGGGCCATATGGGAGTCCAGTGACCTAACCGCTGTGCCTTCTGTTGGTCTTGAAAATTGTCTTTTTAAATGTGTTTGTCAGTGGCTATTGTTCTACATTGTTTAAATCAAGTTCTTTTTCTTTTTCTATTTTTTTTTTTGAGAGTTGTTTAAATCAAGTTCTTTTTCTTTTTCTTTTTTTTTTGAGAGGTTTTGGTTATAGGGTGCATGCACTCCCCGGACAGACAGAGAGAGACAGGGGTGTAGAAAGTAAGAAATCACTATCACTCCCCCAGGGGGGATGGTCATGCCACAATCCCTTCTCCTCCATTCTCCTCTCGGGATCTTGGGCATGCACACACGTGCTTGGTGTGAGTTTAAGCCTCCAGGTCCAGGACTTGAACCACAGTCGACTATTGGGAGTCCAGCGATACAGCCATTACGCCAACTGCTGGTCCCAAATCAAGCACGTTTTTTAAAGGTGTTTTTGTGATTTTTTTTTTTTTTTGCTTCAGATTTTGCCTTTTTTTTATAATTATTTTATTTAGTTTTATTCATTATTATTAATTTTAATTTGATCAGAGAGAGAGAGAGAGAGAATGGGAAAGTGAGAAAATGAGAGAGCAAGCCACCAAGTGTGGGACTCAAATCTCAGCCAGGCCAGAGTCCAGTGCCTTTTTTTTCCCCTCAGAAAGAGATTTTGCTATAGGGCATGTGCACTCACTGGAGAGAGAAGAGATGGAAACAGAGAAATCACCCCCCCCCCCAGGGGAATGGCCAGGTCGCAATTCCTTCTCCTCCACCCTCCTCTTGGGATCTTGGGACACATGCACACCTGCCTGGCATGAGTTCTACGCCACCAGGACTGAAACTCAAACTGTGGTCTACTACGTGGGAGTCCAGCGATGTAACCATTACACTATCTGCTGGTCCCATCTAGCGCCTTAACCACCGTGCCACCTGCTGGCCCCAGCAGACTTAGCTTTTTTGATAACTGCTCGATTTTATTCTATGTCTTAGAATAAACTTTACCCTTATGCTGCTGGTCTATTTCCTCTTACATACAAGAAGGAAGTTACATGAGAAGAGGGGAAAATGTCTTGTTTTTAGCTTGTACCGTTTATTTCACAATGCATCCATTGTTGTGGGCAAATCAGGGACAGAGACCCTGAGCAGCAGCTTTGGGATGAGGCCTGTCCCGGGAGATGTGGGCAACAAGAGCCTCCTCCGAGGATTCCAGAGCAGGTGTGCTGGGCCCTTTGTTCAGAGACAAGCAAAAAACAATAAAAATAGTCTCTTTTCTCGCTCCTTCTTATTTTGCAATTGAGGGAAAGATTTGATTTTCTTAGTATGTGAGGAGAATATAAACTTTGCCTAGTTTGGAGTGACGCTTACACCTTCCTGCAACCTTGGGCTCTCCGGCTCGGCTGCCTCTCAGATTGAACCCCAACCAGCAGCCAGGGAGGTGCTGCCACAGTTGCCCATGCGTCTCACCTTGCTGAATCCGAGGGACACATTCGAGACTATAAGAGTCACCAGTCTTCAGGGCCTCAGAAGGACCCGCCAGGGATTGTGGTGATCTCTGTCCCTGGAGGGCCCTTTCCTCTCCAGCTCACCTCTCATAGGCTCCTCCCTTCACAAGAACCCCAACCAGCAGCCAGGGAGGTGCTGCCACAGTTGCCCATGCGTCTCACCTTGCTGAATCCGAGGGACACATTCGAGACTATAAGAGTCACCAGTCTTCAGGGCCTCAGAAGGACCCGCCAGGGATTGTGGTGATCTCTGTCCCTGGAGGGCCCTTTCCTCTCCAGCTCACCTCTCATAGGCTCCTCCCTTCACATTCCATTTTCTTTTACTTTCCTTTTCATATATTATAGTCTGTCAGAACCAAACTGGACATTAAAGATCATCTAATTCTGTGCTTTAAAGAAAATAATTTCAGGGGCCAGTAGGTCGTATGGTGGTTAAGGCACTGGAGTCTCGCATGGCCGACCACAGTTTGAGTCTCAGATCTGGTGGCTTGGAAATCATGGGGTGTGGGGAGGAGACTTTTTTTAAAATTTGGGGAAAAGAGATTTAAAAAAATTTTTTTTTTCTTAAAAAGACAAACAAAAAAATGTTTTTCTTAAAAATTTTTTTCCAAACCTTTTCCCCACAGAATCATTATTATTATTATTATCATCATCATCATCATCATTGTTCTTGCTATAGGGCATATGCACTCACAGGAGAGAGAGAGAAAATGAGAAATCACCCCCTAAAGAGGATGGCCACACTGCAGTCTCTTCTCCTCCAATCTCCTCTCGGGATTTTGGGCATGCATGCATATATACCTGGTGCGTTTTTCAAGCACAGGCCCAGCATGATTTTCAAGCCAGCAGGTCTGGGACTCAAACCACACTGCTGGCCATGAGGGAGCCAGTGTCTTAACTACCACACTACCTGCAGGCCCCTCCCACAGAAAAATCTTACATAAAACTCCCAAGATACAAAGCTGATGAACTGCCCTGGCTCTGAAAGAGGAAGCCAGGGTGCCATCTTGACCCACACAGCCTGTAGTTAACCAACTCCAGCCCCTTCCCCAGAGAGTTCCTGGGTGTCCCTTAGCAAAGTCCTAGGGCTCCCAGCCTAAACTAACTCCCTCTTTTGGCAGGTGGGAAAGCTGAGGCCCACAGAGGGGTAGCACGTGGTTTTAAAATCTTCCGTCCACAAAGAATCCCCTTGACTCTGGGGCTAACATCATTCCCAGAGCTTCAAAAAGGTGACAGCCCCCCTCTGCCCAGCAGCAGGACACTAGAGCCATTCTGCGGACTTGACTTCACTGCCTGTTCTTACTGTGCTCACTTGACCTTTTCCCAAGGGCAGAGAGAAGTACAAGTCATAGGATGCACTTAGAAATCATGAGTGCACATAACTGGGCCCACCCCAGGCCTCCCGATGGCCGTTTCTGAAGGGCAGCCATATTGAGAAGAGAGCAGCTGGAGCCACTGGGGTGGAGTGAAGCAGCGCTCAGTGCTCCAAACGGGCCTGTGGACCGTGGTGGCCTCTTATGCGATGGGCCCAGGGACACGACCACTTGCCTTTGCTTCAGGGAAGCAGCATGGCACTGCCGTAGGCTCCATTACCAGGCAAGGCCATCCTCCTGCCTCACCCCTGCCCGCTGCCCAGCAGTCCTGCACGTGAAGTCATTCCTCATCTCTCTGCAATAGAACAACATGAGCATTTGTCTTCTTTGTAAAGAATGATCTACTTATGTCATTGTATTTGTTACTATTATTATGATTTTGATTTGACCAGAGCAAGAAAGGGCAAGTGAGAAAAGCAAGCCGCCAGATCCGGGACTCAAACTGCAACTGGCCATGTGGGAGTCCAGCGCCATTACCACCCCGTCACCTGCTGGCCCCAATATGGGTGTTTATAAAGCTTCTCCTACCTTGTCAAAATGGATATAATTGAAGCACAATGCGTCTTCTTCACCAGTCCCAACCCCCGGCAGAACACAGAGCAGCAGTCCGAAATAAAACAAGTGCTGGCATGAGCCGAAGAAGGGTGAGGAAGCCACACTGGGGCTTCTCTGAAAGTGCCAAGATGGAATGGCCTGTCTGTGAGATGCCTGGTTTCCCGTCGGGCTTCTTCCAGGCTACCTACAACCATTTTTATAGGCATCCTTTCCTCTCTCTTACAGTCTGCCCCAGGCAGGGCGCAAGACCATGAATTCCATGTTTCCAGAGAAACAGAGATGCAATAATTTTACGTCAAAGGTCATAAGAAAAGTCAAAAAGCCAATTACCATCAGCAATAATAAAGGTTAACATCCTCCTTATCACCCTAATCGTGGGGGTGGTTCTTTGACGCAGTGTTAAGAGTTCTAATTCTGGCTCCACCACTTACTAACCGCGTGACTCTGGATGAGACACTTGACCTGTCTGCTTCAGCATCTTCGTTTCTAAGTGTCGGATAAGAAGGCAGTACCTACTTCAAACACTCATCAGGGACTAAATGAGTACACGTCTAAGGAGCGAAGACCCGGCTCTCATAGGGAGAGCGGGTGTCTGGAGGCGCTCAAATCTGTCCTGCACTGTAAGCTTTCCTTCTTCACAGCTTCTAGAACGAGGCCATCCAAACCCCTACTAATATAACTGTTTACCTTTAATCCAAGTCGATTGAGAAGCACCCAAACCTGCAGGTGGCGACTGCAGGTGACTCCCACATGGCCAACCTCAGTTCAAGTCCCAGACCTGGTGGCTGGCTTTCTCACCTTCCCTCTCTGTCTCTCTCTGGAGAGCACATGTGCCTATAGCAAGTTAAATAATAATAATTATTAATAAAATTAATTAAATAATTCTTTTTTTAAAAAAATCTGCATGTGGCAGACTTCCCGGGGTTCATGCTGTGAGGCCTAAGTTCTCATGAAGTCATCGAAAACAGAAGAAACAAGGTGGTAGTCATTTTGCTCTTTAGGTTTTTGCCATAGGACCTATCTATTAGCCAGAGAGAGAGAGACAGAGTGAGGGGGAGAGCGTGAGAGAGAGAAAGTGAGAACTCACTCCCCAGGAGGGATGGCCATCCTATAATCCCTTCCCTTCCATTCTCCTCCTGGAATTTGGGGCACACATGCATATGTCCCCAGTGTGAATTTCAAACTCCCAGGTCCAGGACTCAAACCATAGTCGGCCGTGTGGGAATCTAGTCCTTAACCACCACACCACCTGCTGGCCCCAATGATGTGTTCTTGACAAGATCGAGCAAAACTTTCTTTCTTTTTTTTTTTTTCCTTTTTTTTTGGAGAGGTATTTGCTATCGGGAGCATGCGCTTGCCAGAGAGACAGAGAGAGACAGAAAGCTAGAAATCACCACCACCCCCCACCCCACCCCACCCCCGCCGCAGTGGGGATAATCACACCGCAAATCCCTTCTCCTCCATTCTCCTCTCGGGATCTTGGGCATGCACACACACACACGCCCGGCGTGAGTTTAAGCCAACTGGCTCCAGGACTCAAACTGCGGTTGGCTACATGGGAGTCCAGCGACACAGTCATTATGCCAACTGCTGGTCCCCATGCACACCTTTCTTACTGAGGAGCATAAAATGATTGTGAACATGTGGAAGGCACAAGTACAGAATCAGAAAAGCTCAATTTTGAAAAGGAAACTTTTTTGTGTGTAATTAAAAACCATCAAAAGCAAAAAGAGAATTAAGGACAGCACCGGCAGGTATTAAGTGCTCAATAAATGTGTTATTATTTATATGGTGCTTTTTGGTTTCCAAAGTGCTTCCCCAAACGTTGTTATCTCTTGACAAGGATCCAGGTCACTTGACTGCAGCCCAGGGATTTGGGACAAATGTGGGATCTTGGGTGAGGGTTGCATGCTTTGCAGAACACGCCCGAGGAGGCCAGCCTGGTAATACAGTGCTTGACTCAGTCCTAGCCTTTGCTCGCCCTGGGAAAGCACTCTGAGAGGTCTCCAGGACATCCCCTCTGCTCTGGAAAAAGCTCCCACAGAGAGGTGTGAACTTGCCCCCATTCTTAGTGGCAGGAGGCAGAAGGATCAGGGTTGCTTCCTCCCCTGCTGTCGAATCTCCTCACTCCCAAACACCTTTGGGTAGTCTTTGGAAAACCAATTCCAGGCCATATCATTTCCCCTGGTGGAACTTTTACATGCCTTATAAAGAAACAGCTGAAAGCGCACCAAGAGCTGGTCCCACCCCTCCCCACACGCCACCCAGGAAAGACTTGGGGCTGACGGTTTGCAGAACCCAGTGCGTGCAAGGCTGGTCACTGTGACCCACTCAGACGAGGACGCTGCAGAGGGAGTAGCTTACCCAAGCCCCATAGTCGACCAGAGCTCTCCAGCTCTCTGACCTGCCCCGACCTTTCTGAGCTATGTTTTCTCATCTATAAAACTGGGATGATGAACCCACATGCCCCATGGGGCCATCATAAAAGTTTAATGAGTTAATTCAATCATCCTGCTTAGCACAATGGCTGGCACACACCAGAGCCCAATAAATGCCAGGTCTTATTATTATCATTATGACCCCAAAAAGGAGAACTAGCCAGGGCTCACTCTGGGCCTCTTTCATTATACCAGCTTGTCCTGACTTCGCCCAGAAATGAAAGGGGCTACGTATGTATGCATGTATTTATTTATTTTGCTATAGGGCATGTATACTTACTAGAAAGAGAGGGAGAGCGAGAGAGAGAGAGAGAGAGAGAGAAAGAGAGAAAGAGAGAAAGCACCCCTGAGGGGGGATGCCCACATCATATCCCTTCTCCTCTTTGGATTTTAGGCAGGTCCACACACACCAGGCATGTGTTTCAAGCTGCTGGGTCAGGACTCGAACTGCACAGCTAGTCATGTGGGATCCTGCTGTCTTAACTTCCAAGCCTGGACTGGACCTCTCAGCTCAGTTCAGGGTGGGGGCATTGCGGTGGGCACGACTTCCACCACCTCCCAACACCGGAGGTTGGAGGTTCTGACCAGCCTGCAATGCAATAGCTCAGGTGACTGCTGTGGCATTCCTTTGGGTGAGTCCTTTTATTGACCAAATCCTCCCTCTTGTCTTGAAAATCGGTCCATTCCATTGTGAAGGCTTCCTGAGATTAGAAAGCACTCCTCTCCCTCCACCCTGCTGGTCCGTCCTTCCTCTCTTCCTCCTTCCTTCTTGGTTCTTCCCCCTCCTCTTCGTCTTTCCCCCTGTCGTCTTCCCTCCCAGGTCCTGTCAGCTCTGAGGACCTGAGGTCCCCCTCTCCCTCCTGAAGTCACCGTCCAGTCTCTGACCACAGTACAACCTTGGAGAGCTGGGTGGGTCTCGGGTGCAACCACAGGCCGCTAATGGAAGCTGACCCCCAGCAGCCTTGTAACAACCCTCTGGGTTTTGCGGGGACTTTCAGAAGCAAAATCTTCAACCTGGGCCTCATGGCTTGGCCTTCTGTTCCATCAATGCCATCCATGAGTTCATAGGTTTCCACTATTAACCCCAGCTAAAACCACACGAAACGTGGCATGGGTTGATCTGGAGTCTTGAAGCCCAGTTGGGCCCATATGCAAGCAGAGGAGAGGGCCGGGGCGCTGGGGGTGACCCTTGGCACCAAAGCACACAGGCGACCTTCGCTGGGTAGGACCCTCCCCAGGAGCAGCCGGCCACAGCACGCACCCGGCGGCGGGCAGCCTCGGAGAGCACTGCCGCTTTAAGAGAGGGGCGGGGCGCCGGTGCAGGCGAGGCAGGGACGGCCCACCGGGCTCTTTTTCCTTTTTGATCCATTCAAAAATTACTCATTGCAAATTCCCGGACTGCGAGCGGCGAGCAGGGAAGGGGCGGAGGAGAGAGGGCTACTGCAGCGCAGCGCCGGGGGCGCCCCGATGGCTGGCCGCTGAGTCCAGGCTCCGCACGGCCACCCCAGCCCGCTCGGCATGGCCGCGAGAGAGGAGCTGTACAGCAAAGTCACCCCCCGGAGGAACCGCCAGCAGCGCCCCGGCACCATCAAGCATGGATCGGCGCTGGACGTGCTGCTCTCCATGGGGTTCCCCAGAGCCCGCGCGTAAGTGACCGGGCTCGCAGCCCTGCGACCCCTCCCGGCCTGCGCCGCCGGCCCTCGGCTTC
>NW_006159725.1:2950609-2983628 GCF_000334495.1 Tupaia belangeri chinensis
CGGCGCGGGAGCGCTGGACTGGGGTCGCCTCGGGGCGCCTAAAGGCGGGGGACTATGTCACGGGGTTCGAGTCCCGGAGCTGGGACCTAAGCGGTTCTCTAGTGCGCGCCTCGAGGTCTCCAGCGCGGAGCCCCATAAGAGGCAGGGCCCACGGAAGATTCGGGCACCTTCTCCATCTGGAACGCTGGGCTGGCTTAAGGTCATCTGGTGGTTGGGAAAGGCCGGACTGGGAGGTCGGCGCCCCAGCTGCAGCGGCTTCCAGCTCCGGATGTCACTCGGCCCGGTCGCACTCCGGAGTGGGAGGAGCAGGAGCGTGGGTGTGCTGCGTGTTCATTGATAGAGGGTGGGATGAGGAGAAGCGATTCCTCCAGGGGACCCGGTTCCTGCTAGTGGTGACGGCACCGCAGAAGTCTGTAGATGCCTGAGAGTCAGGAGGGGGAGCTGCCCTCCTTCATCCTTCTGGGGGGTAAGGGGCGGTGGGAGAGGGCAGGTGACCATCTCTGCCGCCTGCTGCGAAGAGGCCTGGTTGCCTGCACAGGGCTGGAGCAGCAGGCGTCCTCTTAAGCCACTGGACACAAGTCTGAGGGGCTGGAAGCCTGCCCGAGAGGAAGCCGAGTCCGGTGGCCAGGCCCTCCTCCTCTGGCAGGTTTCCTACGCTGGGGACAGCAGGCCCGCGATCCTGCTGCCGGGCTGCTGCTTTGCATCTTTGAATGACATCACCTGGACAGGAGAGTTGGAAAACTTTATCTTCGTGGGCAAGGGAATGAAAGTTCTTTTCTCCCTGGCTTGGTTTTATCTAGTGATAACTCTCGGTCTCCTTTCCCCTTCCTCTGGGCAGACCTTAATTGTCCTCTACTAACTTGGCTCTTGACCAAAGTGGACCCTTGAAATTGTCCCCCAGACTGCTGGGTCAGGTTGGAGTGGCCCTGGAATGCCTCAAAATGGACCTGTGGTGGTGCCTCCCTCAGGCTGAGTCCTAAGACCTAGGGCTCCAGGTCTGCGGCCAGAATGACAGGGAGAGGTGTGAGCTCTGCAAGGGTGTGTCTGGTGTGTGCGAGACCTCCTTAAACACGGAGGGAAGGCAGCAGGGTTAAGGCCGAAAGAGCAGTCCTGGGCAGCAGCCTGGTCTGCAATGAGAGCAGCAGGGAGGACCTCACTTGCTCAATTAGGAAAGAAACACTTTCCTAAACTCCTCCACGCACCATAGTACTCTTCAACCCAGCTCTGAGAGGCCGTCTTCCTTCTGGTGCAGGCTCCAGGAGGCCTCGCTTGTCACAGACCAGGATTAGTTCTGGCTTGCTCCCCTGAGCCCTTACTCTAAACTGTTCTGTGCTCTTGAGCGGGGTTATCTATTTTATCCTTCTAGCAACCTATTGAGGGCATATGGGGCTCTTGGAAAAGTCATGGCATATTTTTTTTTCTGATTTTCTGTGCAAAAATGCATCATGACTTTTCTTAGAACCCAATACTATATACCCATTTTATGGATCTGGAGAACGAGGTTTAGAGAGGTTATGCAACTTGTTCAAGGTGCCAACAGGACGCGGGGTAGCCAGGATTCAAAATCGGGCATTGCATTTGCACAGCCCCATCTTCACATCCAGGGCCAGGATGTAAGAGGCTTACTGTTGGCGAGTGTGTGGGCCATTGTCTGGCACCCCATGGTAGCCACTACGTGTTAGCTCCCACTGGTAGTTTTCTGGGGTTATTCTAACAGATGACTGTCAGCCGAATGCTTCAGACAATGGAAGCTGATTCTCTTACAGTACTACAGGCCAGAGGCCCAAAATCAGTACTGCTGGGAATTACTGTTGGATCAGTACTGAGGGGGTCAGTACTGCTAGATTAGTAGTGCTGGATCAGTACTGCTGGGATTAGTACTTCTGGGAATCAGTACTGCTGGATCATTACTGCTGGATTAGTACTGTTGGGAATCAGTACTACTGGATCAGTACTGATGGGAATAGTACTGCTGGATCAGTACTGCTGGGGTCAGTACTGCTAGATTAGTAGTGCTGGATCAGTACTGTTGAATCGCTACCACTGAGATCAGTACTGCTGGATCAGCACTGCTTGATCAGTACTGATGGGATTAGTACTGCTGGGGTTAGTACTGATGAGATCAGTACTGCTGGATCGGTACTGCTAGGGTCAGTACTGCTGGATTGCTGGGACTAGCTCTGCATGAATACTTGTTTTGAGTGGGGAAGGCTGAGGATTAGAAATGGACGCAATAACAAACACACAAAGACACGCAAGTTAGAATAGGAAAAGGGAAGAAGGAAGTGGAATGCAGAGAATAAGGGAGGAGAAATTAGAATGCAAAGCCAGTTGTTTTTAGATGTAAATCATCTGAAGATGTGAAAATGACTGGCGCCACATATTTTTTCTTATTTTTTGGGGGGACAATTTAATAAATGCATGTGACTTCCTTTAGCCTGATACTGGGCAGTATCCGGGTATTGGGTATCAACAACAACAGGAAGACAACCATTGACAATAGGCAAATACTGTTTTCATATATAAATGTTTTTTAATAGCCCTGCTAGAATAGCTTACAAAAGCACATTTCTACATGTGTCTACAGGCCACATGTTTTAATCACATGTTTTTAAATTGGCTGCTTTCCACACTGGATCAGTACTGCTGGATCAATAGTGCTGGATAAGTGCTGCTGGGATCAGTACTGCTGGGTCAGTATGGCTGGGATTAATACTGCTGGATCAGTACTACTGGGATCAGTACTGATAGATTAGTACTGCTGGGAATCAGTACTTCTGGGGTCAGTACTCCTGAAATCATACTGCTGGGATCAGTACTGCTGGGATCAGTACTCCTGGGGTCAGTACTGCTGGGATCAGCACTGCTGGGATCAGCATTCCTGGGATCAGTGTTGCTGGGAATCAGTACTGCTGGGGTCAGTGCTCCTGGGATCATACTCCTGGGATCAGTACTCCTGGGGTCAGTACTGCTGGGGTCAGTACTGCTGGGATCAGCACTGCTGGGATCAGCATTCCTGGGATCAGTGTTGCTGGGAATCAGTACTGCTGGGGTCAGTGCTGTGTGTGTGCTTACTGAGGAAATCAATACTGCTGGAGTCAGTACTCCTGGGGTCAGTACTGCTGGGACTCAGTATCCCTGGGATCAGTGCTGCATGGGGTCAGTACTGCTGCTGGAATCAAGTTTGGAGTAGGGCCGTGGTCCCTGTGGATGCTCTTGGGAAGAGTCTGTTCTTTGCCTCTTCCAGGTTCAGGTGGCTGGCTGCTGGCATTCCTTGGCCTGTGGCCACATGGTTCCGGTCTCTGCCTTCGTGGTCAGTGTGTCAATTTCCCTCTGCCTCTTATAAGGGCATCTGTGATGGTGCTTCGAGTGCTCCTGGGTGATCTCTCATCTCAAGATCCCTAACTTGCTCATATCTGCAAAGTGCATTCCTTTTAGCCACACAAGGTGGTGTGCCCAGGTCCTGGGGTTAGGGCGTGACTGGCTTTTGGGGAGTCACTGTTTAGCTGACCACAGCTAGGATTGTTGTCATTTCCAGTGCTGCCTCTTGATGGAGAGGTGACAGAGTAGGCCTGGCAAGAGGTCAGCCGGGCTTGCTCTGCACACAGGGCCCACAGAGGTCCCCTGAGCTGCTTGGAGTCCCTCCCAGGCTTGCTTTCCTCCCTACTTTAGCCAAGAAAGGCTGATGTGGTCAGCCTTCTCCTTAATAACCAGATTCAGGTCTCTAAGAACCGAGTTTCAGAGAGCAGGTTTTGAACTTTATTTTGGGGAGTTGAGAAGAAAAAGAGCAGGTGTCAAAGCTTGTTTTGGGAGAAGCGTCTTTCTCAAGCCCTACGCCTGAGGGGGAAAAGCATGTTGAAACTCCAAGGTGGGGAAGAACAGCGGAGATCTGGGTTCTGGAGAGCCTGGGCATCATGCCTTGAGAAGGAGGAGTGAATATCTCTCACATGGCCCTTCGGAGAGGGACGTTTGCAGGGCCGACAGCTCTGGCTTCCATGGTCACAAGAAGGGCCATGGGCTGCTCCGTGGGAGCCTGCAGAGAGGCCAGAGGCCAGCAGGGCCAGGTCCCAGCCTGCACCCTCTGTGCCATGCAGTGGCCTTACAAGTGTCACTCAGCCTCCCCCACCCCCAGGGCCTTGCTGGCGCCCTCTGAGGGGACCGTGATTAATGACGTGGTGCTTGTTAAGTGCTTGACGGAGCTAAAAGGACAGGAGAGCTGGAGCTGCAGGGTGACCTCAGGGTGTGTTCTCTCTAACTCATTACTCGTGCTGTGCTCGTTTTTTTCCATCGCACTGTGTGAACTTCGGTCCAGCTCAGACACTGCCGTAGACCTGCTGCGTGGGGAAGGATGGAAGGGGTGATTTTGTGGTGCAGTGTGTGTGTGTGTGTGTGTGTGTGTGTGTGCAAGGACCCGCTAAGGAGGTGTTAGGGAGAGCAGGAAGGAAACTTTTAAGGCCCAAATGGCCTATCCCTTCCTTCTTTCTGTGCCCTTAGCACTTCCCTGTTCTAGAAGTTCTAAAAATAAAGGTCCAGCTTCCTCGGGGCAAGTAGATTGGTGAGCAGGGAGAGGAAGAGTGTGTTGGGTAAGGGCCTGTAGAGAAGGCCTCTGGGGTCAGTAGAGGGGTTGAACGCAACACACACCGAGAGGCAGGACAGGAACTCTGACAAGCGCTGTCGTTGTCGCTGTGTGCAACCCGACTTGATGTCAGAGCCCCCAGATCCCCTTTCTGACCCCTGTGGTTTCTGGGGAGAGAGTTTCTCCTCTCGGCTTACCTGGAGCCTAACTTCTAAACTTCAGCCTTGGAGTGAGTCACTGAATAATTGAATTTGAAGACTCCTTGCTGAAAGAAGCCTGACCTTTCTTGTCTTTCTTTTTTTTTTTTTTTTTTTTTTTTTTTTTTTTTTTTAATTCCCAGAGAGTGCATGACAAAGCACCTCCCATTGGGGTGTGGTCACACCCTGGTCCTTCTTTCTCCATTTCTCCATGCATACAAGCCTGGTGTGTTTTTCATGCTATTGAGGTGGGATTTAAACTACAGTTGACCATGTGGGCGTGGGCTCCAGCTCTCTTCACCACTGGGGCTCATCTGTCCCTGACCTCATCTTTAAAAGAGGTTTTTGCTTTAGGGTGCATGTGCTTCTGGAGAGAAAGAGAGACAGAGATGGTGAAAGGGAAAGTGAGAAATCACCCCACACCCCACCCCGGGGATGGCCACACCCCAATCCCTTCTCCTCCCAGGATCTTAGGCCCACCTACACGCAAGCCTTGTGTGTTTTCGAGCCACCGGGTCCATGATTTGAACCGTGGTTGGCCATGTGGGAGTCTAGAGATATAACCGCTACGCTATCTGCTGCCCCCCTGCCATGACCTCTTTTTTTAATTTTTATTTTTTGAGGCTACCTGTGGCTGTAACTTTTTCTTTCTATAGAAAATAGCATTTCAACGTTTCCTGTTGATTGGGAAAGAATAATTCTGGGGAAGCACCTTTCAAGAATCCGATGTTCTGAGTTCTAATCCAGCTTCTAAACACCACTTGAGTGTCAGGTCTCCCATTTAGCCTGCTTTCTGTGACATCCTGATTAGCTTCTGTGCATGACAGTACATGTCCGCTCACACAAGCCTTTGCAGAGATAAAAGCGCTCATGGTAGGAGGGCACTTGGGAGTAAACCATAGCAGCTGGGCACAGGGCACGACAGTGAGATGGTAACTGAGTCTTGGGAAGATTTACACGGACCGTTGGGTGTCCTTTTTTCCACTAGAAGTATTTGTACAATGCCTCGTTAAAGGGCAAGACAGGGCAGAAAGGAGTGTGGACAGAGAGCCGCGCTGGCCATGCCGGCCATGCCTCACTGCGCAGAGATAAAAGCAGCTCCAGCCCGTGTGGGCGCAGAGTGGCACCATGCAGAGCCCTGAATGAAAGTGTCTGGTTTCTCGGGCTGTCTCCTGCTCACCTGGTGTTTGATACCGGATCCTCTGTCATGCTGGTCAGCCAGCCCCTGTGACATGTGACTGACCCTGGTCTGGGGCTGTGGCTGTGCTGCTTTCTCAGCGCCCTCAGGCAGAGCAGGAAGAACTGGGGCTCTTGTAGAGCTGATGGGATCTAGCTGGTGGGAGGGTGAGGAAGGCTCTGCTCTGTTTGGATTGCCCATGCGTTCACATGACACTCTTACGTGTGTGTGTGTGTGTGTGTGTGTGTGTTATTCGCAGTTTCAAACTTGCTCTCCTATGCCTTAAGTCCCTTCTTGATCCACACAGCAGTCCCGTGAGCTAAAGCACACGCTGCTTGCCTTGTTTAAAGATGAGGAGCCTTGGGGACCAGTAGTTAGCGTAATGGCTATGTCGCTGGACTCCCACGTAGTCAACCGTGGTTCGAGTCCCGGACCTGGTGGCTTAAACTCACGCTGGACGTGTGTGCGTGCATGCCCAAGATCCTGAGAGGAGAATGGAGGAGAAGGGATTGCGGCGTGGCCATCTCCCCTGGGGGGTGATTTCTCACTTTCTGTCTCTCTATCTCTGTCTGTCTGGCGAGCGCACACGCCTTATAGTGAAAAAAACCTCTCCAAAAAAAAAAAAAATGAGGAGCTTTGAGGCTTGGGAACTTGCCCAGTGTTACACACCTAGCACACAGGGGCCCTGGCGCCATAACAGCCTCAAGGTAAAATTGCAAGTCCACTGAACTTTGTAGGTTCCCAGAGGTCCTGGTTCAAAGACCTTGACATACTTTGCTTTTTTTTTTTTTTTTTTTTAAGAGATTTTTGCCTTAGGGCATGTGTACTCTCTGGGAAGAGAGAAAGAGAGACAGAAACAGTGAAAGGAAAAGTTAGATATCACCCCCCACGGGGGATGGCCACACTACAATCCCTTCTCCTTCATTCTCCTCCTGGGATTTTGGGCATGCACATACACATACTCAGAATGATTTTTAAGCCACTGGGTCCAGGACTCGAACTGTGGTTGACCACATGGGAGTCCAGTGATGTAACCACTACACCATCTGCTGGCCCTGACATGCTTTCTTTTTAACTGTATTGGCGAAGAAGTTACATGTAATGAACTAAGCCTATGGAAAGACGGATGCATTTTGACGAGTGAATGTACCCGGATGTCACCGGTACAGGGTACAGCACATCACATTCATCACCCTACACGTTTGCTTGTAATCCGTGCCCTCTTCCCTGAGCCCTGGACAGCCCCGACTGCTTTCTGTCCCTGTAGATTCGTTTGTATTTTCCAGACGTGCACGTTGGTGGCATCATCCAATGCGTGCTCTTGCACCTGGCTCCTTTCCTTCCACGTCCTGTTTTTGAGACTCATCCAGCCTGTTTCAGCAATTTGTCTCTTTTTATTGCTGAGTAGACATGGAGGTATTTGAATGTGCTCGTAGCATAATTATAATCCCTTGCACACAGCTTCTGTGAAATTCCCTGACACCCTAATTTCTAATAACACGTTAGGTTTTTAGGCCTCTTTAGAGATTACAAAGCAGATTTGCATACATAATCGCTATCAAGTCTCAGGCATTGATCATTTGAGGAGGAAACAGGCTCAGAAGATTAAGTGTCACAAGCATTGAAGAGCATCCTGCCTTCTGGCTCTCACTGTGGTTTTTGTCACCACCCTGACCCCTGCCTCAACCACCCCAAATTCTGGCTGCCTTTGCATGAGTGGACAGTGTTTTGTTTGTTTGTTTGTTTGTTTTTGAGATGTTTGCTATAGGGCACGTGCACTCATCAGAGAGACAGAGAGAGACAGAGAAACAGAAAGTGAGAAGTCACTGCCTTAGGGGGATGGCCACACCACAATCCCTTCTCCTTCATTCTCTTGGGATGTTGGGCAGGCCCGCACTTGCGCCCAGTGTGTCAAGCTGCCGGGTCCAGGACTTGAACCATAGTTGACATGTGGGAGTTCAGCTCCTTAACCACTATGCCACCTGCTTGCCCTAGTGGATGGTTATTCTTCGAGCCCAGATTTTGCTTTTTTCAGAAAGGCAGCAGCAAGGCCAAGGCTGTCCCGTGCCTCCTTGGGACACTGGGGACAGCCTACTGGGGCTATCAGTACATCCCCACCCAAAGGCGCCCATGGGGGTGCGAGGCGGGTGTCTGTCTACCTGGACATCAGGAGCTAAGGAGCCCCCGTGCTTACCTGCTCCGTCCCTCCTGCCCTGAGCACGGAGGTCCAAACTTGTCGTTCCAGCCAGCCCGGATCCCAACTCTGCTTTTTACCAGCTGGGTAGCCTTGGACACATTGCTGACACCCTAAGCCTCAGTTTCCCTGTCTGTAAAATGCTGACAATAATACCTACCTCGAAGGATCATTGTGAGGATTAAGATGCCAGTCCAGGGGCCAACAGTGGCATGGTGGTTGAGGTGCTCGACTCCCGCATGGCTGATCATGATTCAACTCCCTAACCTGGAGATTGCTTTCTCACTTCTCTCTCTTTCATATGTGCGTGCACATGTGTCTTACAGAAAATTTATATGTGTGTGTGTGTATATATATATAATAAAAATTAAATAATTCTTTTTTAGAAAGAATTATTTTATTTAACTTTATTTACTTATTCATTTTTATTTATTTTAATTTGACCAGAGAGGGGCAGAGTGAGAGAGAGAGAGAGAGAGAGAGAGAAAGCCTTCAGGTCTGGGACTTGAACCACGGTTGACCATGTGGGAGTCCAGTGCCCTTAACTACCATGCCACCTGCTGGCCCCAATAAATGATTCTTATTCCAAAAAATTTTTTATTTTTAAAGATGCCAGTCCATACTGTCAGAGAGCAGCTGGCCTCGGCAGCTCCGGTAGCTTTTACAGATGCTCACGTGGTGACGTGTTGTGCAGGCTGCCCTTGGTCGCGCTGTTCTCGTCCCTCTTACGCACTTCCCCGCTCCTCACTGAGCTCTGGGCAGAAAGGAGTGAGGTGGGCAGAGGCCCCGTGATGCTTTCTCCTTCTGTTTCTCATTCTGTCCCTGCGTTCCTCTCTCTGGCGTGCCCTGAGGGTGCCAGGCCTAAGTAGAAGCAGACCCCGCACAGAGCCGGCGCTGCCCAAGTCCTGACAGTAATAAATGGCCTAGGCTGGGGACGCGAAGGGGGACCATATGCTTGTCTTCTGCTTCTCTCAAACGGAGTCAGACTCAAGCCCTGCAGAGAGAGAGAGAGAAGAGGCCCCCTTAAGAACAGCTCGTCTCGGCACTGTGACGGGCACAGCCCCAAGCGGGACATGCAGTCAGTGCCAGAATGATGTCCCGGCCTCGCAGGACTGGAAGCTCTTGTCTTCATTGGAAGAGTCTCCCAGGGGCCCTGGGCGTTTGCCCAAAGGCTCATAGGAGGATCTCTGGTTTTTCTCTTGTCCTTGGAAGATGGGTGGACAGATAGAACTACTGGATCCGGAGTCCAGACCCTCTGCTGGGGCTCAGGGTCCATGGAGGTGACCTGCTTTCTTGCTAATGTCCCCATTTCCCTGGAGACTTTGCAGCCATGCCCTTTGCTTCCTGCTATCCGCGGGGATGAGGTCTGTGGCGAAGTGTCCTGGGTGAACATCAGAGTGTGTGCTCCTACTGTGTGCAGGGTGTCCTGCTCAGCTCTGGCCGTCCCCAGAGGGGAAGGCTCTCTAGCTGGCCTCTGTGCTCTGCAATGACTCTGTGAGTAGCAGGCCTGCCTTTTCTTTCTTTGGCTAAGATTTTTTGCTGTTGGGTGCATGTACTTACCAGAGACAGAGAGAGAGAGAGAGAGAGAGACAGAGAGGGAAAGTGAGAAATCAACCCCGGAGGGGGCAGGATTGCCATGCTGCAGTCCCTTCTCTGCCATTCTCCTCTGGATATTGGGCATGCATACACACGTATGCAACTTGATTTTCAAATCACTTGGTCCAGGACTCAAATTACGACGGTCCTGTGGGATCCAATATCTTAATCTCCACACACCACCTGCTGGCCCCCAGGCCCGCCTTTTCTAGGCTTGGTGAACAAAATGTGATAGCCCAAGGCTCACCCCCACCTAGCCCCGCGGTAGCACTCCCTAAAGCAAGCTGGGCTCCCCTTTCTTCCAGACCCAGCCTCACTCTCTCCTGTCTCTCCTGCCCACTGACTGGACTCTCACACATCCTTCTCCCTCTGAGGCCTCAATCATCCCAACTGCAAAGGGGATGGAAGCCAATGCCTCCAAGATCCCGTCCAGGTCTGGTGACCGTAGGACGATGTGGATGATGACACAGGTTGGCGTTTTGAACAGTGCACGAATGATTTCTGTCCCCGAGGTGCTTTCCTATTCCTGTGTTCAGACCTTTTGACTTTTCTCCTGTTGTTTAGGTTTTGTTTTCCACGCAGCTTTATTGTCAAATCCTTCAGTTCTCCTTATAAGAAACGTGTCCGGACCATTGATAATCTAGAGAGTAAATAAACGGAAAGCGAAAGGTAGAGAGTGACGACAGGGGCCTCGTGTAGTACGATGCTCAAATTGGTACCTACTGTGTGCTTGCAAAATATAACCAAACGGCTGGTTAGTGCGGGGAGGTTCCCAGGAGCCAGCGCTGCAGTACATAAATTGCTCGTGGGAGCCTTTCTAATGAAAGGGACGTTGTCCCTCCCGGGGAGTCTCCAGCTCTTCCGGCAGCACCCCGTTATTATCCCTGGCCCTGTGGAAGCATAAACACCCTTGTGCATAAGAACCTGTGACACGAACCCCCGGACCAGGGCCATCCCACACAGACAGAAAGCTGAAGGAACCCGCTTTCAGGCCCCAGGTCCCAGATCACCGAGGGGAACCGGCTGCACAGGTGGCCAGCGCCTCCCAGTGGTCCATTTCTCTCATGGCTTGTCGATGACCCTTCCAGGTGGATCAGCTGGCAGCCTTGTTGAGGGTCTGCGTCCCTTTCCGTCACTGTTTGTTCTTCCAACGTGGGAAGGAAGCACTGAGCGGTGGAGCGGGGTCTGCCTGGTGGCTGTGTTGGTATCGTCTGTTTAGGAAGCATAGGCGAGCACGGGCAGACCCGGCAGGCAGACCTAGGTGGGCAGACCCAGCAGGGAGACGGCCAAGGGACCAGGTCGGCAGGCCCAGGCGGGTAGACCCGGTGGACAGACCCAGGAGGGCAGACCCAGGTGAGCAGACCCTGAGGACAGACCCAGGTGGGCAGACCCAGGCGGGTAGACCCAGGCTGGCAGACCCGGCGTACAGACCCAGGCGGGCAGACCCAGGTGGGCAGACCAGGCGGGCAGACCCAGGCGGCTGCAGGAGTTCTCCTGGGAGCATCTACAGTCCCTCTTCTTAATCACACCATGAACTGCTCACCTGCTGCTCTTTCCGCCTCTTTTTGCCTAAGATTTTTCCATCCTGGAGAGTAAATTTGAGCACGATGCGTGTGGCCTCCCTTACCCTGCTCCTGTCTCCTCCTCTCTCTCCCCAGAGCTTCCCCTGTAGTTTTCCTAAAGCCCACCTGTCTCAGAAGGTAGGCCATTGCTTTAAAGATGTCGGGACACTTCCCCTCTTACAGGCGCCTGTTAGGCCTATGCTATAGGAGTGGGAGGACAGAGTCGTCAGATCTAATCTTGTCTTGACTTCCAGAGCCGCCATCCAGTGTGGAAGACCAGGAGTTATGATAAAGCGGGAGAACGGGATGCGAGGGGCAGCAGACACCCCTGTGTGCACGCATGCAGAGGGCCACGCAGTTGGTGCAGTGAGCACAAGAGTGAGCCCGGACAGAGAGTAAGGAGGGCCTGGGAAGGACCTGGGAAGACTCTAGACTGTCCATGTGGTTTAAACTAGACCCTAAGGGCTTAAGAGCCTGCTTGGAAGGAACCTCCAGAGGTGGGGTCTCAGAATCACATAGCCGATGGGGCCAGCAGGTGGCGTGGTGGTTAAAGGCGCTGGGTTCCTACATGACCGACCACGGTTCGAGTCCTAGACCTGGTGGCTTGCTTTCTCCCTTTCTCTCTCTATCTCTCTCTGGTCAAATTTTTAAAAAATAATAATAAATAAATAATTCTTTAAAGAAAATCACATAGCCAGAGCTGCTGGCTCCAGTCAGTAACATTATTATTATTTAATTTGCCATAGGGTGAGTGCACTTGCTGGAGAGAGACAGAGAGGAAGAAAGAGAAAGGAGCCAGCAGGTAGCATGGTGGTTAAGGAGCTGGACTCCCACATGGCTGACAGCGGTTCGAATCCTGGACCTGGTTGCTTACTTTCTCCCTTTCTTTTTCCCTCTCTCTCTGTCTTTCTGTGGTGAGTTCATATGCTCTATAGCAAATTAAATAATAATAATAATGAATTAAATAAATAATTATTTTTCAAAAACTCAGAAAGCACCTTCCAGGGGACTCGCCAGACTGTAATCCCTTCTCCCCCATCCTCCTCTTGGGGTTTTGGGCATACCCATGTGCACATGACCCAGGATGCTTTTCAGACCACTGGGTCCGGGACATAAACCATGCAGGCGGCCTTGTGGAATCTGGCCACTTTAACCACCACACCATTGGCTAGCCCAAATAACCTCATTTGACACTTAAGTAAAGTGAGACCTGCAAATGAAGTGACTTTTCAAGCTCCATCAGCTAGCCTGTGAGAGGACCCCAGCTTAGGCCTGCTGGTGCCTAAGACCCCGGCTAGACCAGGGTTTCTTTGTTTTATATCAGGCAACTCCCCTGAGTCCTGCCTGAAGGAACAGAGTTTTAAACAAGGTTCTGGCTCAGTTTCCCGGGGGTGCGGGCTGGTCCTCCATCTGAGTTGGCCCTTCCATGGAGCCGCTCTGTTTTTCCGTTGGTCCTGTGAGGCTGCCAGCTGTGTGTTTGCATTGTGGTTTGCAGAAGAGGGTGCAAACTCATGGACAGGCCAGTTGGATAGTCACCTCTGAGGAGGCGGGTGGGTGACACGGTGAGAAGGCGCCTCTCTCACCAGTGGCAGGGGAGATTCAGGGGAGCCATCGTTGTCTCAGAATCCCACCCCTGAACGTAAGTGCAGGTCTGTTCCACTCCCGAGGAAAGAAAATTGGCTTCTGAGATGAAAGGCCGGGTTCGGGTCCTGGGTCTGTCGCTGTCTGAGGATGTGGTTTTGAGCATGTTATTTCTACCCATTGGATGAATCAAAACGAGGCGATGGATATAAAAGTAATGAAAACCACGAAGTGGCATACCCACGCCAAGAGATACCGCTGTTATCAGCAGGTGGGGCCTGGTTAAGTGGACGCCCTTTGTGAACTGTCATTCTGTGGGGTGACTGTCAGTCCAGGCCGGTCTCCCTGGCTCGCAGAGCTTGGTGTTTCAGAGTGGCCGCTCCCATCCGCAGGTGGCATGGTGGTTAAGGCGCTGGACCTCCACGTGGTCGACCACGGTTCTAGTCCCAGATCCAGCAACTTGAAGATCATGCAGGGCACATGTGCGTGTGTGCCCAAAACCCCAGGAGGAGAATGGATGCCCCCCTGGTGGGAGGGGGAAGTTCTCAGTTTCCCTCTCACTGCCTCTCTCTGTCTCTCTCAGATGAGGTGAGCATATACACCCTATGGCAAAACCTGAAAAAGAACCAAACAGTAAAAAGCAGAGCGGCCTCTCCCTTCAGGATGAGGAACACCACCAGCCGCTGCTGGTGCTGGTTCCGCCTGAGCGAGTACTTCCTCCTGGAAGCTTGTGTTCTCAGTCCGTCCCTTTTGGGAAGTTGGGGCATGAGTCACAGTGAGTTAGCAAGTGGCTCTGTGACCTACCAGGAGCTCCTTGAGATGCAGCGCTGACGACCAGTGCTGACCTCCTCTCCCCTTGCAGCCACCTGCGGCCAATTCAGGGCCCATGTCCTCGCTCATGCCCTCCCTAGCGTGGAGGTCGGAGTCTGAAGTGGGTGTCATGGGCTCAGTCGAGGTCCAGAGCTGCGTTCTTCTGAGGCTCCAGGAAGAGATTGGTTTCCTGGACTTCTGCCAGAGGCCCCCGCGTGCCTGGCCCCTAGTCGCTTTCTGGTCTCAGACGACATTGCTCCAGCCTCGGTGCTCCTTCTTGCACCTCCTCCTTGTCTGCTGCCACCTTCCTCTGTCCTGGATAAGGAGTCACCAGTGTCTCCCAGTCAGGGCTGTCATCGCACCTGCAGACTCCCTGCTGCGTAGAAGGCCACATGCACATAGGGTCTGGGGAGAGGGACGTGGACAGCTGTGGGGGCTTCATTCTGTCTACCACAGTGTGTGTGTGTGCATGTGCATGTGTGTATGCGCATGTGTGTGCACGTGTGTGTGCTTGTGTGTAGGCACTTGGCTGGCTTTTGTCCTTCGTTTAGGACATTTGTCATGGGGGAGGGGCCTGCTAGGCCACCTCCTCTGCCTCTCCTTTTTCCAATTCCTCCTTTGTCACCATCAGCCTTCCCATCCCCACCCCAAGCACCGAGAACTCATGGCAAACCTTCACTGAGGGCCCGCTGTGTGCCAGGCCACTCCCTCCCACGTGTGTTATCGCTCATGTCCATCCCGTCATCCCTGCACAGTGAGAGCTGTGGTCATCCCAAAGCAGAGACGTTCAGCCCACCCTAGCTCACACCGCCGATGGGACCAGATGCGAGCCCAGCCCAGGCTCGGAGTCAACTTCGGCAGCACCCACCAGTGTCGGAGCAGCAGCGGTGTGCAGTGAGGCTTGAGGATAGTAAGGGAAGGAAGCGTGAGTCTGAAGAGAAGCTGTCAAGTCCCTGATCACACACAACCGGGGTCAAGAGTGCAGCCCGACCTCCCAGTGATTGGTCTGCCCAAGGCCCAGCCGACTGTCACGTGGTTGGCCGTCTAGTCACGTGGTCTGGAGTCTCAGCAATGTCGCTGGTCTATCTAGAAGCACACTCGCGCGTGTGTGTGTGTGTGTGTGTGTGTGTGCACGCACCCTGCCCCTCTCAGCTCCAGCTATGAGAAGGTGGGCCCAGAGCTGAGTTTGGGAGACACAGACGCCCAGTCCTGCCACCCAGGCCCAGCCACCACCCACAGCTGCCTGCTGCCCCTAGTCGTGGAAATGGGCAGGGTGTTCCTGTCCCCCGTGCCTCCATGCAGGGCTCCTCGGGCATAGGTGCTTGAGTCTGGGCAACCTGACGTGCCCTCAAACTCCCACTCCACTTTGGGTACGTTCACACACCCTCTGAGCTCAGTGTTCTCATCTCCCAAGTGAAGGTAATAGCATCTCCTCGAGGAGTGGGGACAGGGATTCAACGAGACAGCACAGTGCATGATCCTGGTAGAGAGGTGGTTACGGCCCCGTCCTTGGAATCACCAGGTGGAGCAGGGCTCAGCAGGCAACTTGGGATGTAAGTTCATTAGCCGTTCTGAGTGTTTGACAAGAGTGGTTTGCTAAGTCTTTCCCCCTATTTCTTTAAAGCCTGGGGCCTAGGTTAATTTTGTATTTTTTAAGAGATATTTTTTTGCTGTAGGGCACTCACTGGAGATACACACACACACACACACACACACACACACAGATCACACCTTAGGAATGATGACCATGATGCAGCCCCTTCTCCGCCATCCTCCTTTCAGGATTTGGGGCATGCACACACACATGCCTGGCGTGTGTCTCAAGCCACTGGGTCTGAGACTCAAACTGAGTTTGGCCATATGGAAGTCCAGCACCTTAACCTGCTGGCCCCTTTAGGGCTAATTTAATAACCATGGGTTGATCTGACTAGTGCTTTTGGGAGGGTGAGGTGGAGGGGCACCGGGAGGGGCTGGGCTCTTCTTGCCTTGCTTCACTGTGGGAGCCCGGAGGCCCGCCTCTGCCTGGCCTCAGTTGTACTCGGTGCTCCGAGCTGCTGCTCTCCTTATCCAGAAGAATCCCTGAGACCCTGCAGGGTGGTGACAAGGGCAAGTCCCAGCATCTAGACAGTCAGCGGATGAGTAAGGATGAGCTTCCTGGGCCTCTGGGCTTCAGCCCTGCAGCATCTCTGAGCCTCAGGACTGGTAAGGCTGGGGCCATCTCTTCTCTCCCATGAAATCACAAGCTCGTTTATGTAAGGCTGCAGACTCCGTGCCCCTTGCTGTCCGACCACCTCCAGGGCCATGGATCTCCAGTACCGCCTCTTCTAGCCTTGGCAGGGAGGGGGCGAGGGCAGCTGTCTCACCCTGGCCTGTAGTTGTCAGCCCTGCGACCAGTGGAGTGGGAGATGGGCTGAAGGAGGACGGGATGGAGGCTTCAGAGGGACGCCATGCCAGACACGCTTGGGGGCTCTGAGCCGCCGTGACTCTCAGGGGCCTTGGGTACACAGAGGAGGCTGCAATTGCTGGGCAGCTGGTTCTGCAGAGTGTAGAGGGCAGAACCTCAGCATGCAAAGTTCTGGGGCTTGTTTTATTCTTTTTCTTTGCTTTTAGTTTTTTGCCATAAGACGTGTGCACTCTCCATAGAGACACAGAGATAGGGGAATTGAGAAATCCCTCCCCCCACCCCCAGAAGGCATGACTACACCACAATCCCTTTTCCTCCATTCTCCTCTTGGGATTTTGGGCATGCACGCACACGTGCCCAGAGTGATTCTCAAGCTGCCAGGTCCAGGACTCGAACCATGGTCAGCTATGTGGAAATCCATCCCCTTGGCCACCACACTACCTGCTAGCCTCTTGTTCGTTTTTTTTCCCCCATGTCCCCTTGCCATCTGTGGCGCAAGCAGCATGGGGCTCCACAGGTTCGGTCTGGAGAAAATCGAACCCATGAGGAAGATGCCAGGACAGGAGGAGCACCCATCAGTCCCACCAACCTTGCCCAGTCCCATCTTTGTGCCTGACACCCAGGAGTGGGGCCAAGTTCTGGAGATGCAAGTAGGATTCAGACCTGGTCCTGGCCACAGGCCCTCCCTCGAGGAGACAGACTCAAGCAGATGACTTCAGTATGATCCATGGAGAGGGAAAAAAAAAGGAAAGAGGGGGACATCTCTCCTAGGACATCTACGGGTATGTCTGTGCAAAGGGGATGCATTTGTTATTAGTCTTTTTAAAATTTTGACCAGAGAGAGACAGAGAGAGAGAGAGAAAGGGGAAGTGAAAACAAGTCTCCAGGTCCGGGACTTGAACCACAGTCGCCATATGGGAATCCAGCACCTTAACTACCATATCACCTGCCGGCCCCAATTGGCATGAACTTTTTTATTTATTTATTTATTTTGGAGAGGTTTTTGCTATAGGGTGCGTGCGCTCGCCAGACAGACAGACAGAGACATAGAGACAGAAAGCGAGAAATCACCCCCCAGGGGGGATGGCCACGCCGCAATCCCTTCTCCTCCATTCTCCTCTCAGGATCTTGGGCACACGCGCACATGCGCCCGGCGGGAGTTCTAAGCCACCGGGTCCGGGACGTGAACTGAGGTCGACTACGTGGTAGTCCAGCGACAGCCATTACACTAACTACTGGTTCCCGGCATGAACTTTTTAAAAAGTCTGTTTATTTATTTCTTCAGAGAAAGAGAGTGAGGGTGGGAGTTTCAGTGGGGTCTTTGTGCTGCTGTCACCCTCCAGCCTCAGCCGGAGAGATCACAGACACCCACATGCACCCTGTGTGTTTGGAGACCCTGGAGCACAAACCCAGGGCGCCCGTGCGCCTCCAGCCTTGCAGACATGGCATTGCAGGAGCCACTGCGGCCAGCTGGGTGAGCTGAATGGCTGGCCGAAATTGCCGGGGGCAGATTTCAGTTGATGTAGAGGAGCAACTTCTGGAAACCAGTGGCCGACCATGTTGCTCTGTTGGCCTTCTAAGGGAATGTGCTCCCCTGGTTGAGGTACAGACAGCCACATGGGCTGCCTCAGGACTGAGAGTTCTATGCTGGAGTCAGGACCGGCTCCGAAGGCCCAGGGGGTCGGGCCAGGCCAAACTGGGACCTGAGGCCTACAGGAGTACATATGTCTGAGGGTGTCCTTTAGGGGTCAGCTTCTGGGTGGCTGCTTTCATGGGCATGGTTCCTAAGGCTGGTGGGACTGGATGGTCCGTACACCATGCTGGAGAGACGAGTAGGGGTGAATTGAGGGGAACCAAACTGGGGGCCTCCGAAGTGGGGAGCCTGGGGCAGTCACAAGCTGGCCGGTGTGCACAGTGAGCACCAGCCCACCAGCCGTGGTGGGCTCTGGGCATGGGACGGAGAGACGTGATGGGGAGGGGAATGGGTCAAGGCTCACAACTGCAGGAAGCCAAAGAATAAGTGAGGAGAATACCAGGGCTTGAGGCTCCTGGGGGTGACTTTGAATTTGTAACAGTTTAAAAGGTTGAAACTTTCAGCAGTAAGAGAAATAGCCTTAGGTAAGACTTAATCTCTTTACAATAGAACATTCTAGAAAGGCCGATGTTCTGTCACTGCAATTCTAAAGATGGAGAGAATATGTAGTGCAACTTTTTCCTAAAGCGACCAAGTCCAAAAGAGGGTTCTCTTTGCTCTGGAATTCTTTTTCTACAGGAGTTGTCTTTAAAAGAGAAAGATCGCGGTGAAGAAGGAAGGGTGCTTGGGTTTCTTTAGCCTTTCTCAGCTTACCTCTGCGAGGCTGTCAAGACAGTGGTGCGTCATTTTAGAGCTGCGGATCAAGGACTCGGGATGCTTTTCATTCCTCCTTTGGACTAATTTTCAGTTCATAGGATCTGGCTTGGTGTGGTGCATACTGTGCTCAGGTCAAAAGGAACAAATATGGGCCCACCTTGGTGGCACAGTCCTTAGAGTTCTGGACTATGGGGTAGGGAAGTCACATAGCCGACCATGGCTTGGGATCCCCGAGTCAGCCGGAAAACATGCCAGGCACACAGGGTACCCGAGACCTGGCAGGCTGAAGGGCTGGGAGACGAGGGTCATAGCATGAGCAGACGCTGTTGCCAGCGCTTCTCTGTCTTTCTCTTGCACACTCTCCTGCATGCATATGTGCTCTCTATCAAAAGGGAAGGGAAGAGGAGGGGAGGGGAGGGGAGGGGAGAGAAGAAAAAAAAGAAGAGAAGAGAGGCGAGGCGAGGCGAGGCGAGAAGAGAAGAGAAGAGAAGAGAAGAGAAGAGAAGAGAAGAGAGAAAAGAAAAAAAAGACAATGAATGACTTCTGCCACCTTGGCGCTCCCAGTCAACTAAAAAAGACAAATAAAAGCTAACTAATAATAATAATTAAATAATAACTTAAAGGCAGGTCCCATGGCCTGGTGGTTGAGGGAACCAGATCCCGCATGACTGACTGTGGTTCAAATCCTGGCCCCGGTGATTTGAGAAGCATCCCAGGCACGCATGTGTGCATGTGTGTCCCAAATCCCGACAGGATGGGGAGATGGAGGCCACGTGGTGGTGTCATGCCTATGTCCATTACGGGGGTGCTTTCTCCCTCTCCCTATCCCTGTCTTCCTGTCTCTCTCTGTCTCTCTGTGGCAAGTGCATTTACCTTCTGGCAAAACATTTTAAATAAGGAGGTGAACATGTATGAATATTGTCCTCTGCTGGGGGGCAGGGACAGAGGGGTACGTGATGCTGCCTGTGAAACTGCACAGGACCCACTGAGTCACCCCAGAGCTGCGTATTGTCCCTGAACTCACGCTTTGTCCCCAGAGGAGTAAATAGTAAAAAAAATCTAATTGTCTGCTGGGTGCGTGTCGCTAGCCTCCACGCTTTACAAACACCGTCTGATCTTCACTCTAAGCCGAAGCCGTTAGTATTCGTGAGCACATTCATGAGCAGATCAGGCTTGAAAAGGCATCGAACACGCTCCAGTGCAGAGCCGGTTTCTCGCCCAAGGTCTCCCGGCTCCAAAGGCCTTTTCCTGAGACCCGTGGCTGGAGTGCCTCGGCCTCGGCTCCACTGGTTCATTTGTGTTTCTGGATCACAGCTTCACGCTCCCACGCTGAGCCCTGGCATCCTGACTGGCAGAGACGTTACTGGCAACCCCGCCAGCTGTTTCCTGTGTGCGCGTGCGGCGTCACTTCTGAGAAAGAGGGAGGTGACATGGGATGCTCAGTGCTCGCTGGCAGCTCCTGTCTGGTGGGGACTTGGAGAGGAATTCCTACGGATGAGCTGGAGATCAGTCTTTGTTCTGTTTTGTCTGTAACCGCGCAGGCCTTGAAAGCAGTGGACTGTGAGATCAAAGGTCCGGAGCCAGCTCGGCCACTGACCAGCCCCAGGAGTGTGAGTGACGGTCGGTGTCCGCCTGGCCCGACTGCAGCCTCGCTCTCCAGAGCTGCCGGGGCACTGGCCGTGAGCCCAGCACCGTGCAGCCCACAGCCCCAGAGGTAAACAATGCACGCCTGGCCCCAGTGAGTCCTTGAGACTAGGACAGCGGTGGACACACACACAGGGGACAGTCACAGGCCGGGGAGGTCGTGCCAGAAGGGAGGCCGTTTTCCTTCCTGTTTTCCAAGGCCCATCATGGCACTGCAGGGCACGCGGAATTTCTGACTCCCACAGGACAGACGGCGAGGAATGACATTTGTTGTGAAATGACTGTGTGTTAGGTGACTGTGTCTCAGTCCTGAGGACAGTACGAAGTAGTGTTTGCATTTTACAGGTGAAAAAAAGGAGATATGGAAGGGTGGAGCCCTTGTGGAGGTGATTGCCAGAGTGCCCGACCTCAGCTGGCTTTGGAGCCCTCTCCCTCCTGCCTCACCCTAACGGCCCTTGGAAGATGTCATTTTAAAGTATCAAGACACTGGTATGGGGCCACCAGAGGGTGTAGGGGTCACTCACATGACTGACTATCGTTTGAGTCCCAGACCTGGTGGCTTGAAAATCACACCGGGCATGCATACACACGTGCCCAAAATCCCAGGAGGAGAATGGAGGAGAAGGGATTGCAGCATAGCCGTCCCTCCCAGGGGATGATTTCTCATTTTCCCTCTCATTGTCTCTCTCTGTCTCTCTCCAGAGAGCACATGCACCCTGTGACAAAAACCTAAAATAAGAAAGACACTGACACCCTCCACAATAGAGTCTGGGCGTCCTGGTCCATCAGGAGCTAAACGCGGTGTGGCCTCCCTTGCGCCTCACGCACCCCTGCCCCGTAAGATTCAGTTCCTGTTGACTGTTCAGCTCTGCATTCTCAACACCTCTGGTCTTGCCGATTCGTGTTAGTGAATCTGTGAATGTCTTCATCCTGCTGTGGTTTTCTTTTCAGTGAAACTTTATACATCCTTTTCAAATCATCTCTCCTTTGAGAAAGAATCTTCAGGCTGCAGGGCTCCTTTCCCATTCTTTTACTCCCTCTGCCATCCACTCCCACCTTGAGGCAGAATGGGGCGTGTGTGTGTGTGTGTGTGTGTGTGCATGCGTGCTGCCCCCGCACACCCTGTGTGCCCCACCCCGCACCTCTGGTGGGTGGCTGTTCACACCATCATGACTGGGGTATGTCAGTTTCCCAGGCTCTGTGAGCCTCGGGTGACAGTGTCTCAGCCTTTTCTGTTCCCTCGCCCTCTGCCTGGGGCCTGGTAAGGCGCTCCTCTGCTCATCCCTGTATTGATGGTATTCATAGTCATTATCCATGTCCTGTCTTAGGGAGATGGCGATTAGCCGAACTGGACTCGCTCCTGCCTTTAGAGCTTCGGAAAGGCCTGCTGGAGGGAAGGGAAACTGATTCAGGCACGGGGAGAGAAAGCCGCTGTCGCAGCCCGGGCCCCCACACAGAGTTCCCGTGACCTAACCACTACATTGATTTTCTCACGGTTCTGGAGGCTGGCCAGCCCAAGACTAAGGTCCAGCAGGATTCGGGTCCTGGGGAGGGCTCCTTTCCCGGCTTGCAGATGGCACCTTCTCTGCATCCTCTGATGATAGAGATGGAGAGACAGAGAGACAGGGAGGGAAGATGTGCTCAGTCTCTCTTTTCTCCTTCGAAGGGCATCATGAGGACCCTCCCCTCTTACCTCATCTGACCTAATTACATCCCAGAGGTCCACCTCCAAGCGCCTTGTTTTGGGGGTAGGTTTCCTAGACTTACGGCACTCCAAGCAGGTCAGTGCTTGGCAGCGTCCTCTGGAGAGAAAACCTGTGTGAATTTAGTGGCGGGAATTTGAAACCAGGAAGGGAAGGGGGGGTGCCATATAGACAGGCAGGAACACACTCAGTCCACCCCTCCCTGCCCTCCTCTGCTTGCCCTAGGCTAGCCGTGGGGGCGGGAGGGGGCTCTCTGCCCTTCTTCCCTGACCTGTCCGGCTGACCTACATTCCCCTGGGTCCTGGTGACTAATACAGAAAGAGAAACCACAGGAGTGAGAAGGGAAGTCCCTGCAGGCCCCGGGAGGGAAGGTGGTGAGGGCTGGATCTTTTCCAGGCCTCTCTCGGGCCACTTTCGGTGCTCCTGGGTCATTCCCCACTGACTCACTGGTGTGTGGAGCCGTCCTGCTGTTCTGCCCCCGTGGGTGCCCAGCGCCTGCTGCTGGGGTGGAGCTGACTGGCCCCGGGCCCCCCCAGAGCAGCCAGCTCTCTCCAAACTCCAGAGTGTTCTAGAGCACAGGCTGGACGGAAATGCTATAGAATTAATTCCTCCTCATTTAGGACAGAGTATTCACTTCTGAGGCAAGATCTGGGGAGAAGAAACCACATACCAGGATTCAGAAAGTGTGGGTTCTAATCCTGTTCCTGGACAGATGTAGGCCCACCTCTGAGATGAGTTTGCTTAGCAGGCGGCGGGCCGGCAGGTGCTATGGAGGTTAGGGGCTGGGTTCCACAGGGCAGTTCAGGTCCTGGACCCAGTGGCTTGAAAAAAGAAAACCTGCCAGGCATGTGTACACATGTGCCCAAAATCCCAAGAAAGGGATGGAGAAGGGGTTGCAGTATGGCCAACACCCCCCACCAGAGGGTGACTTCTCCCTGTCTCTCTGTCTCTTTCCTTCTTTCTCTGTCTGTCTCTGCTGAGTGCATGTACTTTTTTTTTTTTAGAGGTTTTTGCTATAGGGCACGTGCTCTCGCCAGAGAGCCAGAGGGACAGAGACACAGAAAGCGAGAAATCCCCCCCCAGGGGGATGGCCACACCATAGTCCCTTCTCCTCCACTCTCCTCTCGGGATCTTGGGCACGCACACACACACTCCCGATGTGAGTTTAAGCCACCAGGTCCAGGACTTGAACTGCGGTCGACTACATGGGAGTCCAGCGACATAGCCATTACGCTAACTGCTGGTCCCATGAGTGCATGTACCTTGTAACAAACAGAAAGAGAGAGAGAAAGAGAATGAGTGCAGGATCTTAGGGTTAGTCCCAGCACAGTGATAAAGAGAAATGGATCCCACATAGCTGTTGGCAGTTCACGTCCTAACCCTGGTAGTGTGTGCGTAAGTGCCCCAAATCCTGACAGGAAGGAGGAAGGGAGATAAAAAGATGGTAGAGTGACCATGTGCTTTCTCTCTCTCTCTGGAGTGTATATGCCCTCTGGCCAAAAAAAAAGGCAGAATCTCAGCTCCACCCTAAATCTACTGAATAAGAATCCACACTGTAATAAGATCCCTGTGTGACTGGTGTCTACTTTAAAGTTTGAGACACCTTGACCTATGGTAAAGGTCAGCAGACTTGTAAATATTTTCCGCTTTGCAGGCCTTACAGTTTCCGTGGTGACCGCTGACTCTCCTGTTGTAACCCAAAGTGGCTGTGCATGGCATGGAAACCACGAGCATGACCGTGTCCAGCACGAGTTCATTTGTGGACCCTGAGATCCAAATTCTGTATCATTATCGTGTCACAAATACGTTATTTTCCCCTTGATTTTAATTTTTTTTCCCATTTAAAAACGTACAAACCTTTCTTAGCTCATGTGTTGTACCAAAGCAGGCGGTGGGCTGGATTTGGCTCTAGGTCCTGATCTACAGGATTCCAGAGCCTCAGCTCTCAGATAATACCTCCTGACCTGAGTGTTTCGGAGAGTCATTGTGCAAACTCAGTGAGCTGGGCGGGACCTCCCAACTAAGCTCTTATTTTTCAGATGAGAAAACACAGGCCCAGAATGGAAAAATAAGTTGCTCAAAGTAGCACAGTTCATCACTGGTGAGGGTTCCAGGGCAGGCCTGCTGACTCGATGCAAGCACCCTTCCGCCGTTCCACGTACAGCTAGCTTGAAATGAGAACAAGAGCTCTATTTTTTTTTTTTTTTTTTGTGCCCACAATGGAAACAGACTAAAAATGCTTAAAAGGCAAATTACCTTTCTCTCTGATATTAACGATGGTTGGCTAAGGGCTTTGTAATGTCAAAGCTGTTTCGTGGAAGCCAGCACACTTTGAGGAGCCTTTGCTTGGAAAGCACATGCAGACCAAGACCCTAGATGTGGGCACGCCCGAAATAAGGTATTGAAGCTCTCAGGCTGAGTCCTCTTGGGTGACCAGTAAGCAGCAATTTATCGTATATTTCAAGATAGCTAGAAGGGAAGCCTTTTGCTTTATTTGTTAGGTTTTTGCTATAGGAATATGCTCTCGCTAGAAAGAGACAAAACAAAAGTGAGAAATCGCTCCCAAGGGGGATGGCCATCTGTAATTCCTCCTCTTCTGTTCTCTTTCTGGGTTTTGGGCACGTATGTATATGTGTCTGGCGTGATTTTCAAGCCACCAGATCCAAGACTCAAACTGTAGTCAGCCATGTGGGAGTCCAGTGCCTCAACCCCTTTGCCACCTGATGGACCCTGGAAGGGAAGATTTTTTTTTTTTTGAGAGATTTTCGCTATAGGGCACATGCACTTGCCAGACAGACAGAGAGAGACAGAGACAGAAAGCGAGAAATCACCCCCCAGGGGGGATGGTCACGCCACAATCCCTTCTCCTCCATTCTCCTCTCGGGATCTTGGGCACGCACGCACACGCACCCGGTGTGAGTTCTAAGCCACCGGGTCTGGGACGCGAACCACTGTCGACTACATGGGAGTCCAGTGACATAGCCATTACGCTAACTGCTGGTGCCTGGAAGGGAAGATTTTTAATGTCCCTAAGATAAGGTAATGATTCGTGTTTGAGGTGATGAATGTGCTAATGCTAATTACCCCGAGTTGATTAGTGCACCTCATATCCGTGTGTAAAAACTCAAAACCATACCCCATAAATATGTACAAGTATTGTCAACTAGTAATAAGAAGAAAATATTGGGACCAGCAGTTGGCATAACGACTATGTCGCTGGATCGGTTTGAGTCCCAAACCCGATAGCTTAAACTCACACTGGGTATGTGTGTGTGTGTGTGTGTGCCCAGGATCCCGAGAGAAGAATGGAGGAGAAGGGATTGAGGCATGGCCATCCCCCCTAGGGGGTGATTTCTGGCTTTCTGTCTCTCTGTCTCTCCATCTCTCTGTCTCTCTCTGGCGAGCACACACACCCTATAGCAAAAACCTCTCCAAAAGAAAAATATTAAGATATTAAGCTGTTTTTTTAATTTAGAAAAATAAGGGTAGATACTATTCCATGACAAATGAAGTTTGGGTAGAGGTGATAATATTTCATTGATACTTGTTTGTTTTTCTTTAAACCATGCTCATTCCCAGTAATTGAAGAATCATTCTTTGTCATAGTTATTTAAAAGAATTTTTTAAAAAGCATAATGGAATAAATTACACTTTCCTATTCAAAAGTATAGGATGCTTAAGTGACCCATCTTATAGCAAAAACCAAGGCTTTGTGACTTTAAAAACTCCAATCACAACCTTCATAAATGTATGTCCCCCGCTCTGGCCCTTTCAAGTCCTCACACCAAATAGTTGTTCAGTGATGACATGGAGTTTTCCCTTCTCTACCTCTGCTGCCTTGCCTGAGGGCACAGAAAGAGGATGAAACTCAGAATCCAGGTCCCAGGTAAACAGGGCCGAATGATCCACTCTGAAGTGCCGTGCAGGGTGGTCTTCTGAGAACCCAGATAAACTCCTCTCATGGAGCTGTGTCCTGAGACCAGGCCTGGTCACCAGTGCTTGGGTGTCTCCTTCCTTGTTCTTCCGCTATGGCTCTGGGACAGCACGCTGCCTGCTCAGGTCATGGGCGCAGGTTCAGATGCTCCCTCACACACACGCATGTGCACACACACTCACGCACACACATGCAAACACACATGCATGGCCCTCTTGCTTTCTTGAGTCCTATAGGGTTTGGAAAAACTGGGATTCTACCTGAGGTTGTGGGAGCCCAAGAGGTCTCTGAGTGCCTCTGAGGAGGGGACATAGAGACGGGCTATCTGGTGGCCAAGCACAGCATCCCTCGGCAGGCCATCGGGATCCATAGGGCTCTGCTCTGCTTGGGAAGCCTGTGTTGAAGTGGCAGCAGCCATAGGGGCTGACTCATCACTGCCATCCAGGCCTAGATCTCCAAACAAGACCGGCCCGCCTCCTCCTCTCAGCCCTCCTTGCTTGGAGCCATCTGCCCTACAGAACCTCTTGGGCAGCTCCCAGGGGTACATGGGACGGATAGCAGACTGGTTTTCCTCCCGAGGAGTACCCTGCTGACTCACTGGGAGGCCTTGAACAAATGGCTTTTTCTTAAATAATTAATCATAATAGTTTTCACTTATTTAGTAGCTGACTGTGTGGATGGTGCACAGGCTGGCCCCCTGCTGCCTCTGGCCCTTCCCCAGGAGAGCTCATGCACAAGGATCTACCGTACGATGCCTCTTTGACACAGGTCCTCTGAGTATCCCCACTTACATAGGAGAACACTGAGGCACGGAGGGCTTCTCTTGTCCCAGCTGTGGGGCAGGAAGTGAATCCAAATCCCATATTGCTTTCAGGCTGCTTTTCTTTCTGTTTTTGTTTGTTTGTTTGTTTGTTTTTAAAAGAATTATTTTTTTAATTTGATTTATTTATTCATTCATTTTAATTTGACCAGAGAAAGATAGACACATAGAAAGAAAGGGAGAAAGCAAGCCACCAGGTCCGGGACTCAAACCATGATCGTCCATATGGGAATGTCCAGCACCTTAACCACCATGCCACCTGCTAGCCCCTGTTTTTTTTGTTGTTGTTGTCCAGAGAGGTTTTTGTGCTCACCAGAGAGAGACAAGGACAGAGATAGTGAGAGGGAAAATGCAAAATCACCCCCCATGGGGGAAGGCCACACTGAAAACCCTTCTCCATTCTCCTCCTGGGATCTTGGGCACTTACGCCCACACACCCAGTATAATTGTCAAGCCACTGGGTCAGGACATGAACTGCAGTCAACCATGTGGGAGTCCGGCAGTGTAACACCAAGCATCTGCTGGTCCCCACGTGCCTTCCCTGACCTTTCATTCTCTCCTAGGAACCATTGAGCAACCTGTTCCCCCTTTCTCTGGTCCCCAGAGCCTGAGATGCACGTCTTTTTCTGAGAGCTTCTTTGAGGAAGAGGTTAATCAGGACCTCAGAGACCAGCTGTCCTCTCATTCCCAGCTGGCAGGTCTCGAGGATAACCGAGCCCTGAGCTGCCTCTGGTCTTCCCTACCCTCCAAAGCCAAGCACCAAGCACAGCCCTGTCAGGGAGAAGCCCGCTCTACAAAACTCTCGGCTCCACCATGGTTAGACATTCAATAGACCACTGATGTAAAAAGTTTAATGGAAAGTTTCAAACTTGTACAAAATAGTAAGGCAAGCATAATGAAGCCAGTGTATCAAGCCAGTCATGCCTGATCTTATTTCGTCTACACCACCCACTTCACCTGCTTCTCCACCTCCTACAGATTATTTTCAATTAAGTTTTAGACATCATATCACTTCATCCATAAATATTTGATTCCATATCTCTAGGAAATTACAACTCTTTAAAAAATATAACCACCTGATCCTTATTATAACTGAAAAGTAATTACTTAATATTATTAACTATCTTGTCAATGAGTATGTATCTTTTTTTTTTTTATTTTTGGAGAGATTTTCGCTATAGGGCGCGTGCGCTCGCCAGACAGACAGAGAGAGACATAGAGACAGAAAGCGAGAAATCACCCCCCAGGGGGGTATGGTCACGCCACAATCCCTTCTCCTCCATTCTCCTCTCGGGATCTTGGGCATGCACGCACACGCACCCGGCGTGAGTTTTAAGCCACCGGGTCCGGTACATGAACCGCGGTCGACTACGTGGGAATCCAGTGACATAGCCATTACGCTAACTGCTGGTTCCCTCAATGAGTATGTATCTTTAATTGCCTTGTAATTTAAAAAAAAATGTGCATATGAAAAAAAAAAAGATGGGACCAGCAATTGGTGTAATGGCTATGTCACTGGACTCCCATGTAGTCGACCACGGTTCAAGTCCCAAACCTGGTGGCTTAAATTCACACCGGGCGCGTGTGTGTGTGTGCCCAAGATCCCGAAAGCAGAATGGAGGGGAAGTAATTGCAGTGTGAACATCTCCCCTGGGGGGTGATTTCTCGCTTTCTGTCTCTCTGTCTTTCTGACAAGCGCACGTGCCCTATAGCAAAAACCTCTCCAAAAAAAAAAAAATGTTTGTGTGATCGAAGTTTCAAATAAGGTCCATACTTGAGGTTGAGGATTGTTTCTCTTGATGAGGTCCCCCTTCCCACCCACCCATCTCTGGGTTTTTATTCATTACTTTCTTGATGATAGCCAGGTGATGTGGCCAATGAGAAGTGAACCAGGGAATAAGCACTGAGTACTACTGTGTGCACGTCCACCGTGCTGCTCAGTACTAGGGACTCAGAATGCCGCCCAGTGGAGTTATGTCCTCCAGTGGAGAGTGATCCAGTTAGGCAGAGATAGAGATATACGCGGGGTCTTCAGAAAGTTCATGGAAACTGCATATTATGATAAAACTGTGCCTAGATCTCAAAATGTTTATTCTTTTTCTCCCTTCTTTCCTTCTTCTTCTTCTTCTTTTTTTTCCCTAGCTTCTTTATTTCATTCATGATGGCACGTGAGTGTATGCATGAGAGAAAGAGAAGCTCCTTGGACCCTCCAGCCTCCCAGCTCCTCAGGACCTGGGCATGCGCATATGCATTATGTTCCAGGTAGATCAGGCTGGGACCGGAACCACAGCTGGCCACGTGGCTTCCATCACTGCACGTCAGTATATTATGCACTGCACCACTTAAGGCTGGGCCTATACTCATACTTTAGTTCCACTTTTCCATGACTGTCTTTTAAGTTTATTTCTTTCTTCTAATAGAAAGAGAGGGAACTCCCACGTGGCCCTGATACCTTGACCTACCCCCAGTTTCAGGCAACCGCAGTCTACGAGCTCATGTGCATGCCTACCATGCTCTGGGAAGTCTCCGAACTTGAACCAAGAACCCTACTATGTAGGACGACATCACAGAACATTGTGTTTTATGTCTGCACCACCGCTAGTCCCTCCTTTTTGAAGTCCCCTTGTGGTGTAAGAGGGCTGCGTGCACTTATTTACAGACCCTTAGTGCTACGGAGGGGGTATGTGAGGCTTCCTGAAGACAGTGACTCATGAAAGTGAGGTATGAAGCTCTTTTTAAGCCAAAGGTATTTGGTCCAGTTTTCTGCTTTTGGAAACGTGAAGGGAGCCAAAGCGATGCAGACTTGTACTCCTTTTTCAGAAAGATTTCCACTCGGAATTCCAGGCAGAGGCTAGAAATCCTCATGTAACTCACTGGAGAAGCATTTGCCCACATCTCTGTCTTCACCTTTCTGGCTTGTCCACTCATCCTCATCCTTTCAAACTGCGTCTCTTGCCCTGGTGAGGGGAAGGCTGCAGCTGCCTCTCACCGACTCTGGACACCTGATGCACGTCTCCACAGTCTCAGGACAGGAAGCAGAGGAGGTTAGGTCTGTTGGGCCCACAGTGAAAGAACCTTGTTTCATTTTTTCACAGATGTTTTTAAAAAAAATGTTTTAAGTTATTTTATTTAACTTTATTTATTTATTTATTTATTTATTTATTTATTTATTTATTTTCAACCAGAAAGGGACAGAGTAAGAGAGAGAGAGAGAAAGTGAGAAAGCAAACTGCCAGGTCTGGGATTAGAACTCAGTTGGCCATGTTCAGTTGCAGTGCCCTTAACTACCACGCCACCTGCCAGCCCCATTTTCCTACAGATTTTTTTTTTTAATTTTTTTTTTTTTTTTTGCCATAGAGCACATGTGCTTGCTAGAGAGAGAGAGGCAGAGAGAGGCAAAGTGACAAATCATTCTCCAAGGAAGATGGCCACACCACAATCTCTTCTCCATTCTCCTGTTGGGATTTTGGGCACGCATGCACACATGCCCTGTGTGTTTTTTCAAGCTGCCAGGGCTGGGATTTGAACCGCAGTCAGCCACGTGGGATCCATCTGCCTTAACCACTAACGAGGCTATGGGACTGACCCCCAGAAGGTGCAATGCACACACCCAGTGAGCATGCCAGCGCCTCTCATCTGCTCACAGCACCCCCATCTCGCTGTCTCACCCGAGCTTCCCAGGGCCCTGCAGGGTGCCGGATGAACAGAGAAGGCTCTTGGACTTCTGCGGGAAAGTCCAGCCCTGGCTATGGCCTCCAGTGGCTTGGAGTCCTTTGGGAATGACATTTGAGGCCACTTAAGTGCCCAGCAGAAAGTCTGCCAGACAAAAATCCAAGGGATCCAGGACAAGCAGACTTTTTCCCCAGTGAGCCGAGTCCGCTGAGAGGAGGAAGATGCCCTTGGAGGACGCTCTGTAGGAAGCTGGTGCAGACACGGCCAACGGAGGAGGATGCAGGCTGAGGGGCGGTTCTTCTGGAGGTGCTCAGGGCCTGCCCACTCCAGCGCTTGGAGCTGGTGGCCATGTTCTCCCAGCCGGGACACAGGCACCATTGACTGTGAAGTGATGAGTCATGGAGAGGTGGGAACGGCACTGCTGTGGTTGTGAATGTTAAGACAACAACTGTAGAACACGCAGGGGTGCTGAGTCGGGTAGGGCATCATGCTGCAGGCTGCACTGTGCAGGGAGACAGTGTGGCCCTGGAGGACAGGCCAGCGGGGTGGGGTGAACTGAGCTCAGGCGACGAGAGACTAGACTTCCTCTTCCCCAGTCCTGCCACAAAGGCCTCCATCACAACCCAGGCCTCGGCTTTCTGTTTTCCCCGATCTCCTTCTTCCCTCACCTGCACGCCTTTCAGATAACCCCAACAGATATCAGACAGGTCACCCCACCTCTCCAAGCCCTGTTTTTTCTTTCCTTTTTAAAAAAAATGTGTTTTTGCTATAGGGTGCTTGTACTCGCCAGAGAGAGACAGAGACAGAAAGAGGGAAAGTGAGAAATCACCTGCCAGCGGATGGCCACACCACAATCCCTTCTCCATTCTTCTGGGATTTTGAGCATGCACACAGATGGACCGGTGTGATTTTTAAGCTGCCAGGTCTGGAACTTGAACAGCGGTGGGCATGTGAGAATCCAGCACCTTAACCACCAAGTTACCTGGTTGGCCCTAGAAACTATATTTTTAATACTTTTGCATTTTTTAAAGGTTTTTGATATGACACTTGCCCTTGCCAGAGACAAACAGAGACAGAGAGAGGGAAAGTGAGAAATCACAGCCCAAGGGATGGCCATGCCACAATCCCTTCTCCTCCATTCTTCTCCTGGGATTTTGGATATGCATGCACATAGACCCAGCATGATTTTCATGCTGCCAGGTATAATAAACCTTGTGGGGGCACAGTACCTTAACGACCATGCCACCTGCTGGCCCGAGTACTGTTTTGTTTTTGGGTTTTTTTTTTTTATATATAAGTAGTTTTTAAATGTCCCATAAGTAAGACTATTCTTATTTTTTAAAGCCTTCAGTGAAGTGAGTACAACATGAGCCAGGTTGTGGTATTTTCATGGATGCAACGAGGGCAATTGGTCATCTGTTTAGGGTCCTGCCTGGTTCTCAGTTAGTGATGAAGGCTGAAAAGTGGCAGGGTATCGTGATTCATTGGTAATGGCCTCTCCCAACCCTGCGTGTTCTCGTGTATTCTCTGTGGCTTACTAACTAGATATCCGAGTCTGGGTGCCTTATAAAGAGTCTGGGCTTATTCGTTTACAGTTTGGGAGAGCCAAGGCCCAAGCACCTGCATCTGGTGGGAGTTTGCTTGTTGGTAAGGGCTCCTGCAGAGACCCACAATGGCTCAGGACATCACATGGCCAGGAAAAGAGAGAGTGGGTGTCTTGTCTCATTCTCTCTCCTTATACCCACCAGGATTGGGCCTGGGGCTGGCCCTGATCACGTTAGCTAATCCCAGTCTCCTCCCAAAGGTCTCACCTTTCAACACCATCGTCAGATTACGTTTTCACCCTCTTAATCCAGTCACAAGCAAATTTCAGCATATGAATTTTAGGGGGAGGCCACCTCCATCCTTCCTCCCCAACAGATCCCAGACTCATCACCAACCTTTCTGAGCCCTGTTAGAACTCAGGGAGGGTAGACCACGGGTGTGTTGTACTGGGGAAGGGATGGGCCAGAAGGACTGGGAGAAAAAAAATATTAAGGCCCTTCTGCATGTCCCCTTCTATGCCATGTGCTTTACATGCCATTTTAATTTATTTCAAATGCCTCTTTAAACCCACTTTACAGATGAGGAAGTTAAGAACGTGTGCAGGTCTTGTTAGCAGAGGGATCAGCATTCTTACCTCCATCCTCCCCACAACCACCTCCTTCCCATGCCCACATCTCCAGACTGAGAGAATTTGCCAGTTCTGATGGTCCCGAGCCAGTTCTACCGGCCCCTCCGTGCTGGCGTCAATGCCTCATTTAACTGATAACAGTGCTGCTGACAGTAGTGGTGTTGAGCAGAGATGGGGTATTCTTGAGCATTGCCTTCTTCTGTTCGGTGGGCTTATTCAGGCTTCTCTGCCTGACTTCTTTGGGGGGTAGGGGTCTGGGCCAACTGGTGTAGCAGGTGCCTCACCTAAGAGAAAGGACTGTCCATCCAACATGGAATCCCACCGAGTCCCTCACTTCCCTGCAGCCGGCCTCAAGAGTTCAGGGAGAAGCCAAGGGGACCTCTTGGCTCAGATTCAGGAGATGTCAGTCTTCTAGAATCCAAATCTGCTGGGGTACTGTTTCTGGGAGCTGGGTACCAGGAGGGAGCTGGGTACCAGGAGGGATAGGGTACCAGGAGGGAGCCAGGTATCAGGAGGGAGCTGGGTACCAGGAGGGACAGGGTACCAGGAGGGATAGGGTACCAGGAGGGAGCCGGGTATCAGGAGGGAGCTGGGTACCAGGAGGGATAGGGTACCAGGAGGGAGCC
>NW_006159725.1:2983758-2995298 GCF_000334495.1 Tupaia belangeri chinensis
GCGGGTTGCCGGAGGGAGGCGGGTACCAGGAGGGAGCTGGGTACCAGGAGGGATAGGGTACCAGGAGGGAGCCGGGTATCAGGAGGGAGCTGGGTACCAGGAGGGATAGGGTACCAGGAGGGAGCCAGGTACCAGGAGGGAACTGGGTACCAGGAGGGAGTCGGGTACCAGGAAGGAGTCGGGTACCAGGAGGGATAGGGTACCAGGAGGGATAGGGTGGCCATTGGTTATTTTCTATGGGCCTTTAAATAGCCCCACAGTCTAAAAAGCATTTTATGCTTATTGTGTGCATTTTGGAAAATAGAGACACACACATACAACCAAGCAAATGCCGTATTCTGTGTAGTATATGTAATTGCGTAGAAATGAAACAAAGTTAGGGTTGTTACTTAGCAGTGTGCTGTGAATGTTTCCCGTCAGTTCTTCCCTAATGAGATTTCGCGTGCGCCTTTAGTATGCTATTATGTGAAATACCGTTTAATCAGCTCCCTATTTTTGGAAATTGGGTCATTTTGTTGAGATGAATATTCTTGCATGTAAATTCTTATGTCCTGAATAGCAGAATGAGATTAAAAGCCCTATTGTCTCTCTCTTTTGTAAGAGGGAGATAAAATACCCATCTCCAGCACCATTAGGAGGATCGTATCTAGCAATATATAGAAAGTCCTTAGCACAGCGCCAGCAAGTGGTATGGTGGTTGGGTCATTGGATTCCGACGTGGCTGACAGTGGTTCAAGTCCTGGACCTGGCGACTTGCTTTCTCACTTTCTCTCTCTTTTTCTTTCTCTCTCTCTGGTCAAATGAAAAATAAATAAATAAATAGATTTAAATAAATTATTTTTTTAAAAAAGAAAGCCCTTAGCACAGTGCTCTCATGTACTTAGCTTGCCGAAAGAGGTAGCTGTTATTTTTAGCTTATGTTACATCTGGTTATTTTATTTCGTTGAATGCTAAGAAGTAGAATTTCATTCTCCTTTGGAAGGGCGTGTGGTTTCATTGTGTCCATCCATCTGAAGGTTGGGAGAGCAGGCAGCCGCTGGATGTCAACTCAGCCTTGTGTAGACCCCTGGGGAAGGCGGCCCCTGATGGGGTCGTGGCAGCCAGGGCCACCATCCTGAGCATCACTGGCCAAGCCCACAGAGACGTGTAGAGCTGTGCCTCATGCTGACACGTGCCCTGGTCATCTTCACAGCTTTGTGCCTAGATTGTAGGGATGATGGCTGAGTGGCGTGCTGGGTCCAGGGTATCATTGCTATCACCGGAAGAGGAGCCACCTGGTCTCTGACACTTGGGGACTGGGCCAGACCTATCATCTTGCTCTCTACAGTAAACACGGGGATTTAAAAAGTTTATGCGGATCCTGCAGATGGCATAATGGTTATGTTGCTGGACTCCCACGTAGTCAGTCAACTGTTGTTCGAGTCCCAGACTTGGCAGTTTAAAGCTCGCGCCGGGCACGTGTGCGTACGAGCCCAAGATCCCAGTAGGAGAGTGGAGGAGAAGGGATTGCGGCGTGGCCATCCCCCCAGGGGGTGATTTCTCACTTTCTGTCTCTCTGTCTATCTCTGTCTCTCTGGTGCATGCTCCCTATAGCAAATATCTCTCTTTAAAAAAATAGATAAAAATAAATAAATGAATGAATAAAGTTTATGGGAAAATGTGTATCATAAAAAAAAAACAATGCATGGATTTCCATTTCTTTTCTTTTTTGCATCAGAATATACCCACACTTGAATTCCATTTTCCAAGAACTTGTTGGTGTGTCCTTGTACTAACACTCATATGGTAGGACTTCAGAGCTCAGAGGAAGCTCTGCTCAATGGGCCTCATCCCCTCACTCCTGTGGAAGGCGGGAGCCCAGAGCATTTTAACGGTTTGTCCAAGGCCATGGAAAGAGTAAGCAGCCGAGCCAGGCCAAGCCCCAGGTTCTCCAGACCCCTCCTCCTCCGGGAGCTGCCCTGCGCCGCCAGCCATTCAAGCGAAAGGTCGTCGCTCCCTCGTCCAGCTCTGTCTGTCTTTCTCTCCGAAACAGAGTGTCCCTCCTGAGAAAATGAATAACGAGAAACAAAACCACATGGCTGTGTGTTCTGTGCTTCTGTCCTGCCTTGCAGAGAGTTCTGGAAACATCATCAGGAGGCAGGAAGGAGCTTTTATGAGGTGCTTTTATTTCTTTTTTCCCTTCTCAAATTCTATTACAAATATCTGCAGCTGGTTTTTGTAGGCGAAAGTCACTGTTTTCTGGAGAAGAACTTCTGCGGCATGCAACGTTTTCTTCATTTCCTCAGGCGCGAACCAGAGGAAGCCGGCCTCAGTTAGGGCAGAAGCTTTTTCAGGGAGCCCTGGACCCCTCTCCTGCAAGGAATGCAGCTATAAAAACTGTGCCTTCATTCCTTCTCCCCAGCTGACTCTCCCAAGCATCTCAGTCTTCAGGTGGCATGGAGCTTAAGGTGTTGGACTCCCACATGGCCTACTGCGGTTTAAGTCCCAGACCTGGAGGCTTGAAAATCACGCTGGGCACGTGTACATGCATGCCCAAAATCCTGAGAGGAGAATGGAGGAGAAGGGATTGTGGCGCGGCCATCCCTTCTGGGGTGATTTTGCACTTTCCCTGCTGACTCCATCTTTCTCTGGAGAGGGCACATATCCTACAGTACACACTTAAAAAAAAAAGTCTTAAGGTCTTGCTTAAACACTGTTTTTATTCTGCTTTCAAAGTCACCCGTTTATCTGTTATGGCTATCGCCTCCCACCGTTTGCAGAAAAGCCCAAAATGTCACATTATGCATATTTTACAAGTGAAAAGAGGCGCTCTGGAGTCGGCAAAGGCTGCCTGGATTGCCTTCTGCTGGGTGGGAGGAGCAGGTGAGCTGGCCGAGGCCCATGGCTTAAGTGGGAGGCCATTTTGTCTATTCATGGCGACGTCCTGTGGGCAGGGTCTGCTGGGCGACTTCACGGTGCAGTCACAGGGCATGTTGGCACCCACACCTGCCCGTAGTCTGATTTGCTTCCGATTATGAATGAGGGCAGTAGGTCAGACAGAGTACGTTCCAGAGCAGGCCAGGGGTGCGGTTAACGATGCTGAAGTTTTCCAGGCCCACGCCATGGCCTGGTTCTGCCTCCGGCCACCCCGTATCAGTGGCTTCATCTCTCAGCCCGGATTCTCCCCCACCCCCAAGCTGTGGCAGTAGATGTACCGGCCTCATGAGGGTGGGTAATCAATGACAGGAGCTCACAGCAGTCTGGCAGGTGGTGAGCACACCACCGTGTTGGCAATAGATGTCATATTTTCATACTTTTACTGGCTCAGCTCCAGGGACTTTTAGGATTGATAAGACAAGAAAGGTGAATAGAAAAATATTTTCCTACCAAACATTCCTTCCTTCCTTCAGATAATATTTATTGATTACTCACTGTGGGCCAGGTCTCTCTGGACCTTGGGGACCCAAAACAAGCAGCACAAAGTCTATGTCATCACAGTGGCCTGGGAGCAAAGACATGGTTGACTGGGACAAGTCCTGCAGTGACAGTGACATACAGGGGTGTGGCGGAACCGTGCAGAATGAATGTCACACTGGGCTTGGGAATGCCCCGAAGGGCTTCTCCGAGAAGCGTGAGGAGGTGTAGGAGTTTCCATGCTGTTCAGGGCACTCCCGGCACCGGCACAGTCTCTGGAAAAGCTCAGAGAAGCAGGCAGGCTTTGTCTGGTACGGACGGCATATCGGCGCGGGGGGTGTTGGACTCCCACATGGCCTACTGCGGTTTAAGTCCCAGACCTGGAGGCTTGAAAATCACGCTGGGCACGTGTACATGCATGCCCAAAATCCTGAGAGGAGAATGGAGGAGAAGGGATTGTGGCGCGGCCATCCCTTCTGGGGTGATTTTGCACTTTCCCTGCTGACTCCATCTTTCTCTGGAGAGGGCACATATCCTACAGTACACACTTAAAAAAAAAAGTCTTAAGGTCTTGCTTAAACACTGTTTTTATTCTGCTTTCAAAGTCACCCGTTTATCTGTTATGGCTATCGCCTCCCACCGTTTGCAGAAAAGCCCAAAATGTCACATTATGCATATTTTACAAGTGAAAAGAGGCGCTCTGGAGTCGGCAAAGGCTGCCTGGATTGCCTTCTGCTGGGTGGGAGGAGCAGGTGAGCTGGCCGAGGCCCATGGCTTAAGTGGGAGGCCACGGTGTCTATTCATGGCGACGTCCTGTGGGCAGGGTCTGCTGGGCGACTTCACGGTGCAGTCACAGGGCATGTTGGCACCCACACCTGCCCGTAGTCTGATTTGCTTCCGATTATGAATGAGGGCAGTAGGTCAGACAGAGTACGTTCCAGAGCAGGCCAGGGGTGCGGTTAACGATGCTGAAGTTTTCCAGGCCCACGCCATGGCCTGGTTCTGCCTCCGGCCACCCCGTATCAGTGGCTTCATCTCTCAGCCCGGATTCTCCCCCACCCCCAAGCTGTGGCAGTAGATGTACCGGCCTCATGAGGGTGGGTAATCAATGACAGGAGCTCACAGCAGTCTGGCAGGTGGTGAGCACACCACCGTGTTGGCAATAGATGTCATATTTTCATACTTTTACTGGCTCAGCTCCAGGGACTTTTAGGATTGATAAGACAAGAAAGGTGAATAGAAAAATATTTTCCTACCAAACATTCCTTCCTTCCTTCAGATAATATTTATTGATTACTCACTGTGGGCCAGGTCTCTCTGGACCTTGGGGACCCAAAACAAGCAGCACAAAGTCTATGTCATCACAGTGGCCTGGGAGCAAAGACATGGTTGACTGGGACAAGTCCTGCAGTGACAGTGACATACAGGGGTGTGGCGGAACCGTGCAGAATGAATGTCACACTGGGCTTGGGAATGCCCCGAAGGGCTTCTCCGAGAAGCGTGAGGAGGTGTAGGAGTTTCCATGCTGTTCAGGGCACTCCCGGCACCGGCACAGTCTCTGGAAAAGCTCAGAGAAGCAGGCAGGCTTTGTCTGGTACGGACGGCATATCGGCGCGGGGGGGGTGGGTGGGCGCTGGCAGGTGGCATGGTGGGTAGGACGTTGGACTTCCACATGGCTGACTGTGGTTCGAGTCCCAGACTTGAGGGCTTGCTTTCTCACTTTTCCTCTCTCTCTCTTTTTATTTCTTTGGTAAAACTGAAAAGTAATCATAATAAATAAAATGAAATAAAATAATTCTTAAAAAAAAAAAGGCAGATGAGGAAATAGCTAGAGATGCTTGCACTCAGCCCACACCGCAGCGTATCAGCTAAGGCCAGACACTGGCGACAGGGCTGGAAGGCACACTGCCTCCCCTCGGGGGAGGGGGGGGCTGGAGACTGCTAAGGATAGAAAGAGTGGGTGCATTTGAGGTTATGCTGTGGTCAGTGCCACGATCAGGGGACTGGGGTTGTGCGCACACGGGAAAGGACTGCCCTTCTCCACCCAGAGAGGAGGAAAGCAAGGGGTGAGGAGGAACCATCATCGAGGGAACACGACACCACCTAACCCTTGAAGGTGTCGGGTAACTGGTTAGAGGAAAGTGGTGAGGAAAGGACATTTCTGAGAGGGCACAGAGTGGACGAGAGCAGCCGTTCTCCTCTGAGAGTCACCAGTTTCCTGCGTGAACAGTGCCTGAATGGAACTGGCTCTGGTCTGCATTCAGGCTGGCCACCTGGAGCCAGTCCTCTGCCACCTCTGTGCAGTACCCTCGGACTGCTCCAAGGCCCCCATCGCTGCTCTTAGCCACCCGCCATGATGGCCGTGTGCCATTACAGGTGCGCCAGAACTACCACCAGCTCAACCCGGAGCACTGCGCCTCCTCCGTGCACTGTCCGTGCCTACTCCTCCTACGTGTCCTACGGCTTTGACCGTGATGACGTGGTTTTGAAGAACATGGCCAAATGCCTTCTCCACCAGTCTCATGAGGAGAGGGAACACGCTGAGAAACTGACGCTGCAGAATCAGCAACGTGGCCGCATCTTCCTGCAGGATATGGAGAAACCAGACCGTGGTGACTGGGACAGCAGGCTGAACACAGCGGAGTGTGTGTTACACTTGGGACAGAACATGAATCGGTCCCTGCTGCACCTGCACAAGCAGGCCACTGACGAAAACGACCCCCGTTTGTGTGACTTCCTTGAGATACGCTACCTGAACGAGCAGGTGAAGTCCCACGAAGAGTTGGGTGCCCAGGTGACTACCTTGCGCAAGATGGGAGCCCCGAATCTGGCATGGCAGAGTGTCCCTTTGACGAGCATCCCCTGGGAGACAATGATAACGGGGGCTAACCCTGACGCTACCTTCCCCAGAGCGGCAGGGTGACTTCCCCACTCACCAGGACAGGGCATGCGTGTTGGCATTTCTTTTATGTTTCCTGTAAGTTGTACCAAGACATCCACTTAAGTTCTTTCATTTTTTTTTTTACCATGCCTTCAGATAAGAAAATGGTAAATGCAACAGGGCATGGAGGTCTGAGAAGACCTGGGCCATGTGAGGGGAGGTAAGCCTCGAGTGCCACTGGGATGAAGAATGACAAGGCCACACTGTAATTCATGCAGTCACTCGTTCTGTCACTGAGCAAATCCATACCGAGTGCCCGCAATCCCGTATGGAGACACGGTGACAAGGTGGACCTCAAGGCTCAGTGTGGGCCGCACACACAGGGCACAAAGAAAGCAGCGAGCTGCAGTTCTGTTCCGGTTCCAGGGACCGAGGTTGGGCGGGACTGGGTTCGGAGCTGGTCAGTCTTTCACACCTCTCCAACACGGGTGCTTGTTAATCTCTCTTCTTATTTTGTAGCGATAGGCCTTAGGCTCAGAACACTGCATTAAGATGTAACTAGAACTTAGTAAAATTACTTTGTTGCGCGTTTTATCTCGTTTTTTTTGTTTGTTTGTTTTTATTTTTGCAAGAAGTATGTGTTTTCTGATTCTAGTAGTCACATACAGTATTCTTCCAAATGTGCTTGCAGTGCAGGAAGTAGCACTAAACTGCAGTGCTGGAAGCCACGTGGCTGACCGCAGGCCCGGATCCCCAGCTGACCTGGAGCACACTGGGTTTGCACAGCTCCTTCCAGTGCGCCCACTACACCCGCACCCAAGCAGAGCACTTATACCTTGTACTTTCAAGTTCACATGTCCTTCCCGTCCCTGTGCTGTGACAAATGGAGAACTGGGGAGAGGGAATCCTGGCTTAGGAGGCCCTACTGAGGGTGCCTGTGTTTCTTTCTCTCTAGTGTACCTGCACACACAGACTCTATCAATCACAAATTAATTGTACACACTTTTAAAAATGTATTTGAGTGGACTGGCCTTTGGCCTGGTGGTTAAGGGAGCCAGATCCCACATGGCTGACTATGTGGCCAGAGGTTCAGTCCCAGTGGCTTAGGAAACCCACTGGGTGCATGTGCGTGTCTACCCAAATCCAGAAAGGAGGGCGAAATTGTGGCATGACCATACCCTGTAGGAGGTGCTGTCTCCCTCTCTCCTTCTCTGTCTGTCTCTCTACTGAGTGCACACACACTCTGGAAAATTAAAATATATTGAGTTGTCTGGAAGGTCATAATGCATTTTTGCATAGAAAAATATGTCATGACTTTCCCGATGACCTAATATGTATTCGTATAAAAGCGAATGAGGTATTTTAATGAGAAATAGCCACGCTGATGAGCGGATGTAGAGATGGCTGAAGTCTGGAAAGCCCTGCTTTGATGACAGGAGGCCATGAGGGAGAGCCTTCGCACAGGGCAGGAATAGCACATCAGCAAGACTTGTGTGGACTGGCGCCCTTGAGAGCCAAGGTCCTGTGTGAGCTTGAGATGCCCAGCTCCCGGCATAAGGCTTGACTCACAGCCTGTGCTGAACTGGGTGGGGCAGGGGTCCCAAGGCATGCCATTCACAACTGACCTGCTTCACAATCCCAGCCTTGCGTTAATTCTGTCTTATTCTCACCGCTCAGATGCATGGATGCTTGGAAGGAGCTGAGAGCGCTCTGGCACCACCTGATAGACTTCTGTGGATAGATGGGAGTTTCTAGCACCAGGGCCAACAGGCTGGTAGCAAAGTACCTGGGCCTTTCTCTGCAAAGATGGTGTATCCTCCTTTCCCCTCCTGGGGTTCTCTCCCTAGATCCCACAGTAACTACTTCATTATTCTGAGCGACATCACCAGGAGGTGAGGCATGCAGTAAGTGTCCAGTCAGTCACGAGTTCTGTCACCAGTAGCTCTTAAGAGACATTGTGTTTTCTTTTTCTTTTCTTTTTTTTCTATTCACAAGCATTTATGTGTGTCATTTTTAAAAATTATTTTATTCATTTATCATTATTATTATTATTATTTTCACATGAGTTTTGCCAGAGAAAGACAGAGAGCAAGAGAGAGAGCATGAAAGCAAGCTGCCAGGTTCAGGACTTGAACCGTGGTCAGCCATATGGGAATTCTAGCTCCTTAACCACCATGCCACCATGTTTTATGCGTTAGATCCTATCTCCTTCGATATGCTGTTTGGACCTTCATTTACACCGTGCCTCATTCCCTAGAGGCCTGATATCTCAGGAAAGTCGGGAAAGAGAAGTGCCTCACAGCACTTTTGCCTCAGCTCATCATCGGTTCCTGCACCCCAGCAGGGAATGCCATGCCGAAAGGGGTTTATAGTGAAGTTTCCTTAGCGCTACTGATAGTCTAGGGCCTCTGGGATGGTACCAAATAGACATGCTGGGTTTACGGTACCACCCAGCTCAATGCCCACGTGGTTTTTAATTCCTCAGCCCTAAGCAGGCTGGATTTTAACATTAGTGATGATTTCTGTAGGTACGAAGTCACTAAATACACCCGGAGGAGGCTTTAGCTGGAGGCGGGATGAGCATTTGCACGTGTGTGTCCGAGCCGTTGCCATCCTTCCTTGGAATGTGTTTGGTCCCAGCCATAGCAGAACAGGCAGCAGGTGACTGCGTGGCCTCTGGTTTCCCGTCGGTGCAGAGTACACAGAAAACAGCCCAGCTTTCGGGGAGGCCCGTGTCTGTTGACAGACATTTCTCCTTATCTTGTTTTCACATCGGTTGCAGAACGATTTTTGTTCAGCCCCAGCGTGGGTGGGGGTTCCTCCTGCCCTGCCCTGGGCCAGCTATTAAAATAAGAGCGTGCTTTTGCATATTATTTATTAAGTAAAGATAAGTCGCCCAGTAGGGGTGGGGGACTCCAATGGGTCACTGGAGGGATTTATTCAAAACAGAATTAACCAAAAAAACAGCCCAGCTTTTTCAGGGACATATACCAATACATTTGACTCAGTTGGAAGATGAGGCTTTGGTGTGAGTTTGACTTTTTTTCTTTCTTCCTTCCTTTTTTTTTTTTTTTGACTACTAAGGGGACTTCACTCTCAAAACATTTAACTTACATTTTCTCTCTCTTTACAAGAGCTATTTATTTCATTTCACTCTTGTTATTATTATCATTTACTTCACCAGAGCGAGAGAGAGAGAGAGAAAGTGAGAAGGCAAACCACTGGGTCCGGGACTCAAACCACAGTTAGCCATGTTGGAATCCAGCACCTTAACCACCACACCACCTGGCCCCAAAGCTACATTTTCAAATGAACATAATAGGACTTCTCGAATCAAGGGCCAGAAATGAGAGTATATAGTTGATCACTGACATCTCAACCGCACTTTCCAGTGCACCAAATGCTTTCACCTTTGGGGCTATTTCCATATTCCAGATGAGAAAACGGAAACTCAGAAGTAGTAAGAAAACTGACCAAAAATCATGTGTGTTAGTGGTTAGTGATGGAGAGGGCCAGAGTTCAGACCCTGGGCCACTGCCTCCAAGCTCTGGAGCCTTTCTCTCCCACCATCCTGCCTTGCCTTTGTCTCCATATTCCTGCGGAAGCATCCCAGCATGCGGTGCCTTGATAATCCAGGCTTCGGGACGGCAGTGGCCATGTAAGATAATTGGGGACTGAGTCATTGCATTGCCTCATAGAATCGTACATTCCCAGCCATTCAGAGACAGAATGAAGAAAGGAGGTGACTATCTATGGAGCTAACAATGGCTGTGCTGGGAGTCGCATGGCCCTGGTGCTGCGTAAGGGAATGTTTGTATGTTATATACATGTAGACGTGTATTACATATAAATATAACATCTCCTCGTTAAACCCTCGGCCTCTGGAGACGTGGAGTCATGGCTTCTCTTTCCCATTTCACACATACGAGCAAGGATGAACTTGGAGGTGTAGAGAAAGTTGCCCTGAATCACTTATTTATTGGGTCACTGGAAAAGTCATGACATATTTTTTTGTTTTCCTATGCAAAGATATGTCATGACTTTTCAGATGGCCCAGTAGTAAGTGGTGTAGCCTGAATTTGCAGCTAGGTGTGTCGGATTCTAAAACCAGCTCAGTTCCACCCTCCACATTCTGCCGATGAGGAAACCAGAGGAGCAGTGACGGCCCTGGTGTCGCCACAAGTGCAGGGCAGAGCCGGGCCTCAGCAGTGCCATCCGGGCCTCTTATCAGGGTGCCTGACAGCCCTTGTCGTCTATGGCTGGGGGAGGTCTCTCCTGTCCTGTCAGGGATAGAGCTGTCTACATCACAGATACCCCCCCCCACACACACACACACACTGCCTATGTCCCACACACACACACACACACACTGCCTATGTCCCTGCAGTCATGCCACGTCTTTGTTGAAGTTCATACCAGCCGCTGTTTCCTACCTCCTGGATTTCCATGAATTTTCCCCACTTTCCAGAATTTTCCATGTCCCCCACCTAGACTCTGGCCAAAATGGTTAACTGGCAACCCGATTTGGCCATTTGATTTTTATATTTCTTCCCACCACACAACAAGTTAGGAAGGAATGGCTTCCCAGACAAGGAAACGGGATTGCAGAAGCTAAGGTTGAGGAAGAAGAGGGAAGCTTTGTTACCGAAAGCCACAGCCACAGCGTGGGAGCGCCCGGGGCGAGCCGCCCGGGTAGGCACCAGCTGCCAGGGTGCAGAAGCCAGCCTCAGAGTGCCCGGAGGCTGTGTGGAGGCACCCTATGTTAAGTGCTAACCATCACCAGCAGTTTCTAAACGTACTAGTGCCCGCATGCATCGAACCTTGGGCCCCTGGTTCAAATGCTGCTGGGGGAGAGTGCACCTTCCACAGTCCCTTCAGCCTCTCTGTCTCCTCTTCCTCAAACGGCATTTTATTATATAGTGTCTGCCCTCCAGGATTGTGCGAGAAACACCTGGGGTGGCCGATAGCCCATAGTTCCTGATCTGTTTAGCTCTGTGCTACTTTCCAGCACCCCACCCCCACCCCACAAGTTTATTTTGGTGCAAAAACATTTTGGGATCCATGCATAGTTCTTCTATCGTAACAGTTCTCTGTGAACTTCTTAGAGACCCTTCTGTTGGCTTTAGTACACCATTGCTGATCATTTTAACCTGATGTGGGTGCAGATGCCTAAGTAGTGCCTGTGTAGTGTTAAATCTCTCGTCCCTAATAGAGCCACAGGGGTAGGGGTGGGGAGGGATGGAGGTGAAACGCTGTTAAATTCCTG
>NW_006159725.1:2995329-3032930 GCF_000334495.1 Tupaia belangeri chinensis
TGTAAGCTACTAACTTCAACCTTCATGAGGATACTACGAGGTGGGTGTCAGTCCCATTCTGCAGAGGCAGACAGAGAGGCTCATGGTGGGTAGGTAGTTTGTTTAAAGCTTTGCCACTCACCGGTGGCAGGCCCAGATCAGAACACAGCTTTCTCCCCAGAGCCCACGGTCTATCCCCTTTGCTGTGCGTCAACTATGAAAGAGCACCTTCCTTCCACATCCTACAGCAGGTGACCATGTGACCTCTGACCTGAAAGACACACAATGAAAGAGCGTGGTGTGTGGGGCCACAGGCTGGATTGATCCTAGCTAGGACGTTTCTGTGTGCCCTCAACATTATCTTCACCCTTTCTCTGCAGTCTCCTCCTTTATAGATAGAGAGTAGTGTGTGTGTGTGTGTGTGTGTGTGTGTGTGTGTGTAATTTTTGTTTATTAATTTTAATTATTATTTATGCATTTATCACTATACATCATTTAGATTATAAAGAGACTTTACCCAGTGTGACTCATACCTTAGTCCAGCCCAGTTAAGAACTGACGCACAACCTCGTCAACAAATAACAAACCAAACCCACATCTTCATTTTGTTCCCCAAATTTCCTTTCCTATGCTCTTCCCTTCCCCCTCTCTTTCCACTTTGGTAGTGTCCGTAACACTTTTTAATGTTTGTATGTCCTCCAGTCTTTCAGTCTCTACTGTAGAGTACGGACAATCGGTATATGTTAAGTGGAGACATACAATGTCTCTCTTTCATAGCCTGACTTACTTCACTCAGCAACAGTTCTTCCATACTCATCCACTTTCTATCAGATTCCAGGGCCTTGTTGCCTTTTATGGCTGGATAGTATTCCATGGAGTATATGTGCCACACTTTTTCAATTCATTCGTTTGTGGTCATTTGGGTTGGTTCCATGTCTTAGCAATTCAACACTGCTGAAACGAATATAGATGTGCAAGCGCTTTTCTGATTGAGCATTCTCCTGTCCTTTGGGTAGATACCCAGGAGTAGAATAGCTGGATCATGTGGTAGTTCTAGTTGAAGGTCTTTGAGGAACCTCCATATTGTTCTCCACAGTGGCTGGACTAATTTACCTTCCTACCATCAGTGTAGGATTGTTTCCCTTTCACTGCATCCCCTCTAGCACTTACCGATTTTTGTTCTTTTAATCTTCGCCATTCTGACTGGGGTTAGGTGGTATCTCATTATGGTTTTGATCTGCATCTCCCTTATGATGAGGGATGTTGAACATTTCTTCATATGCTTTTTGTCTGTTCGTATGTCTTCCTTAGAAAGTTGTTTATTCAGCTCATTTTCCCATCTTTCAATAGTAGTATACTATTGGATCTGCCCTCCTTAACAATGTGGGAAGCACGCCGGGTGGCCGATGGCCAATGTTTAAGTATTTTGCGATCTGTTTAGCTCTAGGTAAATGGTATGACATTTTGGAAATTGATCAAGCAATTTGCAGTAGAACCCACAGGCCAGCAGGAAGCCAGAGGAGGTGGTGGTGTCAGTGAATCCCCTGTCGGGAGATCTGTTTGCCTGGGCTGTTCACTGGCAGGAGCGTAGTGTGAGAAGTCAGGGTGGGGACCAGCCACCACAGCATAGCAGTAAGCAACACTCTGCGATGCTGGACCACATGGGAGGGTCCTGGGTTCGCGTCCAGTGATCTCTCTGTGCACACCAGGCCCGGGTGATCCAAGCGAGCCAAGGCCAGGGGTGGATTGCCATGTGAAGACCTCACTGGAGGTTTATCTCTTTCTTTCCCGTGAGAAAGAAACAATTAACTTATTTTTTTAAAGAGAGATGTTTGCTATAGAGTGTATGGACTCACTGGAGAGACGGAGAGAGACAGAAAGTGAGAAATCACCCCCTGGGGGGATGCACATGCACCCGGCATGAGTTTTAAGCCACTGGGTCCAGGACTTGAACTGTGGTTGACTACATACGTGGGAGTCCAGCGACATAACCATTATGCCATTTGCTGGTCCCGACTCTTTTTAAAAATACATGTCTGGAAGGCCTGATAAGGGAAGCTGAGGCAGCTGGCCTCCCTGTTGGGGCATCCCTGCTATTGGGGTGGTGGGGGGGAGTCAGTCCCTGGTGATGAGATGGAGACCCTGAAGTTATTCTGTACAGCCTTGGTTTCAGATCCGACGCCTTGAGGCTTTAAATACTGAGTGGAGTTAGCCTTGAGAGCTTCTTCTCCTTGGTGTAGGTCCAGATTAAGGGACAGCCATTTTTAAAAATCATTTCCCAAGTTTTAGAATTTTGTTAAGCTTATGGTTGGTGCCTACATGTAACATTTCTAACTATCATTACGTCTTGATTTTTCATCTTATTTTTTAGTTAAAATGGTTTTTTTCTTAGAGAGGTTTTTGCTATAAAGCGCATGCGCTCTCCAGAAAGACAGGAGAGACAGAGAGACAGAAAGTGAGAAATCACCCCCCAGGGAGAATGGCCACGCCGCCATCCCCTCCCCTCCATTCTCCTCTTGGGATCTTGGGCATGCGCGCACATGTGCCTGGCATGAGTTTAAGCCACCGGGTCTGGGATTTGAACCACGGTCAACTACTTGGGAGTCCAGAGACATAGCCATTATGCCAACTGCTGGTCCCTTCGATTTAAATTTGTGTGTTCATCTTACTTGCTTTCGTAAAATACTCCTGACCTCGACGCTGATGAGGGAGGGCGTCATTTGGAGGGGAAGTGTGCTGCTGTCAGGTGAGGGGAGGCTTTACCTGGGGCGCAGAGACACTACTCCAGACAGAGGTCGGAGCTGTGCATGAGCCTTGGGGGGTCTGTGCATGCTCAGAGCTTGGGGACATCTGCTTCCCACTTCACCAGAGACATCACACATCACAGGAAGAACAGGAGCACCGTGGTTATAGTGGGCTGTCAGGAAAGTCATAACATATTTTTTTCTATGCCAAAATGCATCACTAGTTTTCCGACAACCCAGTATTTTCTGTGTGATATTAAAAGTTCCCAGCGCCTAGCGTTCCAGTCCTGCCGGACCCAGGGGCTGGTGCTGATGGGCTGGCGGTGGTTCCCCTGCGTCTGCCCTGACTTTCTTGGCTTCTCTGTCCAAGGGCATTAACAGATCGAGTTGTCTCTTGGTTGGGTCTGAGGACATTATTGATCGACTCTGGGTTACAGAGAAACGAAAGGCAGCAGGGTCTTTTTCTCGTGCACTGTAGCCTCAAGTCCCTCAGGGGAATCCACGTGAAGGGTTCCATCTACCCGAGCAGTGGGAGAAATTACACAGCGTAGAAATGATAATGTGAACTCATTTGTGAGAGTGAGGCTCTCACAGGGGCAGGTGCTGCTGTCACCGATGGGGACAGGAGCCTTTTTGGGTAACACTCACCATTTCCGACATCTGTGGGCTTACCAAAATGAACTTGTTCTTCTGACACTCATCTCAGGGCCCCGAGTTCAGAGGTCTGTTTAAGGGCACAGAGTCCTCACCTGTGTTGACACACCCTACGGGAGCACCCACCCATCACCCTCCTGCGTCTCACAAAGAGCTTGGGATATTCAGAGCAGAAGGAATGGGGCTGGGGACAGGCCAGCACTGCCTCTTGACCTCCCCCTCTAGAGGTCTCCGAGTTACCCTGGAAACCTCTGTAACCCCTGACCCTCTCCGTCCTCTGAACTCTTAGGGCATACCTGGCCTGCTGCCTTTTAAGCCCTTGGACCGCCATGCTTAGTCTTGACCCCTGGCGGAAGCTACCATATCCTGAGGGCAGTCTTTGCATCCTTTACTTCATTACACTTTGCATTCGTGCTAACCTGTGGTTTGCAAGTTCTGTAGTGTGTGCGCAGCAAAGAGGGATGGTCAGCTACCGTCCCCTGAGGGAAAGGTGCATTTGTTCCTTGGAAAATGGAATTATTTGCTTTTATAATATCATTGTGTGCAAAACAAATCTCACCAATAATACTAATGACTTCATAAAATACTAATGGGGGGGTGCTAAGAGTCTAAAATAAAGAATTCAATGTCCTTAAAGGAGGGTAGAGGGTATCATGTATAAAGTAGAGCCAGAGGACTATGTCCCCAAAAGGCCACCAAGACCCCTGGCCTTTCTCATTCAAGATCAGAATGGAGACTTCGGAGATCCCTAGGTCACAGGGGATTCTATAAACCAAAAATGTATTTGGGATTTGGGGGAACAGAACATTAAGTGGGAAGAAAAATCATCAATCTTCAGTTCAAAGAACAAACATGCATTTTTTCATCTTTTGGGCCATATTAATGTGATTGGAATTGCTACAAAAGCTACTAATGTTGATTTTGCACTCATCCATCAGTAATTTGGTATTTATTAATTGATTTCTTTTTTCTATTTTTTTTTCTTGTGTGCTCCCAGGGAGAGAGACAGAGAGAGAGGACACACCCCAATGGAGTGTGTCACGTCAGTCTTTTCTTCCTCCACTCCTTCATCCCATCAGGATTGGGGCATGTGCGCACACGGACCTGGCATGTTTTTTATATCTCCAAGACCAGGAGTTGAACTGCAGTTGCCATGCGGAATCTGGCTCCTGATGCACTGTGCTTACCCACTGTGCCGTGGGGCTGGCCGTATTCACTCCTTCTTTAAGCAAATCACTGTTCTCTGCAAATTGGTGCTATGTCTGGTTTGGTTTGGGAATGTCCTCTTCCTTCTCTCCCGAAGCTTTGCCCACAGCAGGTTCATAGCAGATGTTTATCCAGTAGGGTTGGTTGGCAGAAAGGCCACAGACCTCCTAGAAAATTTCTCTTTCTTTTTACTGTCCTTACAAATAGCAGTCCAGAGCCAGTGGTGCAGAGGTATAACGCAATGCTCTCCATGGCAATCCCACATGGAAGGTTCCTGGTTCAAGTCTGGAAACATCCCTGAGTACACTGGGAATACACTTGCCTGTCACCTGGGACTGGCTGAGGCTGAAAGTGGATCATGTTAGGACCCCATTGGGTTTCTCTCACTGTCATGGAAGAAATAGATAACAATAACACTCTCAAAAAATATATATGTTGGGTATAGAAAAATATATCATGACTTTCCCGACGACCTAGCAATCAGAGGCTGGTCCCATAGCCTAATGGTTAAAGGAGCCAGATACAACAGGGTTGACCATGGTTCAAATCCTAGGCCCAGTGGTTTGAAAAACAGGGCAAGCATGTCTGTGCGTGTGTGTGTGTGTGTGTACACGTGCGTGTGTCACCAAGATCCAACAGAATGGAGAAATAGAGAAGGGAGTGCGTGTGACCACAGCCCATTGCCAGGTGCTTTCTCCCTCCCTGATTCTCTGTCTCTCTGTCCCTTTCTGGAGAGTGCACACATCCTCTGGCAATTAGAAATAAATAAACAAATAGGGACCAGCAGATGGCTTAGTGGTTATGTTGTTGGACTCCCATGTGGCCGACCGCAGTTTGAATCCTGGACCCGGTAGCTTAAAACTCACATGAGGCACATGTTTGTGCATATCCAAAATCCTGACAGGAGACTGGAGGAGAAGGGATTGTGGCATGGCCATCCCCCTTGGGGGGTGATTTTTCACTTTCTGTCTTTCTGTCTCTGTCTTTCTGGCAAACACTCGTGCCCTATAGCAAAAATTTCTCTCAAAAGAAACAAAAGAATTGAATGTTATTTTTTTCCCTGAAGAATATGGAAAAATCTGCCTGACTGAGGGTCACAGATGAGTTTTAGAAACTTGAGCAGTTTATAGATCATCTCTGAATGGAAGCTGTGGGGTATTGAGAACAGAGGGTCATCTAAGACGAAAGGACTTCACAAAGTTCTTGGCATAAACGCAGGATATTGTGTTACCGTATACCTGAGCCCCCTGTTTCATGAGGACAAAGATCTGCCCCCACCCCCCATGACACAGGAAATGACCAGTTTTTAAAGAAAGAGAAGTGAGCCACTGACGGTTCAGTGGTTGGCAGGAAAGCACATCTTCCTGGGGTGGAAGGGAGATTTGGGCTCTGGAGAATGCACTCGTGGGACGTGGTGTCCGTGGACTGTGGCTACATACTCTGGCATGGTTATCCCTCTGTACCTTAGTGGACAAGAGGACCTCGTGGCTCAGGCTCCGACAGTCATGGCTTCCACAATGACTCACTTGGGCTCGGAAACCAGCCCAACTGCTCGAGGTTCTTGTGGCCACAGGTCTTCTGTAGACCAAGTCAACACATGGGTGCCGACAGCAGCCACAACTTCGCGGGCTGCGTGGGAACTTGGAGGAGTGAAGCTGTTGACCTTTAATTTTCAGCTGAGCCCTGGGCATGAAGCTTGCCAGCTGCATAGTGGCAGGAGGTGTCACATGGAGCAGCTGAATCACCGCCTTCCTCAGAGCAGGCGGCAGGAAGAAGTTCACCGACCTCAGCTTTGAAAATGCCTTCCATGCTTTACCTTGGTGGCAGAGGGTCTCGTGAAAGGCCACACAGGTTACCAGAGTGAGAATGCTTTCCAGGGAGACCTGAGCACAGGGGACTGAAGGGGTTTGGAGACAACAGAGGATGAGAGAATCCCCCAGGCTGGTGGCTATTAGAGGGGCCTCTTTCCCCAGAGAGATTATGGATGGATGTCTCTGGAAATAATTGTCTAAGTTTTTTTTTTTTTTTTAAATAGAAAACATTATTTCAAGCTTTCTTTAAGGACCGAACTCTAGAACTGTCAGTGGGTAGAAATGGGCCACTGTTGGACCAGCTTGTGGCATGGGGATTAAGGCGGCTAGACCCTATGTGTAACTGTGAGTTCAGGTCCCGGACCTGGCAGCTTGAAAAATACACCAAATGCCCAAAATCCTGAGAGGAGAATGGAGAAGAGACCCTGGGGGGGGGGCATTTTCTTCCCCTCTCTCTCTGTCTCTCTCTGTCTCTCTCCCTCTCTCTGATGAGTGCATATGCCCTATAGTAAACTAAAAAAAAAAAAAAAAGAAATAGGCAATAAGCAACTGTTTTATGGTTTTTCTGGGGTAGAGGTCTTAGAAGAAAAGAAAAGGACACACAAATGGAAGACCTACCGTTTAGGAAGGATTCGTTTTAGGGCTTCAAGTCCAGTTACCTCAGCTGTGGGAGGAAACAGGACTAACTGGGCCATGAGTGTATGTTTGGGCCACACCAGCTCCTGCCTCTGCACCCGGGGAAGACTCACCACTCCCGGGAACACAGACTCCGAGCTGCCAACTGGGGTCGTGAATTCAGCAGAAAGAGGCTTTGAGGTGACCACTGGCTCGGCCCAAGATCCTCTCCATCCTGACAGTCAGGAGTCCATGGTGCAGGGGCTGAGGGCCAGCAGCCCTCTTCCCACGGCGGTGTCTCACTGAAGTTATCAAAGCGGGCCATGCCATGGCAGTGTGTGCTGCTAAGATGCTGTGTTTGCAGGCTGAGACCACAGGGGAGATCCGGGTTCAATTCCCAATGCAAGCCAAAGTCTGAGCGCAGTAGAATGTGTCTAGAATCCCAGCAACCTGGGGAGGCCAAGCAAGAAGACCGAGAGGTGAAGCTCACCTGGGCAATGTAAGGAGACTCTGTCTTTAAAAATCAATCAATAGGGAACCAGCAGTTAACGTAATGGCTATGTCGCTGGACTCCCATGTAGTCGACCGCGGTTCGCGTCCCGGACCCGCTGGCTGAAGACTCACACCAGGCGCGTGTGCGTGCGTGCCCAAGATCCCGAGAGGAGAATGGAGGAGAAGGGATTGCGGCGTGACCATCCCCCTGGGGGGTGATTTCTCGCATTCTGTCTCTATGTCTCTCTCTGTCTGTCTGGCGAATGCACGCGCCCTATAGCGTTAAAAAAAAAAAAAAAAACTCTCCAAAAAAAGAAAAAAAAATCAATCAATAAAAAACGAAGGCCAGGCGTGATGGTGTACACCTATCATCCCAACTGAGAAACTGAGGCTGAAGGGTGGCAGCTAGGCCAGGCATTGTCTTTTTTTTTTCTTTTTCTTTCAGTTTGCTATATAGTGTGTGCATTTGCCAGAGACACAGGGGGTGGGGGAGATAAGAAATCAGTACCCTGAGGGCATGGTCACACCACGATCTCCTCTCCTCCATGCTCCTCTCAGGAGTTTGGACACAGGCACACATGCAACCAGCATGATTTTCAAGCCACTGTATCCAGGACTCAAACCACATAGTTGGCCATGTGGGATCCAGCTGCCTTAATCACCACTCCACTGACTGGCCCAACCTTTAAGCTGCCATGTCCAGGACTCAAATCATGGTTGACTGCGTGAGAGTCCAGCAATGTAACCATTACACCATCTGCTTGTCCCCCAAACTCTAGTACTTAATGTAACCTCTGGAGTCTGATCTAGGGCTTAGGACTTTAGGACATGTAGGTTATTTGAAAGAATTCAACTCTTTCTTTTTTTTTTGGAGAGGTTTTTGCTATAGGGCGTGTGACACACGCCAGACACAGAGAGAGAGAGAGATAGAAAGCGAGAAATCACCCCTCAGGGGGGATGGCCACACCGCAGTCCCTTCTCCTCCGTTCTCCTCTCGGGATCTTGGGCACGCACACACATGTGCCTAGCGTGAGTTTAAGCCACCGAGTCCAGGACGTAAACCACGGTTGACTACATTGAAATCCAGCGACATAGCCATTACGATAACTGCTGGTCCCAAGAATTTAACTCTTTCTTAACAGAGTTGAAGAACTGGATTTGGGGGCCAGTAGATAGCGTAATAGTTATGTCACTGGACTCCCACATGGCTGACCATGGTTCATGTCCTGGACCTGGTGGCTTAAAAATCACCCTGGGCGCATGTGCGTGCAAACCCAAGATCCCAGGAGGAGGATAGAGGAGAGGGGATTATAGTGTGGCCATCCCTCCTGGGAGGGGGGTTTCTCACTTACCCTCTCATTGTATCTCTCTCTCTCTCTTTAGTGAGAGCATACACACTCTATGGCAGAAACCTCTAAAAATAAAACTAGATCTGAGCGTCTTTTCCTTTGCTATACACTGTCGGTGGCTTCTAGAAGTAAACACACAAAGGCCTTGTTTGCACATCTGGCTGGCTGTGGGGAAGTTCCTCCCGTAAAGGCCTAGAGAGTGGCTTTGCTGCTAGCAACTTGTGTTGTTAAGCTAGACAGTGTACATTCTGCATTTTGCTTCAGTGCCCTGGATACAAGTTTCCCTTAGGGACTTCCTGACCCTCATAACTGAGTGTGCATGTGAGGAGGCTCAAAGCTCGCCTTTAGAATAATGAATTCGAGGCATGTTGCCATCTTGATATTAGAAGCTAAAAAGGATTAGACTTTTGGAAGAACGACCTAAATGGATGGTTGTAGAAATCTATGACCAGCAGAAGTACCAAGGAGTAACTTATATGTACACAAAAATAATAACTTATAGCATGGTTTATTAATGAAAAGGGACTATAAATGGGAGAATTTCATGTAGATTATCAGAGCGGAAGACTACCCTGCCAGTTAAAAAAAAATAATGGTTTTTCTGTATACTCATCTAGCTGGGCTAATGGCTATGTCTTTCAGTCATGACTTTGGTCCTAAATCTTGTCAACCTGGACATGAGCCCCACTGTGAAACGAGTAAAGTAGAAAGAATACCAGGGAGAAGTTGTCAGATGCTGTTCCTTAGGAGGAAATGCCCTTTATTCGGAGACTGTACTCTTCCTGTTTTGTGGTATTAAAACATCTTTTCTTTTACAAATAATAGTGATCATTTGTAGTGGGGACTTGAGATTCCAACTCTTACTGGAAAAACAAATATAAAGTTAACAGATCCTGGGGTCAGCAAGGTGACATGGTAATTAAAGTGCTAGACTCCCACATGGCCAACCACAGTTCACATGCTGGATCTGGCAGCTTGCCTTCTCACTTTCCCTCTCTCTCTGGTGAGTGCATGTGCCCTATAGCAAAATTTTAATGACAATAATAATAATAAATTAAATAAATCTTAAAAAAAAAAAAGGTTAACAAATTCACACGATCCTCTCGCACCCCAGAGAACCCTGTTTTCCAAGTCCATTGGTCCATAGAATGCAAGTTTCTGAGGCCAACTGGTCTACCCACTTCCTTGTGGGCCACCAAGGAGATGTTACTCTCCTGCTCCTTATCCCGAAGGAAGGATGTGCATCCCTTGTCTGAAGTCTTTTCTAATATTTTCCTCCTGCTCCTGATGGGGAGTTGTCACCTTTTCCTACACTGTGCCTCTTTTTCTTCATGGCCTCTTTTCTTGTTTCTTCTCGGTGAACCTGCTAGATATTCTTTTCAAAAGAACCACTTTGCCTCTTCTTCCCCTGGGCTGCCCAAGCACCTTGGGCACATTTTACTATATAGCACTTGCCATGACAAAAGAGAATTATTTGGGGGTCCAGCAGGTGGCACAGTGGTTAAGGCGCTGGATTTCCACATGCCTGATTGCAGTTTGAGTCCTAACCCAGCGGCTTGAAAATCACAACAAATGAATAAATAAATAAATAAATAAATAAAAGTTTAAAAAGAGAAAGAGAATTATTTGAATGAACCTCTCTCACACTAAGTTGTAAGGTCTCCCACAGCTTATCTTTGTTGTTTTTGCTATTATTAAGCACAATGTCTGATAAATACACATGTATCGAATGAATGAGTATCTAAATCTCAGGTTGCAGTTAAAGTCTGTTACTCCTTTGTCTCCCTCAGCAGTAATGAACAGCTAATCAATCTAGGAGTGGGGTCTTTAAAAAGTTTGTGGAAACTGCACATTTCAAAAAGACTGAATTTCTTTCTTTTTTTGCACACACACACACACACACACACACACACACACAATTTGTGCTTTTTGTAATGTGTATGAACAGGATCGAGTCTGCAGCACTAAGAAGGATAAGATAGCAATTCAAAAAAGAAAAAAAGCCTGTATCAGAGCACCATGAGTTCTGCTCAAATTGAAGCAAGGCTAAGGATTAAATTTATAGTGGAAGAATGGGGAAATCATTGATGCTTTGTGAAAACCTTTTGGGGAAAATGCCCCTAAGAAATCAGCAGTGTAGAAATGGATTACTCATTTCATGGAGGAATGAGAAGATGTCAAAGATGACACCCACTGTAGTAGACCATCCACATCAATTTTCGAGGGAAAAAAAATTGATCTTGTTCACATCCTAATGGAAAAGGACTGGCAATTAACAGTCAAAAAAAAAAAAAGAACCAACATCATATACATCTCTTACTTCAGTTTACCCAGTTCTGACTGAAAAATGAAAAGTTGAGTAAACTTTCTACTCATTGGGTGCCAAAGCTGTCATACCCAAATCAATTGCAGACAAAAGCAAAACTCAATGGAAAGGGTGCAGTGGAATCATCAACCCGAAGCATGGGGCCAGCAGTTGGTGTGGTGGTTAAGGTGCTTGACTCCTATATGTCTGACCATGGTTCAAGTCCTGGACCCAGCAGATTAAAACTCATGCCAATTGCATGTGCGTGCATACTCAAAATCCTGAGAGGAGAATGGAGGAGAAGGTATTGCAGTGTGGCCATACCCGAGAGGGTGAGTTTTCACTTTCTCTCTCTCTGTCTTTCCAGTGAGCACACATACGCTATAGCAAAAATCTCTCTAAAAAAAAAAAAAAAATCCTGAAGCACTTTCGTAAAGAATTTTAACAGGAGATGACACCGCTTTTCCAGTACAATCCTGAAGACAAGACACAATCAAAACAATGGCTACCAAGAGGTGGAAGTGGTTCAGTCAAGGCAAAGGGAAGCCAGCCAAGAGCAAAGGTCATGGTGGCAGTTTTTTTGGGGGGGATCCTCGAGGCATTTTGCTTATTGATTTCCCAGAGGGTCAAAAAAATGATGGCATCTGCTTATTGTGAGAGTGTTTTGAGGAAGTTAGCTGAAATGTTCACAGAAGAACACCCGGGAAATCTTCACCAGAGAGACCGTCTCCACCACAATGCTCCTGCTCGTTCCTGTTGTCCAACAAGGGCAATATTGTAAGAGTTGCCATGGGATTCATTAAGCATCCACTTTTCGGCCCTGGTTTGGCTCCTACTGACTTTTTTGTTTGCTGATTTTAAAACTTTTTAGGGATACCCATTTTTCTTCAGTTCATAATATCAAAGGCTGCATGGTTGTGGTTACATTTTCAGGATCCTTTCAGTTGTTCTTTAGGGATAGCCTAAATGGCTGGTGTGATTCTTTGAATTTGATGAAGCTTATGTAAAGAAATAAAGTTTATGATTTTACATTGAAATTCTAGTTTTTTCACAAACTTTGTATCTTGTGATTATTTTTCATTTACTAGAGGGTGCATGCACTTGCTAGAGGGAGACAGAGAGAAAGAAGGGAAGTGAGAAAGCACCTCCAGGGGGATGGCCATATCTCTTCTCCTCCATTCTCCTCTCAGGATTTTGGGCATGCACACACATATGCCCAGCTTGTTTTTCAAGCCACCAGGTCCGAGGCTTGAACTGTGAGCAGTTGGCCATGTGGGATCCAGCCACCTTGACCACCATGCCACCAGCTGGCCCTCACATACTTTATAAAGTCTTGTATAATAACTCACGATGCATGGCTACCATGATGGAACTCCTCTTTGGTATCTCTTCTCCTGACATAATAATAACACTAGTAGTAGAAAAGTCCCAAGCCGAAAATCTGAAAACCGGGCTCTAGTTTGGACCTGGTCCCCAGACACAATTTTCTATGTGTAAAGGAGTGGGATCGAGAGCAAGTATCTCAAATGATGTCACCATTTTTTCACATCCTATAGAGAGGAGAGGGAGAGGGAAGCACAACTCAGATGTGAGATGCTGGCCGTTCTCCAAAGAGTTCCACTAAATGATTTGAACTCCGTTTTTGTTTGTTTTTTGGTAACTTATTCATTCATTTATTCTTCCAACAAATGTGACTGGCCAATAGACAGTACCATTTACTTGTGTTTCTCAAAAAGCCCACCCGGGTTTGGGTGTCAGGCATCTCTAAGTTTCACGTTGTTGACTCTTGGCTCTGTCCTCTAGAAGATGTGGGCTATCTTCTAGATAGCTTCTAGTGGGCAAGTCCCCACTCTGGGCTGAATTTTTCTCTCCAGTTCATTGTGTATAATAATCCTGTTGATGGGACCAGCAGTTAGCGTAATGGCTGTGTCGCTGAACTCCCATGTAGTCGACCGCAGTTCGACTCCCAGACCCGGTGGCTTAAACTCACGTCAGGCACATGTGCGTGCATGCCCAAGATCCTGAGGAGAATGAAAGAGCAGAGATTGTGGCATGGCTGTCCCCCCTTGGGGGGGATTTCTTGCCTTCTGTGGAGATTGTGGCATGGCTGTCCCCCCTTGGGGAGGATTTCTTGCCTTCTGTCTGTCTATCCCTCTCTGCTCCCTGTAGCAAAAACCTCTCCAAAATAATAATAATAATCCTGTTGTCTTTATTGAGAGAATGAAAGAAGAACAATGTATGTAACACATCTCATCTGGTGCCTGGTGTATAAGTGTTTGATATAGTGCCTTTTCCCATCACCTCTCCCAGGTCAGGGAGCTTTCTCATCACTCACCAAGCTCTTGCCAACGCAACGTGTTCAACTCATGCAAACCGTGGGATTGGAGACTCAGAGCCCTTTCCCTTCTTTTCCCCCGCCCCAACTTTACATCTACTTTGTAAGGAGGCTACAGAGAGAGAGAGAGCAATACCAATATTTATCCCATTGAAAGAATTTGGTAATTGAGCCAGCAGGTTGCATGGTGGTTGGGGTGCTGAAGTTCAAGTCCCAGACCTGGTAGCTTGCTTTCTCACTTTCCCTCTCTGTCTCTCTCTGGTGAGCACTTGTGCCTGTAGCAAATAATAATAATAATAATAACATTAAATTAAATAAATAATTCTTTAAAAATAATTTGGTAATGATGGGATTTCAGTAGTAAAGGTTTATTTTCATTTTTTTAAGTTTTTTAAAAATTTTTTTTGACATAGGGTGCACGCATTTTCTGGAAAGAGACAGTGAGAGGGAACGTGAGCAATCAGTCATCCCCCACGGAGGTGGCCATGCTGCAATCCCATGTCCATTCTCCTTCTGAAATTCTGGGCATGCACACACATGCGCCCAGCGTGAGTTTCAAGTTGCCAGGTCCAGGACTCTTAATAGCAACTGGCCATGGGAGTCCAGTGCCTTAACCACCAGGCCACCTGCTAGCCCATATTTATCACTTTTAAAGGGTGTCTTTCCTTTATTCATGATAGAGCACACGTCCGTGCCCCTGAGCGTGACGAGGAGAGAGCATCCGTGCCTTACCACTGTGCCATAGAGCTGCCCAGGGCTAAAGACTAGAAGGCAGCTTACAAGGACGCCTCTGTCGCAGCCAGCCAACTGCACGGTGTGATGAGGGAGCTTCCATTTACTCCATGGGCGGGAGTGAGGGCCTGTGCCGCTGGGTGGTGGTTCGAGATTCGGCGTGTGCGCACCCCTCTGCCTTAAGTCCCTTATTAACGAGAATGAGAACGAGCCCAGCAGCTGCTGTTCGCCGAGAGCAGCAGAAACATTTCAAGCCCTCAAGCACTGCTGATGTCCTTGGGAGAGCTGTCTAGTCAAGGCTTTTCCGGATGGGGAATCTGATCTCCACCTAGCTTTGTTCTGCAGACCTAGAAGAGATTGTCAACAAGTGCAGAACCTGGGGGTCTGGCCTGTGTTTGGTCTGTGTGTGTTTGTTCGTTAGTTGCCTAGAGATGAAGCAGCATTTTCAGTTGTGGATTTAAGATGACAGTGATAAATGGCATGGCCTGGCTCTTAGCTCCCCACCACAAGCAGGAAGGTAGGCCCCGTTAGAAGATGAGGGTAAGTGCGGTTCAGGAAGGGCATTCAGGAGGGACCAGCACTGCCGCAGGGCGGGCATAGGGACCTGGCTGTCGCTCACAGAAGCCCTGTGCTGTCCCCCATGTGTATTTCTTCATCCTGCGTTATTGCCACTCTACAGGGCCGGCCCGGCCTCCTCCCGTTATTCGAGGAGAAGGCTCCGGGACATTAAAGACCATACCTCGGGGCCGGCAGGTGGCGTGGTGGCTAAGGGCACTGGACTCTCACATGATTGACCCTGGTTCGAGTTCCGAACCTGGAGCTGGCAGCTTGCTTTCCCTCTCTCTCCCCCCTTACTCTGTCTCTGCTCAAATTAAAATAAGAAAGAAAGAAAGAGTAATTCTTCAAAAAAAAAAAAAAAAACTTAATGCCCCATCTGAGGAGAAGCAGAGCGAGAACCCAAACACCTGTTTGTCTGGTCTCGCTGTCCCCAGCGTCATCCTCCAGAGTGTGTGACCTTGAGCTGCAGTGACCAGCCACCGATCTCAACAAGGCTGAAAATGGGGAAATCCTGGTGCCCAGGCAGAGGTGGCCGTGGAGATGGAAGCTGCCCTGGAGGGGCTTGCTGGGGAGAATTGGGGGACTAGCACTGGGGCACTGTGGGTACCCAGGAAGCTGCACAGCACTCCCCTGGAGCGCCGTCCGCTCAGCCCATGTGGAGGAGAGCCCCGATGTTGGCTTTGGAATGGGGGCAGGGGAGAAGATGGTAGAGAACGAGATCATGGCAAGAGCTAACTACGTCTAGTCGGGATCTTCTCAGTCTCAATCTTCAAATCATCCATGTCCTTAAGGAGGCAGATTAGGAGCGTGGTGCCCAGGGCCCCAAGGGCTTGGGAGCAGGATTCAGGGCTGGAAGGACCTATGCTTCCCTCGCCTTTCACCTCTGTGTCCAGGCCAGAACCCCACAAGGGATCCCCCTTCGTCCTCCTTAAACTCTGGTGAGAAAGTGTCTTAGCCTTACAGTTCCAAGGCTCCCAGCATCTCTGCAGCAGGTGTCTTTTTGTTTTTGTTTTTTATTTTTTTGGGGGGGTGACTCTCTCCTGGAATTCTTACTCATTTTAGTTCTTAGGAAAAAGAGAGGCAATGTAATCAGATCCCAATCCCAAATTCATCTTCCTTCCTTGTTTCCTCAACTCACTCCCCGGCCAGCAAGGTCCCCTCACAAGTTGCCAGACAAGATCGTCACCCCAGAGTCCTCACAAGACTCAGGGGGAGCTGAGCCGAGCCGAGCCCTGGCAGCACGTGGGACTGGGGAGCAGGTCTGAACAGAGGCAGGGGAGGCTGGGCGTCGGCATGATCTCACGAGGGCCAGTGCCAGGAGTGCCAGGAATCTGCTGAGCGCCCTCCGGGCCTCACTGCAACCTCATTCTGCCTGGTGTGCAAAGTGGAGGGGGCCCCCAGATTCCCCGTAGAACTGATTTCCTGTGCCCAGGTCTGGGCACATCGCGTAGCATCGTTGCACCCTCATTTTCGCATCTCTAAGGCGGGAACCCCCCTCCTGCCTGTCCCTGTCCCCTTGACCACGCTTTCCCCTCACAGCAGTAACTGAGGGCAGGTCGGTCAGTGCAGCCTAAGGCAGAGAAGAACCCCAGGTTCACTTCATCCTCCCCAGCCTCCAGCCGAGTGCTCCACACAACAATGCCCATTCCAGACACAAGAATGTGCCAGGCATGAGGACCACTGAGGAGGGGAACCGCAGCTTCCGCTTGGTTGGAAGCCGAGTTGGAAGTTGTCCTGCCAGCCATTTTTTTTTTTTCCATTCCTGCATTGCTGTTCACCATCAAGTAATTCAGGGCATTTGGAAAAAAAAAAAAAAATGAGACACTCTGAAAATGAGGGAGTGATTTGCAGCATCTGCTGCTTCCTGTTTAATTGAATCCGTTCTCAGCCCAGGAGCAGGTGGCTGTCAGCAGTGGGGTTCGGCCATGTGCCCTTGGAAGGAGCAGGGAGGGAATGTGTGTGCACTGTGTAGACACAGACTGTCCAGGCCAGATGGCCAGGCTGTCCTCCGTGTCCTCTGGAGGGTGGTGGCCGCGAGGAAACCAGAGGGTGAGGAGGTGGGATCCGTGAACTCGGCTAAGGAGCGGCCCGGGCCAGTGCACACCCAGGGTACGTGGAGGCTTCTTCCAGGCAGGCACAGAACGGGGCATCCAGGTCAGCAGGTGGCATGGTAGTTAAGGCACGCCCACACGGCCGACCGTGTTCAAGTCCTAGACTTGGGGGCTTGAAAATGATGCCGGCCTGTGTGTGTGTGCGTGCCCCAAATCCCAGGAGAATGAAGAGAAGGGCTTCCAGCGTGGCCATCCCCTCGGGGTGGGGGGGGGGTGATCTCTCGCTTTCCTTCTCTGGTGAGCGCATATACCTTGAGGCAAAAGTCTGAAAAAGAAGAGGGTCTTCCTGGCAGCCCAGTGGACCCCGAGTCCCGCAGGCTTCCCTCCAGCCTGGCCCTGAGTGGTGGCTTGGCCCAGCTGGGCCTAGGTGGCCCTTGACCTCTTCCTCTTACATTCTAAGCCTTGCTGAGCCCCTGGACAGCCACCAAGGGAGGCTCGGAATCTCCTGCCCTGGAAAGTGCCCGGACAGTTCTGACTGGAAGGAGCTGAGTGCCAGGAGGCAAGAGGCAGGCTCTGTGGCCTTCACAGCTTTGGTGTCAAAACCAAACCAAACCCACACCCACTAGCACAGAGCACAGCCTGCTCAAAGCAGTTTGGGGTGTCAGCCTAGCCACAGGGCACAGGTAGTGGGGCCCTGCTGCTGTAGGGGGTTAGAGCCATACAAGAGGGCCCAGGGTTCAGTTCCTGGGTCAACCTGCACTCATGGACTGATCAGTGGGTGCATGATCCTGGCTGGCTGGACAGCTGAGAGGGAGATGACATGGTGACAGGTGACAGGGCCCCTACAGGGGCCCCTGTTTCTCCATCTCGTGAAAGAGAAAAATAAACTTTATGGAAACAAAATTAAAAAGCAGGTAACTTCCCAGAAGTGGGGTTCAGCTCCAGGCTGAGTGAGCAGTGATGGTACAGGGCTGCCCGCAGCTGAGCTGAGCCCCAGGAGCCAACTTGGTGGGCACTGTCCTTCTCCAAAGTGCCTATTTCCTGGCCCTTCACAACCAGAGCTTGGGTTTCGTGACACACCAACACTCATCCTGTCTCTTCCCTGTGCTTCGAGACTAGACCAAGCAGCTTGGTCTCAGTGGGTTGTCGAGTGGGAGGCTGAGGCTCACCCGGTGATGGTGATGAGGCTGTCTCTAGGGTATTCTGGCAGGGCCAAAGGGCAGCTCCACATGGAAAAGGGAGGCCTTGGTTTGGAAGGATAAAGCTATGTGATCGCCTGGCTTCAGGGCCCAAGAAGAATGTTCCCGAAAGCATGTACTCCACCCTCTCGAGGAACGCCAGGAGGTCGACCAGCTGTCTAATAGACCTGTAGGTCTGAGCCTGGTGGAGGAGCAGCCTAAGGGAATGGAAGGAACAGCATCGCTTAGCTCTAAGGAGCTAAGCTTTACATGAGCAAATATAAAGAGACCATAAGCAGCCTGCATTTTTCTGAAAGCCATGCCCAAATTCTTGGTAAGAGATTTTTCAGAGAATCATAGTATTTTATTTTCGGGACCTCAGAGCTTATTTAGCCCAGCCGCTTTCAAATCTGGCTATGCATCCAAATCATCTGAGGATATTTTTACGAATAGAAATGGCTAGTGTGTACCTTGGAGCTTCTGATCAGCTGGTCTTTGGGAACCCGGGAATCTGTATTTTGCTGTGCTCCACTAGTAATTCGGATACGCAGTAGACCCCACATAGTCCAGCCTCCTACCAGATGCTGGTGCTCATGTCAGAAACCACGTTTGGCTCATTGGCACAGGAAAGCTGCATGTGGCTTCCTGGAGAACTGGGCCCTGGAGATAGGACACCCAGGCCTGCTGCCAGGCCTGGGGCTGTGGAGTAGGCGGTCTGTTAACCTTGCTGAGGAGCGTCCCACAACCCTTTACTTGTCACTTCCTGAAGGTTCCAGCCTTGGGTGGGATCTCTTGGTTGGCTAAGTCTAGGCCGTGTGTCTGGGCATTATCACCAGCTGCCTGCCTTAGCTTCCTCGATAGGGCTCCCCTGCCACTCGTATTGTCACGCGTATTTCCCCTGAAAAAGAAGGGTGCCAAGATACTGGACAGCCCGAGCCACAGTTCTCTCTGCCGTGCCGCCAAGTGCTCATCACCCCTGTGCCCGCTCTCCTCCATCGCTGGGGAGCTCACCTCTGGCAGACAGCCCATGCTCTCTTTGGGCGTATGGAATGATTAGGAAGCTCTCCCCATGAGCCCTGAGTGCCTTCCTGTTCTTCTCTTCAGCTCATTCGGTTCAAGCTTTTTCCCAAAGACAGCTCAACGTGCATGTGGGACGCTTCAGAAAAAAATCTGAGCGCCTTCTGTCTTTACTTGAAAATCTAAACCAGTCGAGAAGCAGACCCCTTCCTCCAGGGCTGGCCTGGGGCCGTGGGGTGTAACGGGGTGAGCACAAACTCGCCCTCAGTCCTGAACCCTCGTGGAGTGGCTGTGAGCCGATCACATCACAACTGTGGCCCTCGGTCTCCTCGTCAGTAACCCTGGAAGTGCTGTGCAACAGTGGTGGGGATTCAGCCGAGCAGTTACGGGTGGGCCTCCCCCTCCTTGCTCACAGTGGAGCAGTGTCTGCTGAGGGCGGAAGGCAGGGAGGCATGGGGGGACCAGAGGGGTCAGACGGGCCTCTGGATCCCACTCACTGTCTATGTAACCGGTCCAAATCACTCGCCTTCTCCTTTGCCCATCCGTGGAGGGTGGTAGCAGTACGTAGATCGGATAGGGTGACTTCAAAAGTTTTGTGAAAAAGTAGAATTCAACTATGAGTTTATTTCAGTGCCAAAAAAGAAAAAAAAATAAAAAGGAAATCCATACATACTTTTTCTATAAACATTTTTTTGAGAGTTTTTTTGTTTGTTTGTTTTGTTTGTTTTTGCTATAGGGCATGTCCAGAAAGACAGAGAGAGACAGAGAGACAGAAAACGAGAAATCACCCCCCAGGAGGGAGGGCCATGCCGCAATCCCTTCCCCTCCATTCTCCTCTCGGGATCTTGGACATGCATGCACACGCGCCCAGTGTGAGTTAAAGCCACCGGGTCTGGGACTCGAACCGTAGTTGACTACATGGGAGTCCAGCGACGTAGCCATTATGCCAACTGCTGGTCCCTCTATAAACTTTTTTTAAAAAAGAATTATTTATTTAATGTTATTTATTATTTTTTTAGAGGTTTTTGCCATAGGGTGCATATGCTCACCAGGGAGAGAGAACGAGGGACAGAGACACTTTCCGTCTCTGTCTCTCTCTGTCTTTTTCTAGCAAGTGCATGTGCCCTATTGCAAAAACCTAAAAACAAACAAACAAACAAACAAAAAAAAAAACAGAAAAATAAAAACATAAAATCCTAAATCCAAACATCCAGCAGGAGCATAAGCTTGCATCTCAGACCACACAGACTTCCCAGCCACAGCCAGGTTGTGCCGACCATGAGGAGAGAGGGCTTCGGCGACAGAGACAGCACCCTTCCCCCGGTGACCAGGGGTCATGGGGTCCAACCTCTCCCATTTAGACACAATGGTATCTCACAGAGGGGACACGAAGGCCTCCCTCCCCTCTTCCCGCCACTCCGGCCCTCTCTGAGCACTGGATAGGGAGCCCGAGGACTGTGGAGAAAGCCCTGTGGTCGCGCTGCACTGTCCTGTAGTGGCAGGAAAGCTGTGCATGGTGGCAGTGAGCTGCCACTGGTGAGGACCCCAAGGGGAAGAGGACTCTTGGGCAAGGCCGAAGCTGGACATCCCATGGGGGATGCCATCCACTCCGAGGCTTGGGTATCAGGGTGTCCTCCACCTTCCCAGCCAGTTTGTCTGAGGGGTCTAGTCCAGCTCTCCAAATCCTGAGCATCAGACCAGGCAGAAGAGGGGAGCCCCAGAAAGGGGAAGAGGTGCATTCTTCTGTCCTCTCCAGGAAGGTCGGGGATTGAATTGGTAGATCATCCAGGGAATTATGCCTGCCCTTTAGAGCCTCCCCTTTAGCCTCTCCTCCTGCAGGCAGAGGCAGACTCGTGCCCAGGCTGCCCACAGCAGCCCAGCTGAGGCCGAGGCTAACCGTGAAGAAGACCCAACCACCCTGACGGACTCTGCCAGGCTGCTCAGCCCAGCCTGGCTCCCCCCGTGTGGCAGAGCCCTGTTCTCCAGGTCCCAGAGAAATTCTCAAACATCTCCAGACTCCCTGGAGTCTGAGCACAAGAGAGCGAGGCCCAGAGACAGGGAAGGGCTCCCCCCCATCGAGGGCCCTCCTCCCTAACCCTCCAAACCTGTCCCAAGTGCTGCTCCTTCGTGGGCCTGAAGATGGGGGCCCAGGTCCTCCTCCCTCTCCAGGGGCTGACCCAGCCCTGCCACCCCACAGGTGGTCACGGGGACCTGGGGCACTGTAGGAGACTCCCTGGCGTAGCCAGGGGCTGAGATGGGACACAAAGAGGGCCTCCTTGCCACAGGCAGGCTGCCCGGATCCTGCAGTGGCCACTGCTTGCATCCAGCGTGGCCATGGCCCAGATCAGTGGAGGGGGAAGCATTGTCACAGCAGAAGCACTTGTGAACAGTGGTGGGGAGGGAGCTATAATTAGCAACTCTGGTCCCCAGTGCCCAGCAGGGGAAGCGGCCCCAAGTGTGTATTTTCCACTGCTGCACCCACAGAATCACCGCAGGTGCCCCTGGGCTGACCCCGGGGTCTCATTGTTCTCCAGGAACTGCTGTGACTGTTGGTGACAGTTCTGCAACTCTGACAAGTCACCAGGGCTGGTCAACCACCAGCAAATGACTTCCTGTTCCCTTCCCCCACTGTTCCCCACCCCCATGGCCCAGCCCGGTGACACCAGGCCAGCACTGGGTGGTATAAATGAATTCCACTGAGTGCGTTCCCTCCAAGTGTTTTTTTGGTGGGTTGGTTGGTTTGGATTTTTGTTTATTAGTTTTTTGCCATAGGGCCTGTGCATTCACTGGACAGAGACCTAGACAGAAAGTGAGAAATCGCCCCCCAGGGAGGATGGCCACACCACAGTCCCTTCTCCATTCTCCTCCTAGAGTTCTGGGCACACACGCACACATGCCCAGCGTGATTTCTAAGCTGCCCAGCCTGGGACTTCGACCGCAGTCGACCATATGGGAGTCCAGTGTCTTAACCACCATGCTACCTGTTGGTCCCTCTCCCCCAAGTTTTAAACACATCCAAGAAAGTAAACGCACACATACCTAGTCTAATGTCTAAAATACAATCTGGAAAGTTCTTGTTCCCAGACTAACCTCTGTCAAGCCCTAGAGCCTCAAATTCCTAGCAGATCTCTAAGATGCTCGCGGTCACTGTTCACTTCTGAGCAGACATATAGGAGGTGGTGGCACCTGACAGGCTTAAGTTTGAATCCTGGCTCTGCCACCTCCAGCCACATAACTTTAGGAGAGTTATTTGACCTTTGAGCCCCAGGTTCCTCACCTATAAAATGGGATAATTAATTGGCCTGTTATGATCATGGGAGATTTAACTATGACAGTGTATATAAAAGGAAATTAAGGGGACCAGCAGTTAGCGTAATGGCTATGTCACTGGACTCCCACATAGTCGACCGTGGTTCACGTCCTGGACCCGGTTGCTTAAAACTCATGCCGGGCATGTGTGCGTGCGTGCCCAAGATCCCGAGAGGAGAATGAAGGAGAAGGGATTGAGGCGTGGCCATCCCCCCGGGGGGTGATTTCTCGCTTTCTGTCTCTCTGTCTCTCTCTGTCTGTCTGGCAAGTGCACGCGCCCTAAAGTGAAAACCTCTCCAAAAAAAAAAAAAAAAGGAAATTAAAAGCATAGCACTCAGGACCAGCAGATGGTATAGTGGTTACATCACTGGACTCCCACATAGTCACCTGCTGTTCGAGTCCTGGACACAGTAGCTTAAAACTCATGGTGGGCATTGAAAGTAGTTAGATTATGTAGGAAATTGTGTGATCAATGCATTGTGGGTGGGAAGGGAATGAAGGACAATTGTGGACATCGGAGGTGGTGTGAGAGGAGGGTGGGAAGGGACAGAGGGTCAGAAAGAGGGGTGGAAATAATTCTAGGAACTAGAAATGGAAAATTTTTTGTAATGTGCATGATCGAGTCACTATGCAGTGTGTACTGGATGGGAGATCGCATTTTGTGTGCTGTGATGATGCTTAGGGAAGGAATGTAAATTGAGTTACAAAAAAAAAGTTTCAGGAAAAAAAAATATATATCTATTCAATGACTGCAGTATGATATGTAGCCCCAGCTAGGTGCTACTTTATAGGATGCGTAAAGTTAGCCTTGTGTTCATGGAAATGTGTGTGTCACCTGTGTTTGCTATGAGGGTATTTGGATTGATTAGGGTCTTCGGTGATTCAATAAAATGTGGGGGGAAAACAGTATAGAAAGCAAACATAGATACCAGAGACAGTGTGGGAGGAGAGTGGGAGATGCCAGAGGGTAAGAGATAAGGAATCAAGGATGGGGGGAAAAAGCAAAACATACAGAAAACAAGAAATGGAAGATCATTTGCTGATCACGGCGGGTGCGTGTGCATGCGTGCATGCCCAAAATCCCGAGAGGAGACCGGAGGAGAAGGGATGGCAGCATGGCCTTCTCTTTTGGGGGATGATTTCTCACTTTCTGTATCTCTCTTTCTGGCAAGCGCATGCGCTCGATAGCAAAAATCTCTCTCTCAAAAAAAAAAAGTAGCCCTCGTCACCTTTCACTGTGTTAGAGTAGGGATGCTATGTGATACAGTTATGATAATATTTTTACATTAATAATAATACTGTGCCCTAAAGAAAAATCTTCCCGGTTAGAGCCAATAAAAGGGTGATAGCGTGGTAGAGATAAAACAGAAGGGCAGTGGGGGCCAGCAGGGAGCGTGATGATTAAGGCCCTAGACTCCCACATAGCCAATAGTGGTTCAAGCCCTGGACCCAGCAGCTTGAAAATCACACCAGGCGCATGTGTGCACATGCCCAGAATCCTGAGAGGAGAATGGAGGAGAAGGGATTGCAGCATGGCCATCCCACCTTCTCTCTTTCTCTGTCTCTTTCTGGTGAGTGCAGATGCCCTATAGCAAAAATGAAAAACCTAAAAAATAAAAAGGGATCCACGAATGTAGGGCACTTTGGGATGGCGTGGGGGATGGAAGTGGCTCACAGCGAGCGCGTGAGTGACTGCAAAGACCCAGCTCATCGCTGGCCACTGCTGCAGACATCAGCGCTGCAGACTGAGGCGCCACGAAATGTATAACAGATATTTTTTTTCTTCAAAATTAACCTTTGCTTATTGCAGCATTTTTACTTTATAAACTTTTTTAAGTCTTAAAAAATTTTCACAATAACACTTCATGTCGAACATAGACACATTATACAGTTGTGCAAAAACATTTCCTTTCTCTACATCCTTATTTTGGAAGCGTTTGACTGTGTTTTCAATGTTTCGCTCTTCCTCTTCCTCGTAAAATGAGTATTGTTAAGAAACCGAGGTACACACACACACACACGAGCCTTGGCCTACGCAGGGTCGGGATGGTCAGCGTGGCTGGCGTCCACATCCACGTCCCGGTCCCGTCCCACTAGAAAGGCTGTGATGAGCAAACACCACGAGGTGCAGCTGAGCACAGGAGAAAGTGACCCAGTGGAGCAGGGCAGTGAGCTGAGCTGGTGAGGCCGCCGCCCGTGTGACAAGACGTACTGTTTTACAGTAGGTTTTTAAAGAAATAGAATTATTTAATTTTATTTGTCATGAGTATTATTATTTTAAAATTTGCTACAGGGTACATGCACTTGCCAGAGAGAGACAGAGAGAGAGGGAAAATGAGAAAGCAAATCTTCAGGTCTGGGACTCTACCGTCCTCCGCCATGTGGGCGCCCAGTGCCTTAACCACCACGCCACCTGCTGGCCCACAGGCGTAAGCAGGAATACACTCTAAAGCAACAGGAAGTACAGTAAATACAGAACCCAGTAACATCCTTGTTTATTATCATGATCAAGTATTATGTACTGTGTATAATTGTATATGCTTGTTTTTTCTTTTTTTAATTTTCCTCTAGGGCATATGTGCTTGCCAGAGAGAGAGAGAGAGAGACATAGAGAGAAAGAGAGAAAGTGAAAAAAGCACCTTTCCAGGCCATGCCACAATCCCTTCCATTCTCTCAGGATTAGGGGCACACACGTGTGCCCTGTGTGTTTTTCAAGCCACCGGATTGGGGACTCGAACTGCACTGTCAGCCATGTGGGATCCAGTGCCTTAGCTACACCCCCACCCGCTGGTCTGTGACACTATTCTTGTCTATAAGAAGCAGCGTAGTTGATTTGTTCACAGCAGGTCACTGGCTGCAGTGTTCTGACAGTGACGTCAGTAGGTGGGCGGAGCTTCCTCCGCGTTGTACTCTTAAAGGCCACAATCATCTGTGTGGACCCTCGAGGACCAAACGCCGTGACACCGCGCTGGGCTCGCTTACCGACGAGGGCACAATTCTGGATGTGTAGTTCCCTGCTCTCGCCACAAGGCTGGAGCCACGTCTGGCACACCGCAGAGACTGAAGTAGTATTTGTTGAAAGAGCGATGACTCTGGGCCAGCTGGTGAGACGGCTGGAGCCCACACGGCTCACTATGCAGCTCGAGTCCCGGTCCTGGCAGCTTGAAAAACACACCAGGTGTGTGTGCTTGTATGCCCAGAATCCCAAGAGGGGAACGGAGAAGATGAGACTGGCATGGCCATCCCTCCTAGTGTATGCTTTCTCACCCCACCACCCCATCTTTCTCCAGCAAGAGCATGCGCACTATGGCAAACTGAAAAAAAAAAAAAAAAGAAAGAAAGAAAGAAAAAAGAATGAATGAATAACTCTAGGTGAGGGTCTACAACAGAGTCAAAATGACCAGTGAGACGTTTTATGGCGTTCTGTTCACTTAAAGCAATCATTCTCCCAACTCCATGGGGAGCAGGTGTCAAACTGTTGTAGTTGGGACGACCTCAAGACTTGTTTTGCCATAACTCGCTTCTCCGTAAGATGGTATTTACCATACCGCGATTTCGACTGTAGCTCCAAGTTTGACCAAGACCGTTTGTCAGTGCAAACCTGCCTGAGAGCTCAGTGATTCTCAAGACGGTTTCCCTAAAGGACCCTGTGGGACACCATCCCTTTAAAAGCCCTCCACCCAGACTGCCTGTTCTGCAGTCTTCTCAGATGCATTATTTAAAGTTATTTCCAGGGGTGCGTGGGTGGGAGGTGGGAGCCACTTTCGTTACTTAGTGGTTTCCAAAAGCCTTCCAGGATCTCTCTCCTTTTACCCCAGCAAGCTTGCTCACTCTTAACCCTTCTTTTCCAAGTCACTTGCTATAACCTGGTAGACGTGGTGGCTGACAAGCAAAGCTCTTAGTGCACTTCTTCCATGTTGGGGTAAAATTTAGAAACTTGCCACTTCCTTCTGTTGAAACATCTCTTAGAAGACAGACTTCTTCTCTTTGGGGAGTCAAAGAACATATTCTTAGAAGACGCTATCTCCTGGACACACACTCACACGGACTTTTTGCTTTGGAGAACGTTCATCTCCATGGTCTGGTGCATTAGTCACTGTTCTTTTGAAGAATAAAAACATTGCACTTGTATTGGCGCGGGCTTCTCTGTGGGCCTGCATTTCCTTTCAGGCTCATGAAGCATCTTATAGAAAAAAGTTTTGTCCACGTTTTACAGATAAAAACAGGCGTGCAAGGGCAGTGAAGGGCTGAAGGCTTCTGGCTGACAGTCCATCGGATCTGGAGCTCAGGCCACCTGCTCTTCCACTTTCTGGTCTTGCAGGATTTTCACCTGAGCATTTTGCTCCACTTCGCAATTGACAGGTGTCCCTCTGGGACTTCCAATACTCCAGGATGGGCTGATCTCCAACACTTGACAATAACCTTTTGCTGCAGAAATTCCTTTCTTTCTTTTCTTCCTTCCTTCTTTCTTTCCTTTCTTTTTCTTTTTCTTTCTTTATTTTTTAAAATTTTGCTAGACGGAACATGCACTTGTTGGAGAGAGAGTGGGAAAGAGAGCGAGAGGGAGAAAAGGAGAAAGCAACCCCACCCCACCTTGGGGCTTGGTCATGCTGTGATCCCATCTCCTCCACTTCTCCTCTGGGAAGTTTGGGCATGTGAGCTCACTCATTCGCTGCTGTGTTTCAAGGTTCTGGGTTGGGGACTCGAACCACACAGTTGACCACAGCGTGGGATCCAGCTGCCATAACCACTGCTCTTAGGAGAAAGAGGAAATGTCGGTGTGTCTCTGTGTTGAGGGGCTGTTCTTCCTCTAGGAGAACACTCGGCCGCAGAAGGGACTCTCCGTGGAGAATTGTCCTTGGTCTAAGTTCCGCCTCAGTAGAGAAGGGGCTTCTTTTCTGTATATCCTTCATGAAATGACACCCTCTAGAAACTCCCCCACGGTAAGTTGGGCAGCTCTGGGGGTTGTCCTGCCAATGGAACACACAGACCCAGGGTCTCCCTCACCACAAAACCATAATGCCAGCCTTGGTGCAGTGCTTTCGAAGCACTCCAGATGTTTCTGAATATGGATTCCTAGACCCTCCCTCTGGAGATTTTAATTCACTAAGTTTAAGAAGGACCCAGGGGCCGGGGCCAACAGATGACACTAGACTCCTACATGGCTGACCACAGTTTGAATCCTGGATCTGGCAGGTTGAAAATCATGCCAGGTACATGTGCATGCATGTCCAAGATCCTGGGAGGAGAATGGTGGATAAGGGATTGAGGTGTGGCTGTCCCCCTTGGAGGGATTATTTCTCACTTTTCCTCTCACTGGCAAGAACATACACCCTACGGCAAAAACCTTTAAAAAAATAATGAAAGAAAGAAAAGAAAAAGAAGGATGCAGGGGCCAAGTGGTAGTGCAGCTAGACCCACATGGGAGGGCCCGGAGGTCACGCCCAGGACTGCCCTGAGCATGCTGTGCCTGCCTGTGTTATGGGCAATTGAGGATGAGGGTGGGTGCATTGTGGTGCCAAGATTCTGTTGGGGAGCCTGTGTCTTTGGGGGAACCTATCTGTCTGTCCCTCTCCTTCATTGAAGCAGAAAAAAAAAAAAGGATTCAGAAATCTTGAGACCAGCAGTTGGCATAATGGCTGTGTTGCTGGATTCCCATATAGTCGACCGCAGTTAGAGTCCCAGACCCGGTGGCTTAAACTCACACCCGGTGTGTATGTGTGCATGCCCAAGATCCTGAGAGGAGAATGGAGGACAAGGAATTGTGGCGTGGTCCATCCCCCCTGGGGGTGATTTCTCACTTTCTGTCTCTCTGTCTCTGCCTTTCTGGCGAGCACATGTGCCCTATAGCAAAAACCCCTCCAATTAAAAAAAAAAAAAAAGATTAATCAGAAATCTGTAATATAATTTTAAAAACCAGCCTTGAGGATTCCAACTGTTAAGCAGGCTTGGAAATCACTCGTACCTGACAAAGCCCTCTTGTATACAGCATTTCCTTTGTCCCTTACAGAGCGCATGTTCACCTCCTTAGCAGAGGGGACTCAGATACTAGTACCTTAGTCCAAGTCTCTAAGTTAGTGAATGGCAGAGCCAAGCTCCCAGCTTTCCCTGCGTTCTCCCAGGAGACTCCTCCTCTTCGTGACTTTCATGCATCCCTGCTTGCTCACCAGCAAAGGGCCCCGGGCCGGGGTGGCCTTCCCTGAGAGGAGAAGGCGCTGAGGAGACGGGGCCCCAGCGAAGCATTTCACAGCATCCGCCCATGCCAGCCGCCAGCCCACCAAGCAACCATGGTGGGCAGCTCAACTACTTGGGGGTTGGGGGTGCAGCTATCACGTTCCAGCCGAAAGCGGCTGGATCAGCCTCTGTGCCCAGACGAGTATTGAGGCCTGGCTCTAAGAAAGAGTCCTGACGTACACAGAAACCACCAGGCGTGGGCAGAGTCTGTGGCAAGCTCACTCCTTTCCTGTGTGCTGTGTTATAATAGTCTGCTCAGCGAGAAATAAGAGGACACCCAGATATAGCCAGACTTATTGGAGTTTATTGATTAAGCCGGCAGCATACAGCGGGGACTCATGTCTCTCAAAACCCGAGTGAAAGGTGAGTGGCTCTTATAAAGGTAAAAAATGCACAGTCATCGGGGTGATTCACAAGGGTAAGGTGCAGTGGGCTTGAATGGGGAAAAGGGGTAGGGGTGGGGCTTTACAACCGGAAAAGCAAAACAAGCAAAAGCGCATCACAGAAGCAGGAAAAAAGGTTAATCATTCCTAAAGGTATGTCCTATCTCTACCTAAATACAAAGGAATGTTAATAGTCTTTATGGCTCCGGGCCTTATCTTTTTTTTTTTTAGAGGTTTTTGCTATGGGGCCTGTGCATTCACCAGAAAGACAGAGCGGACAGAGACAGAGAGTGAGAAATCACCCCCAGGAGAGATGGCCACACCGCAATTCCTTCTTCTCCATTCTCGTCTCGGGATCTTGGACACGCACACACACGCGCCGGCGTGAGTTTAAGCCATCGGGTCTGGGACTCGAACCATGGTCGACTACATGGGAGTCCAGCGACATAGCCATTATACCATCTGCTGGTCCCCCAGGAGTGGGATTTTAAGGACAATAGGAATGTTAATCACTCTATTTACTCTTAGGCAAAGAAAGAGAATGCAAGTTTCTAGTTATAGGAATCTAACAGTTCATAATGGAGGCGCTCTCCATGGTGAGGTCCAGCACCCCAACCACCACCCTGCCTGCTGTCTCCTGCATTTACTGTTATCATTTCAGGGTAGCATTCTCAAAGTCGAAAACCAAAGTGGGAGAAAAGCTGATAGACTGGCCCAAATCATGCTTCTGCCCCCGGCCCATCTACCCTGCTGTTCTCATCCTGCCACAAGGAACCATTTTTAGTCATTTCTTAGGTATCCTTCTAGAATTTCTTTTTTAAATGTTCATGTTTATTTCTTCCATAAATGCCATAGAGAGCGAGCGACAGAGAGACAGCGCCCCCTACAGGTCTTGACGCTGTGACCACCCTAGCTTCAGCCAGCTCTGGGCCCCAGGCTGGCACATTCCCAGTGTACTTAGGGAGGATGCTGGGTGCGGACTGGAGCCTTCCCACATGGGAAGATTCAGCCCCACTGAGCACACGTCAGCTGTTACTACCGTGTCACCAACTGGCCTCCTATTTTCCTGCCTTTTACTTTTTTCGAGACAGAATCTCACGATCATAATCTGCCTGCCTCAGTCTCCCTGCTGGGTCTACGGGCCTGTGTGCCCTGCCTTTAGGTTGAACTGGGAATCGAACCAGGGCTTCCCATGTGGCTCCAAGCCCGCAGAGCACAGTGCTCCGGCATCTGTCTATGTAAATCTGTGTGTGGGTTTTTGCCGTATTCCTCTCGTATGTTCCTGCGGAGGGTTGCAGACCGCGTATCACAATAGCAAGACGATCTTGGAAGAATAGACTCACACTCGCTAAGAGATTTCCAAGTTTCTCCTTTTAGAGTGAAATGAGAGAAAGCAGAAGCTCTACCGTGACTCTGGCTCCAGTTCCCTGCTCCGTAAAATAGGAACAACCTTTTTTTTTTCCCCCTGGAGGGCATGTGTACTTGCCAGAGGCAAGGGGAGAGAGGAAGGGAGGGAGAGAGAGAGCATGAGAGCATCCCCGAATGAGACATGGTCAGGCCACCATCCCTTTTCCTCCATGTCTCTTCCCATCAGGATTCTGGAGACACATACACTTAGCATGTTTTTTTAGCTGCTGAACTGGGATTCAAACCTTAGTCAGCCACGTGGGATCTGACACCCTTAACCACTGGCCTACACGGCCAGCCCAGGGACAATATTCTGTCTGCCCTGAGTCTCGTGTGGGAGTGGGGTTAGTAATTTCACACACATCAACTGCTTCGAGCTTTCTGGCAGAAGGGGTTCTCTGAGTGGTGCTGTTCTTCAGTTTCTCAGCGAAATTCTTCCCTCTTGTTCACTGGTCCCTGGACCTAGTTTTTTTTAATTATCTATTTAATTTTATTATTATTAATATTTTGTTGTAGGGCACATGTGCTCACCAGAGAGAGAGAGAGAGAAAGCAAGCCGCCAGGTCTGGGACTCAAAACGTGGTCGGCTATATAGAACGGCAGTGCCCTAACCACCAGGCCACCTGCCAGACCCCCAGGGTCTATTTTTTTAAAATAATTTAGACTGCTCATCGTCAACTAGTGGTTGGGTTCTTTGTCCCTTTCTCCCCTGCAGCTTTTCCACTCCAAACCTCAGATCCTGGTGGCAGCCCCAGCCTTGCGGGCCGTGTGGGTAATACTCGTGGTCCCAGCGCGAGACCCCTCTGCACACGGGCCACTGTGCAGCCTCCGTTATCCGCTGGGAGTTCGTTTCTCCCCACCACGTGTGCTGAGCTGCGCGGAAGCTTTGCAACCCCAGTGACAGCTCAGTGCAGCAGCAAGCCAGTGACGGCTGTAATTAGCTGGAAGCGCCGACTCCTCCTTGTTATGAGGACACTGCGTCTTCACTTACCATGGAGAATTTCCTGCTTTCTCTAAGGGTCCCAGAGAGGCTCAGAAAAAGGAACCTGTCTCTGCAGGGGGGGTCGGGGGCACAGGCTAGATGCTCTCCAGTTCTACAATTGCTCATAGTAACATCTTCAGGGACAGCCTGTCCCAGCGTGGGGAGTTAGTCATTTTACACAGTAAGCTCCTGGAGGCTCTGAGATGCACCCCCGTGAGATCAGAGCAGGGGTGCTATTGTCTGGAACGTTTTCAAATGGATTTGGGTTCTGTTTGACTGGGAAGCTTCCTGGAAGGCTTCCTGGAGGTGGTGTGTTTGTCTTGACTCTTCAGTGGAGCCCCAAGGCCATTTTGTCTCAGATGTGGGCTTGACCATCAGTGAGGAGCTCATTTCTGGGATGTGATTTAATACCTTGTCTGCTTCGTGAATTGCAGAAATCCCTCTCCAGCCCAAGGAGGGGATCTCAGAGGCACCGAATGGGCATCTCCTTGGGCTATGGAGGCTCGATCCAGCACCCGGCAGAGATCTGCCTCCTCTGCCCTGCACATCAGGCCTCCTGGAGGCGGAGCGTGTGGTCACTCCGAGTGGGTCTGCCCCGCTCTCAGTAGGACACGAGGTGCTGAGTCCATTAAGGAAGACGCAGATACCTGCAGCATTCCTGGGCCTCCCTGAGGGGAGACTGGCCCTAGGAGTCCTGGACCCAGCAGCTTGAAAATCATGCTGGACCTGTGTGTATGTGTGCCCCAGATCCACTGGGGATTGCAGCGTGGCCATCCCCTCGGGGGCCAATTGCTCACTTTCCCTCTCTCTGGCAAGCACATGCACCCTATAGCAAACTCTCCTCCTCACCACCCAAAAATAAATAAATAAATAAAGACCTTTCCTTCACCCCTGCACAGCTCCCTGTTCGAGTATTAGCCTCCCCAGAAAGGGGTCTGGGACCCTGGCCTGGCACAGAGGGTGGCTCACTGTGGAAGCTCAAGGATTGGCTGTGGGTCGGACCCCTCCTCCTGCAGTGTAGAGCCAGTGCCTGTTGTGAGCTTGCACTGCACTGGGACCTGGGCCACCAGAATGAGGGGCAAATAATCTAGGAAGAGAGGCCTCTGCGGGCCCAGCTGAGCACGGTGGTGGAAACACCAGGACCCCTGGGTGGCTTTCAGGCTGAGAATAATAGCGTCAGAGCTGTAGGGTCTTAGGAATCGCAGCCAGCTGCAGCTGGTTCCCCAGCCAGCTTATCCTGAAATGCACCGGGCTAGGCACTCATACCCAAGATCCTGAGTAGCCGAAGGCTGGAGGAAGGGGCTCGCCCTGCTGAGGGTGCTTCTCTCTCCCCTTCTGTCCGTCTCTCTCCCACACACACGTGCTCTCTGCCATTAACAAGAAAGACAGAGATGAAGGAATGATTGTGAGAGACTTGCTCAAGGCTCCCCCCATCAGACAGGGACAGGGAGAGCACGGTCCCCGCTTTCTGCTCTCTGTCACCCCATGCAGCGTGGTTTCAGCCTCAAACTAGAAAGATCTAACCGTGAAAAAAGAGAGGCAGTACCAGCAAAGCAGGAGCCACTTCACTGCAGGTTAGCCGTGGCTCAGTGACCCAGATCCGGAAGGCACAGCGAGCTCTGGGCGTGGGTCTCAGACTTGGGCTGCGGAGTGAGCTGCCCGAAGGTAGCAGGGGCTTGGTTGACTACGGCCCCCACTGGGACTTTGTGCTCAGAGGCCAGGACCCTCAGAAGCTGCAGGTTTCTCCCTGTGGACCTCGTGACCCTGACCTGCTGATGGTGCTTGTGAAAGATAAGGTGTGTGAAGGTCCTGGGTTTGAACCACACCCAAGGGGCTTTCCATCCTACTAAAATGAGACCAGGATCTTGTTTGACCCTGGTTCAGACAGCGAAAAGGATATGGCTGAGACAACCAGGGAGAGATGAACGTGGCTTTAATAGTCAGTGCTATAAGGAACGATTACAAATGACCCCGACTGCTGCCAGAGAAGGCTCGGAGCCTGAGCACTGCAGGCAGGCCATGGGGAAGGTCCTTGGTCATGGTGGGAGGAGAGGGCACATCTGATGTACCCCTGGGATTGCTTCTAAACATTCACTGGGGGTGTGGGCCTCCCTGGATGCTCCTGCCCAGCTCTGGACACTTTAGTATCTGTTTCCTAATTGAGACTCGGGAATTCTGCTCTCAACGGGACTTCCTCTCCCCTTAAGAGAGGCTCGAGTTCTCCCTGGTATTCCCTGAAGCCCAACGTGTGAAGGCCTGTTGCAGCACCAACGACTTCCCGTGGCACAGTGCAGGTGACATCCTGGTTTGTCTTTCCACCGCCACCTTCCGTCCCCAGCAAGCCTCACTTACACACTAACAGGCCAATGCACACTCGCTCCCGCGTGAGGGGCATCTGTGTGTGCCAACCGCTTTACTATAAAGGCCTCCCCTGAAACGTCCCGTGCTGGTTTAAAAGGGCTGACGGTGTCTGGATGCTCTTCAGTAGATACTAGTCACAAAATCCAATAAGTGGAGCTCTTTTTTAAATTATTGTTTCCCCAAATGGCGTGTCCTGTTTAATGACTGGCAATTTTCCTTCCTTCTTTTGCTCCCGTGAAATAACCTCTTCTCTCTCGACGAGTTATACTGAGATTCCTGGCTTACTCTGTGCCCATCACAGTACCTACATAATGTCAAATAGAACTATTTTTTTTTTCTAGAGAGATTTTTGGTATAGGACATGTGCACTTGTCAGAGAGACAGAGACAGAAAGAGAGACAAAAAGCGAGAAATCACCCCCCAGGACGGGGGAGATAGCCGTGCCTCAATCCCTTCTCCACTCTCCTCTTGGGATCTTGGTTTGCACGCATATGCACTTGGTATGAGTTTCAAGCCACCGGGTTCAGGACTCGAGCTATGGTCCTCCATGTGGGAGCCTAGGGACATAACTATTATGTCATCTGCTAGTCTCTAGAACCTTTTTTTTTTTTTTTTAGAGATTTTCACTGTAGGGCGCGTGCGCTCGCCAGACAGACAGAGAGAGACATAGAGACAGAAAGCGAGAAATCACCCCCCAGGGGGGATGGTCACGCCGCAATCCCTTCTCCTCCATTCTCCTCTCGGGATCTTGGGCACGCATGCACACGCGCCCGGCGTGATTTTTAAGCCACCGGGTCCGGGACACGAACTGTGGTCGACTACGTGGGAGTCCAGCGACATAGCCATTACGCTAACTGCTGGTTCCCTAGAACCATTTTTTAAGTGTATTTATTTCATCTGAGAGAGATAAAGAGAGAGAGAGAGAGACAAAGAGACAGTATGCCCAGAAGAGTCTTCATTCCACCATCCACCCCATCTTGGCCAGCCCAGATCATGGGTCCCTTCCCCTTCCCAGCATACTCAGGGAGCCTCAGGACTTGAACCAAGGAACTAACTGTTTGAGATCAGTTGCACTACTGGTTTGCCACTTCCTGGCCCCCAGGAGGCTTTGGAAGGTCTTCTGGGATATCCACACAAAGGTCCACACTGGTGTAACTAGCCTGCCTCTTTTTAAAGACCCGAAGCCTTTGCCAAGTAGGAAATGCAAAACGACTTTGTTTATGGGAGTGGGGTGGAGGTGGACTGGGGTGGAGTAAACAAATGGGGCCCCTACACCGCAGAAAATGTGCCGACCCTGTGCTCGGAGACTGACCGGAGCCCTCACTCCATCCCAGAGCCCAATTAAACTTTAATCCAAATCATCGTAACTGTGAAGTGTCTTCTTCAAGCTCCATTATTTCTGGGGCTCCCTGGTGCCCAGTTCAGTAAAGGCTTCGGGGAAAGCTGTCTGGCGGTGATTAGATGAGGGTGTGGACTTCGGAAAGGGGAGTCTGAACATCCACAATACGTCCACGAGACGTCAGCGGAAACAAGCCCCAGCTGTCCAGTTTGCCTGCCGACGTGGCTCAGGCGCCCTGCACCAGAGCTCAGCCCGGACCCAGGCCTCACAGTGGAAGTTCCTGCCATTCAGCATGCCTGGCATCTGTCTGCTGGCAGGTGTTGACAGACACACTCTACCTCACACAGCCCTCCTTCGCGCAGGGCGGCATTCATCCGGGCATCATTCTGCAAACCTGCAAGCAACACCCATGGCGTGTCAGCAGACTAGGACAAGCATGGCCATGAGGTGGTGGAGCAGAGGTCACTACGGCGCTGTGTGGATTTCAGGAGAACCGTGTCGGTGACTGGGTGACTGGGGCAGTGGGTAAGGCGCTGGATTCCCACAGGGCCAACCACGGTTTGAGTCCCAGACCTGGTGGCTTGAAAGTCATGCATGCAGGGCATGGATGTATGTGTGTACCTAAGATCCACAGAGGAGATGGGATCGCGGCATGGGTATGCCGCTGGGGGATGATTTCTTGCTCTCTGTCTCTGTCTCTGTCTCTCTGGCAAGCACACACACCCTATAGCAAAAATCTCATAAATAAATAAATAAATAGATAGATAAATAAATAAAGGATTCTACTTGGGCAGGTAGGGGAAAGGAAGAGACTTGAGGGCTGTCCCACTGTGCGGCGACCCCACCTTTTCTCTTGAGCAGTGTTCATAGGGTCACTAGTCCCCGAGGGCGTCCAGTGTGCCACCCGAGGCGTGGAGTCACACAGTACGATGAGGGACGTGGTCACGCGATGGTCGGGAAGATGCAGGAAGAGCTGAGTGGCAGCCAGGCCCGTGACGAATGTGGGAACGGCTGCCCAGGAAGGCCGGCAAGGACAGTTGTCATCGCACTGTTTATCCAGCTCAGCCTGACATCCTGGACACGTGGCAGGCTGCACCACAGACCTCCCGTGACCTCAGCCTTGATGCCTGCCTGTAGACCAGCCCCCGTCCCTCGATGTGTATTGTAGACGTGGCTATTATTGAGAAGTGTCCCCGAAAGCACTCCCTGTAGAGCGCATCATCCTTTCCCCCATCTCATCAGGCAGGCTTGTTTTACAGGACGATGATGAGTTCGATGCTCTCGTTTCTAGCCCCAGCTTACAAAAGTAATAATGAAATAAAAAGCCCTCCGAGAAGGGCCCCGGTCTCTCTGTCAGGAAGTTTCCCTCTGCCATTTCAGATCCGTCTTTTCTGGGTCAGCGTTCGTCTTGACGGCTGTCCTTATCATGGCTTCTTCTAACTTCCTGTTTCCTAGTGGGTTTTATATAAACTCATTTCATCTTTAGCCATTCAAGAGTGAACTTTGCCCCCTTTGGGGAGGCCAGTGCTTTTTCTGCACCTTTTTATTCACAGGAAGCTCGCGGTCATTTCAAATGTTTTGACAACCTTCAATTATCTGCACTTCAGGGGTTGAGGGGAGAAGGGGACTGCGGGGATTAGCAGAAAATGGCATTCGGCCAGCCGTTGGTGCCAGCCAGTGGCACGGCCCCCTTGTTTGTTTGTCCTTGGGATGTACTTAACGGCCTTATTTTTAGCTCCTTGAACTGCTTCATTTGTAGTTCCTTTGTACAAAAGCTTATTTACTTCTTTCTTCCTTGAGAGAGAGAGAGAGAAAGGGGCACCCCCCAGCGGTGTCTTCACGCCACAACCCGCCCGCTGTCTCGACTGTCCCAGACCACAGGCGTGCTTGTGCCGGCGTGCGGGGGTCCCAGGATGCGAACCCAGGACCTTTCTCACATGGGTCCAGCTGCATCAGACTGTGCACTCCTGGTCCCGTTTGCAGTTCTTATTCCTGTATGGGCTGGACGGCCAAGTGTTCTGGGCTGCAGAAGGCGGGGGCGCTGTAATTCTTCTCTAACGGGAACAGCTTGTCACAGCGATAGCGTCATGTGAAGTCACCTAGTTAGAGGAAGAAAGGAAAAGCCGGATGGGCAGAAAGCCCCATGTCATCCGCATTCCTTTAGTCATTCCACTTTTTTAGGTTTTTACCATAAAGCCTATGCACTCGCAGAGAGACAGACGGAGAGAGGGAAAGTGAGAAAGCATCCCCCGAGGCGAGGGTCACGCTGCAGTCCCTTCCCCTCCACTCTCTTCTTCAGATTTTGGGCACACACACATGCACCCAACATGATTTTCAAGCTGTCAGGTCTGGGACTTGAACTGCAGTCAGCCAGGTGGGAGTCCAGCACCTTACCCACTATGCCATCTACTGGCCCCAGCCATTCCATTTTTATTGAGTGCCTAAAGTAGGATAAATACCAGAGATTCAAAGAAGCAAAAGACGTTGCCCTGTCTTCTTTGGAGTGAGTAAAGAAAGATCCAGTTTGACAAACGCCCAGACAGATCGGAGAGCCTCCAGC
>NW_006159725.1:3032961-3075793 GCF_000334495.1 Tupaia belangeri chinensis
GAATGACTAATGTACTACATTTCAGAGAGACGCGTCTGGACTGGAGCTCGGAAAGTAAGCATTAACAGGAGACTTGTCTGCGTGGAAATGGGGAAGTCGTGCTCCAGGAGAAGGCCACGGGTGCAGAGACCGTGTTGTGGGAGGGGTGTTCAGGGCATAGAGATAGGGGGTGGGAGGGAATGGTGGGTGGGTCCTCTGGGATGAGTCCCAGCCCCATCATGGGCCCTCCTGGATGGACTTTTCTTTCTCTTAGGGGTTTTTTAGGGCACATGGGCTTGGGGTGGGGGGACAGACACAGTAAGAGGGAAAGTGAGAAATCGCCCCCAGGGGGGCCACACCGCAATCCCTTCTCTCTTTTCCTCCTGGGATCATGGGCATACACACACACACACCTAGTGTGATTTTTTTTGGAGAGGTTTTTCGCTAAAGGGCGCGTGCGCTCGCCAGACAGAGAGAGACAGAGATAGAAAGCGAGAAATCACCCCCCAGGGGGGAATGGTCACGCCACAATCCCTTCTCCTTCATTCTCCTCTCGGGATCTTGGGCATGCACGCACATGCGCCCGGCGTGAGTTTTAAGCCACTGGGTCCGGGACGCGAACCATGGTCGACTACGTGGGAGTCCTGTGACATAGCCATTACGCTAACTGCTGGTTCCCCACCTGGTGTAATTTTTAAGTCACCAGATCTAGGACTCGGTCAACCAGATGGGAGTCCAACGATGTAACTGCTCCGTCATCTGCTGGTCCCTCTTGGGTGGATTTTTTCCAGTGGGTATCAAGGAGTCCCTGAAGGTTCAAGCCAAGGTAATATGGCTAAGGTTAAATGAAGTTCTAGAATAAAGCTCTAACAGCCACGCAGATGGGGTATAGGAGGGGACAACGCAGGGAGCCAAGACAGAGGCTCTCCAGGTGAGAGGGGACATGAGGCCCAGGGCTGGAGGGCAACAGGCAGGCAGTGCAGTGCAGCCCTGCTCATGGGGCTTGGCCCGGAGGGCTGGGGGAATCACTGCCCCCTTGTTTCTCGTGTTATTGTGGCTGTTGGATGGGCACAGAGGAGAAGGCCCACTGCTACAGCCCGGCTACTGCTGCTTCTCGGTGCTCTCCACCTCCTTCCACAAATGCAGGCGCACCCCAGGCTGGCTTAAGCACTGCGCATTAAGCTGATCCCACATGGCTGATCATCGTTCAGATCGCAGCCCCGGCAGCTTGAAAAACACTGGGCAGGTGTGCGTGCATGCCTAATACCCCAGCAAGATGGAGAGATAGAGGTAAACAGAAGGGAAGAGGGAGAGAGGGGAGCAGAGAGAGAGAAGGGGAGGGGAGAGAAGTAGCAACTCACTCTAGAGTTATTTCAGGACACAGCCACATGTGACATTTCACACTCTCAGGTCTGAGGACTCATGATGTATAATCCTTGGGCTGGGGACCAGCAGGTAGCATGGTGGACTGCAGGTGCTGGACTCCCACGTGGCTGGCCACAGTTCGAGTCCTGGACCTGGCATCTTGCTTTCTCATTTTCTCTCTCTCTCTCTCTGTGTGTGTGTGTGGGTGTGTGTGTGTGTGTGTGTGTGTGTCTTTCTGGTAAACACATGAGCCCCGTAGCAAAAGTTAATAATAATGATAATGATAAATAAAAGTAAATAATTAAGAAAAGACTTGGGCTCCTTCCTCTTTGATTTAGTAGGCATCGTTGGCATTCTGCTAGAAGATGAGCCATGAAGAATGAAGACCTGGTCTCCCCCCAAAGGCTCGTAAGCTTATGAAATAAATAAAAAGCTTATGAAAAGATAAAAACCTGACTACTTGTCCAGGCAGCAGGAAAATAAAAGGTCTAGGAAGACAAAAAGAAGGCTGAGAGAATCCCGGCAGGCTTCACATAGAAGGTAGAGCTGGAGGCCAGCAGGTGACACGCTGGTTAAGGCATTGAACTCCCATGTAGTCAACTGCAGTTCGAGTCCTGGACCCAGCAACTTGAAACTCACGCTGGCCACATGTGCATGGGTGTCCAAAATCTCGAGAAGAGAATGGAGAAGGGATTGTGATGTGGCCACCACCACCACCACCACCCCGGGGTGGGGGGAGCATGATTTCTCGCTTTGTCTCTCTAGAAAGCACATCTACCCTATTGCAAAAATCTCAAAAAATCAGGAAGGTGGAGCTTGAGCAAAGCCGTTGACTGTTACCGGGCACCTGCTATGTGCCCATACTCCACCTGGCGCTGGGACACATTCCAACACGGACTGCGGTGAGGAAGACAGATGTTCAGACCAAATACCGGGAAAGCGAAATGCAGGGTGCCGGGAGCACGTGTGCCTGGGGGACAGCCTAAGGGCTTGGGAAGCAGCCCAGAAGACAAAAGCTGAGCCGTAAACCGTGAGCAGAGATGCTGTGTGCGGGGGTTGGGGGACGGCGTCCCGGAGAGACAACCGCGTGTCTACTGCTCAGTTGTGAGAGCACATCGCACATTCGAGGAATGAAGGAACTCCAAGCTGGCTCCTGCGGCCACGTTTGAAGGGAGTGGGAACAGCTGGGCATGGAGGGCCGGAAGGCCGCTGAGAGGCTCGTCAGCCTGTGCAGGTCCTGCCTCGTCCTAAGGGAAATAGGGAGCCACAGAGATGGTAGAAGAGGAGTGTGTGACCACTGTGTATTTGTAGAACCAACCGGGGAGGACAAGACTGGAGCAGGGATGCTCTTTGGAAGCTATTGCTGTTGAAGAGGTGATGGTGGCTTAGCTTGTGGGAGACAGAGACCAGGGAGAACTGATGTGTAAGGAATCCAGCGGACTTGGGGGCCAGCAGGTGGTATGGTGGTTAAGGCACTGGACTTCCATCTGGCCAGCTACAGTAAAAGTCCCAGACATGGTGGCTTTGCTTTCTCACTTTCCCTCGCTCTCTCTGTCTCTCGTTAAATTAAAAGAAAAAGAAGGAAGGAAGGAATTCGACAGACTCGGCAAAGTTTATGATTCATTAGATGTGAGAGACAAAGACAGCTCTTCGGTTTCTAGAAAATTCGATGGCTACTGTGTCAAGAACCAAGAGACCTGGAGAGGAGCAGATTTGGATGGGAAGGTTAGTACTTTTTTATTTTTTTTAGAGGTTTTTGCTGTAGGGTCCGTGTGCTCACCAGACAGAGAGAGAGAGACAGGGAGACAGAAAGTGAGAAATCACCCCCTGGGGGGATGGCCATGCCACAATCCCTTCTCCTCCATTCTCCTTTCAGGATCTTGGGCATGCACGCACACGCACTCAGCGTGAGTTTAAGCCACCGGGTCCGGGACTCGAACCATGGTCAACTACATGGGAGTCCAACAACATAGCCATTACGACAACTGCTGGTCCCTGTGAGTGCAATTTTTAAACACGTGAAGTTCAGTGCAAGCAAGGTATTCCAGTGGGGATTTCCAGTAAGCAACAGGTTATGGAAGCCCCAGAGCTGAGACAGAAATCCGTGGGACCTAGAGATGGGGCACCGTTAGCACATAGAGGTGGCGGTGATGGCTGTGGGGATGGCTGACATCTCTGGGAGAGGATGACTAGGACGTGAAAAGGAAAACCAGGCAGATCCTAAGGCGTACCAGCAGCCGGAGTGCCTGTAGCTAGGTCGGAGTTTACCAAGGAAGCTGGGAAGAAACCACCAGAGAAAGCAGCAGAAGAAAAACTAAAAGATAGAGTCAGGGAAGGAAGAGCAGGGAACAGAGGGCTCGTCCATACGGGAATGCTGCAGAGAGGCCTAAGAGAATTCACACACCCATTGCACCGAATGCGGTACAGGGATTCGAACTCTGCCGGGGGAGCTTGGTCGGGTTATTCCTTTCACACTGAGCTTCTCCTGTACTGGGTGATGCCATGAGATTTAGACTGGCATCTAAATGTGCAGCAAGTATTGGCCTTCGTTAGTCAGTGACGTGAATAACAGCTGGGGACAGTCTCTGGGAAGCCACATTAGTGAAGGGCTATAAAATCAGAGTGACTTGTAACAGCCAGAGGGAAAGCGGGGTTGAGGACTTGGGAGAGGTTGTCCCCACCAGGGCACATCTGCAGAGATGGACAGATTGAAGATGCTGAAGAGGGTGGACTGGCTCCCGGGGGCAGTGAACTGGAATAAGCCAGGACAGACATGAGTCAAGGACCCTGAGGCAGAGGGACACAGGATGACCAGGGACACCGTCAAATGCAACTGTCAGGAAGCTCGGTAGAGCTGAGGTTGTAAAGAAAGTTACATTTGTGAGTGTGAATGTTCGCCTTTTCCGCTCTGAATGTGAAGGAGCCACTGACAGTTTTAAAGGACTGGAAAGTTTAACTCAGCTTCTCTTAGGAAACTCAGCAGTAGAGAAAAAGATGAATTACGGGGGACGTTTAGCTGAGAGCAGCTGTGGTGGCTGGGGGAGAAATTTTAAAACAAGAAGCCTTCAACAAGTTCATGGAAAATGAGGACTGGACAAAAAACTGTTTTCATCTCTGCTCACTCCCTGATTGGGCATGGATTTAAAACTATTTTTGGACCAGGACCAGCAGATGGCACAATGGTTACATCACTGGACTCCCATGTAGTAAACCACAGTTTGAGTCCCAGACCTGGTAGCTTAAAACTCACTCTATAGGCCCATGAGTATTTGTGCCCACAAATCCAACAGAAGGGAGGAGAAGGGATTATGATGTGGTCATCCCCTATAGAGGGTGATTTCTTCCTCATTGTCTCTCTGTCTTCTCTGTCTCTCAGGCGAGCACGTGTGCCCTATACCTAAGATCTCTTCAAAAAAAGATTTTTGGAGGGGACCAGCAGTTAGCGTAATGGCTATGTCACTGGATTCCCATGTAGTCGACCGTGGTTCAAGTCCCAGACCCGGTGGCTTAAACTCACACTGGGCACATGTGCGTGCGTGCCCAAGATCCCGAGAGGAGAATGGAGGAGAAGGGATTGCGGCGTGACCATCCCCCCTGGGGGGAGATTTCTCACTTTCTGTCTCTCTGTCTGTCTGGCGAGCGCACATGCCCTATAGCAAAAAACCTCTCAAAAAAAAAAAAATACTTTTTTTGTATCAAAGTCAATGTAAAGGTTAATTTTATTTTTTTCCATGATTTTTTTTCAACTTCCCTAAATAACGCAAAAAAAAAAAAAAAAGAAAAGAAAAGAAAAGAAAGAAAAAGAAAAAGACCATTTAAAAACCACTTTTAAGTGACCTCAGTTAGGTCTCTTAACTTCATCATGACTTAGTTTTCCCCAGTAAAGTGGGGACAATAATATTTGTTATTATTATTAGATTCTTTTGAGCATTTCATTTTGTGTCCCATACCTTGGTGTACAGAAAGCATGTCAACCAACATCTTTCCATTGACTTTGCCATCTGGGCTGGGCTTCCTTTCCATTCCCTACCCTGTTCTGCCCCCCAGCACCCTTGAGTATGCCCAGATATTTTATTCTCCAATTTTAAAAGGTATGTGTTTGCTTCCAAACCTTCCTCTATTCAAGGAAAACAGAGACTGGGGCCAGCAGGTGGTGTGGTGGTTAGGAGCGCTGGACTCTCACATAGTCAACCACGGTTCAAGTCCCAGACCTGGCAGCTTGCTTTCTCACTTTCTCTCTCTCTCTTTCTCTCTTTGCCCCTCTCTGATCAAATTAAAAAATAAGTAAATAAATAAAGTTAAATAAAATAATTCTTTTTAAAAGAAAAGGAAAACAGGGACCATCAGATGCATAATGGTTACATCGCTAGACTCCCACATGGCCTAGCAAAGTTCAAGTCCCAGACATGGTAGCTTGAAAATCACACCAGGTGCGTGAGCATGCGTGCCCAAGATCCCAGGAGGAGAAGGGAGGAGAGGGATTGCAGCATGACTATACTCCCAGGGGGTGATGCTCACTTTCCCTCTCACTGTCTCCCTCTCCCTCTCTCTCTCTCTCCAGCTAGTACACATACTCTATGGCAAAGACCTCTTTAAAAAAATAATAATAAGGGAAAACAACATTCTCGTCTTCTGAAAGCTTCCATTTCATCTCTGCTTTCTCCTTGACTTGGCAAATCCACATGCTTTATTTGTTGTGGACCAGATTGTCTTGCTGCAAGAGATTTTGTGTTTGGGGCTGGGCAGTGGCCCAAAAGTATCACTTTCCCATTAAGCTTTGAAGGCATTTACCCATGAGATGGATAGCACATCCTTTCTGGACAGAGGACGACCCTGAAGCCATCACCCTCATTTCTTCCCCAACATTCTCCTTTCAGCCTGTCTTCCATAAGGGCTGGTTAGATTCATTCCCCCCTGAAATAGCTAGTTCTGGGAAAACTGCAGCCCGAAGCGTGTGTCTATGAAGCTGTGTGTTCTGTCTGTCCTGACGTACACACAGGTGTGTCGGTTCACCCTGCTGTACTCATCCAGTACACACCCGGGCACCTGCTTGGTACCAGCGTCTGCGGTGGGCGGAAGGGTGGTGCTCCTTCCTGCGCTCGGAACACTGCCGTGTTTTGTGGCAAGGTGTGACCTAAAGACGTAAATTCAGTAGCTGGTGGCTCAGGTAGGAGCTGCCCCCTGACTTTACAGCGGATGGAAGTGAGGCCACCAGAAGGAGTTTCAGGAAATCTGGCATTCGAACTTTGTCTCTAAATATGAGCTGGGTCCTCCCAGGTGAAGTTAAAGGGATGGGCTTTCTCTACATGTTTCTTGATAAAACAACATAGGCTTGAAAGAGAATGGCTGGGACCGGCAGGTGGCGTGTTGGTTAAGATGCCTGATTCTCACATGGCCAACTGTAGTCTGAGTCCTGGACCTGGCGGCTTACTCTCTCTCTCTCTCTCTCTCTCTCTCTCTCTCTCGTATGTGCCCTATAGCAACTTTAAAAACAATAATAAATAAAATTAAATAAATAATTCATAAGGGAAAAGCAAAGAAAGCGAATGGCTGGCTTTGAACAGACTGCATTGTTCTTTTTTTTTTTCCCTGGATTGGATGCCGGCAGCTGCTTCCTAAGTCCCTGTCTCTCTCTCTCTCTCTCTCTCTCTCTCTCTCTCTCTCGTATGTGCCCTATAGCAACTTTAAAAACAATAATAAATAAAATTAAATAAATAATTCATAAGGGAAAAGCAAAGAAAGCGAATGGCTGGCTTTGAACAGACTGCATTGTTCTTTTATTTTCTCCCTGGATTGGATGCCGGCAGCTGCTTCCTAAGAGCTCGGCGTATACTGTGCATGGCACTAAACGCTTCCGTTTTATCACGATCGAGTCACAAAGCAGCCATAGGAGGCAGGTCCTGTTGGTCCCACTTTGCTCAGAGCGTAACGGATGCTTCATGAGGTTGAATACTGTGCCCGCCATCACACTGCGGCAAGGTCTGATTTCTATATAGACTGTCCTATGCACACCGGTGCTTAAGAACCACCCAGGACATCCAGCAAGTGTGGAGCTTGGCGCAGAGAGCAGGGAGGGGAAGCTGAAGGCAGAACGGTAGACCGAGGCCCATTTCAAGGCACTGAGATGGGGGTGGTTGTAGACAGACAATTAAGAATTCATTGTATTACTTTTATTAATTTTTATAAAGAATTTCCTTCTTTGAATTTTTTTTTCTTAGTTGCCAGAGAGCACCTGTACTTGCCAGAGACAGGAGAGACAGGAGGGACAGAGAGAAAGAGGAAAAAGCACCAACCAGTGGGGTGTGCTCATGCCACAATCCCTTCTCCTTCATTTCTCCTTTCCATCAAGGTCTTGGGCACCCACGTACACACGCCCAGTTCATTCTTCAAGCTCTGGGGTTGGGACGAGAACTGTAGTCAGCCATAAGGGATCTGGTTCCCGTAACCACTAGGCCGTGGAGCCAGATAGATTGTATTACTTGTAAAGTGAAGTTGAACCTGTTATTTAGACAATTTTTTAGAAGTTCTGTGTTGGTGGGAGATAATAATTATGTATATGAGGCTAGGGGATTGAGATAGTCATCTAGGGACCAGCAGTTGGTGTAATGGCTATGTCGCTGGATTCCCATGTCATTGACCATGGTTCGAGTCCCAGATCCGGTGGCTTAAACTCACACCGAGCACGTGTGTGTGGGTGCCCGGGACTCCAAGAGGAAAATGGAGGAGAAGGGATTGCAGTGTGGCCATCCCCGCTTGGGGGAGGGGGGTGATTTCTCACTTTCTGTCTCTCTGTCTTTCTGGCGAGTGCATGCTCCCTATAGCAAAAACCTCTTCAAAAAAATAAAAGAAAAGAGATAGTCATCTAATTAAAAAATAAATAATTACTAGGGATTTTCATTTCTGCTGACTCGAAAATGCATACTGCTGTGCATCTCATTGTCTTTTCCTTTTATCGAGAGAAAAGATATTTCTGATGTGCTAAACAAACCTCCGGAGGTGAATTAAAAGCATGGCTAACTTAGTCACTGCTGTCAGTCACCGTCAGACAAGAACATACGTACTGCTATACAAATGGATTTTCAGTGATCAGAGTAAACCCCAATAATGTAAAAGTGCTTCCCCAGGATTAGATCATTGCGCCTCAGAAATGCTGACCTTTGTTTTTCATTTAAAAATTGGGGGACTTCAGGTTGGCCTTGACCTCCCAGCTAATTTAAGGACCAAAATTAAAAATTGTTGTAGATTTTTTTTAAAGTAATTATTTTATCTTATTTTATTTTTTCATTCGTTTTCTTTCTTTCTTTCATGAAAGAGAAAGATAGACAGTCTCACCACACCTTGATCCTTCCCCTCGGAGCCTCCCTGAGGACACACAGGCCTGCCTGTCATGTTCAGGTTGACCCAGGATCCAAACCCGTGCCCCCCACGTGGCTTCAGCACTGCATGGCAGGTGCACTGCCTACGGCACACTGGACCTGGGTCAGAAGTCACCAGATGTGCACAGAATACGTTATCTCTTTCTTTTCAGTTCATAGGGCATAGTTATGTTCTGGGTTTTTCCTAGCAGTGAATTTTTAACTTTTCTCCATTGGATCTTAATACAAATGTATCCACAAAGTATTTCAAATAGGAAAACAAACTGAAACAGAGATATAAATCAACAAAAATAGCATTGTTGCATAGGTCGTTTGCTGATGAATGGATGTTCGGTTCACGTTGGAATTCAGCATGTGGGCGTGCCTCATGCTGTCTGCCTCCAGCTCTTCACTTCAAGATCTGAGTTAGGGGGCTGGCAGGTGGCTTGGTGGTTAAAGTAGTGGACTCCCACATGATTGACTGCAGTTTGAGTCCTGGACCTGACAGCTTGCTTTCTCACTTTCTCTCTCTCTCTCTCTCTCTCTAGTCAAATTATTAAAAATAATAATGATGAATAAAATTAAATAAAATAATTCTTAAGAAAAAATAAAAGATCCGAGTGGGTTTGTGCACTGGTTACTCAACTTGTTACTCCACGGGACCCCACAGGCCATCTGATTTCCAAAGTGGAGCCCCGCAGAGGTAGGAATGCCCACCCACTGGAGGATGAGGCTGGCAGTGCATGGCTTGGAGAGGTGCAGACCCGAAGCAAGGGGCCCAGCTGCTCCCTGTCCCTCCCATGAGGCTCTCATGACCTCTGGGCCATGCAGACATGGACTTCCAAGGCCTCAGAGCCTCACCTGGAGTCAGGACCGTCCTAATCCTCTCCCTCTCTCCCATGGATTCAGCTTCCTGGACCCTTTTGCTGAGCAGCAATTCCTTGGTATTTCACCCAGTCCCCACCAACCCACCGATGGCTCTGCTCCCCCTGCCAGGGCCCTCTGCGACCTGGGTGTTCTCCCCATTCTCAGGTTGGAGGCAGCCTTTCTAGTCCGATGAAGGAGTAGAATCCTAGTCCTCTCCTTGCCCCAATCAAAGCAGCACTCACAGCAGGCAGTAAGTCCAGGGGCCTCCTCTTCCAGGCAGGCCTCTTCTAACTAGGTGGCACTTCCTGGTCACAGTCCCCAACTTCAGGGAGCTCTCCAGCCTGCGCGTCACAGAGACTTTTAGGAAAGGGTAGGACTTGGAGAAAGAGAAAGGCTTGGTCGTTCTGCAGATAGGAAAAGCAAGGCCGGAGAAGAGCAGGGATTCTCCCACCGACAGGGGTCTCCGAGGAGCTCCAGGAAATGGAACTCCAGGGCTCCCCGCCCCTCCTTCCTGCCACCTCTGCTGCTCCATTTTATAGGCCAAATGGTCAATCTGTGAGACCTGGGGGAGGGGCCCTGGGAAGGAGGCTGGTATGATGGCAGAAGGGCCATCAGGACATGTCCTAGCAGGACCCCCTGGCTGGCCCCTTTCATCCCCAGCCTCATGTTTGATGTCACTGGATTTCGTTTTCTGCAGCTGGTGTGGAGGGTGGCTGCCGTCAACCCCCACCCCTCCGGAACCCCTTTCGGCAAGAATAGAGCCTAGAGGGCTCCCTCCCAGCCAATTTCCTTTGCAAGGTCACCACGCTAGGGAAGATGCTTTCAATCACAGCTCTCAGGGAGGGAGGAAGAGGAGAAGTTCCAGAAATGTCATTCACCCCAGAAATGTCGTCTTGCGTGGCTTCCCTCAGTCTCTGCAGGCGTGGAAATCAGCTCCAGCCACTTTTGGAACTAACGTACAGACATGAAGGGACCCTGCCTCCTGGATCCGAGTCAGACCAGTCAGCGTTTGTTCATGTATGAGTGTATGAGTGTGCATGCATGTGTGTATGTGTGTGGTATATGTGATGTGTATGTGTGATGTATGTTGTGTGATCTCTCTGTGTTGTATGTTATGTGTGTATGATTTGTTTGTGTGGTATGTGCCTATGGTACATGTGTGTGGGGTGTGTGTGTGATGTGCATACATGTGTATGTGGGTGGGGTGACTGGGCACCTGGCACCCACCCGGCAGTGCTCCCTCCTCCCTCTGTCCCTGTCAGCACCACCCTGCCATGGTGGCTGTGGCCATGTGGGCACAGGGCACTCCTTGGGCCAGTGGAGAGATGGCCAAGACGTCTCATAGACAGAGCTGGGACCAGGGAGCCCTGCTGCTGGGACCAGGGATAAGCCTTAGTTGCTCGGCCTCCCCAGCTTTGCACTGGGCCCTGTGAGAAGCCTCAGGGGCTGTCCCGGAGAGGGAGACACTGGTCACGCAGCCACTGCGACGCCAGGTGCTGCCAGGGTTCCGTGTCAGGGCAGCTCCCTGCTCTGCTGCCTTGGGGAGCGGGCAGGCACGGAACAGTTGGAGCTGGCTGAGGGGAGGCCGGGCGGGCCCCTGCTGCAGTGGTTGCCAATGGCAAGGGGCCGTGCGCTGGCAGACAGGAGGGTCTGGGTGTGCCTCTGCCCCCAGGGAGAGCTCTGGGGCTGCCCAGACAGCAGCCGAGGCCTTCCGTGCCAGCACAGACACCACTGCGGCCGAGGGCCTGGCCACGTCGGCCTTGCCGGCCCAGCCCTCCTGCCTACGAAAGAGACGGGCACTGGGGAGGGTGCCCTCTGAGCTCGGGGGTGTCCCTCTGAGCTCGGGGGTGTCCCTCTGAGCACAGCAGCCGTGCACCTGGCCCTCCCAGCTGCTGTCCCTTCAGCAGCCCCCGCCCCGCCCCATGCGGGCTTCCTGTTTCCAAACCACCAAGAGATGGAAAATGTGAGCGCTGCTGTGTTCTCCTCTCAGGCTGGGTGTGACCAAGCGTCAACGCGCAAATGTATGTGCAAGTGTGACGGTGCGTGTGCATGTAGGCGAGTGAGCATGTGTGTGCGTGCATGTGAGTGAGCATGTCCCTGTGTGACTCCGAGTGTGTGTGTGACTACACGGGCAGGTGTGCGCCCTGAGCAAGCCCGTGTGTCTGTGTGTGCTTGTGTAAGCATATGATCATTGCGCATGACTCCAAGAGCGTGTGCTGTGTGTTTGAGCATGCACATCTGTGGTTGTGTGTGAGCCTGTGTTGTGACTGTGTAATCATGTATGTGTTGTATGTAAGGGCTTGTGGTCATGTGCAAGGGACGGGTCACACGTATGTGTGAGCACATGTCGGTGTGACCGTGTACGACCGTGTGTGACCAGGTGTAACCTAGGGAAGGGCAGTGGAGGCAGAGGCCTGCCCACACAGTGGAGGCCAGGTGGGCAGGGGGTGGCGGGGAGGAGCCCATCTGCCTGGCTGGCAGCAGTGAGGACAGGTGAAAGTAGCCCTCCGCTGGGGGATGCTGCTGGGGCCCTTCCCGGCACCCTGAAAAGGTTCATGTCTCAGCCTATACAGTCTTTTCTTCCCCAAGCTTCAAGACAAAAATAATGCCCTACCACTCCAAAAATGGCTTTCCAAGGACCAAATCACAGAGCAGGCCAGACTCCAAGCCCTCCTGACCTGCAGGGTAGCAATGAGTCGTCCCGTCTTCATCCCAGCTTGGAGCACGGTTCCCAGCAGCTCGCGGGGGACAGTGCAGTCACTCAGCAGCTGTGGGCACGGGCCATGTACTGAGGATCGCTCCAGGCTTTGGGGACCATCACGGATCGTAATGGCCTCCGATCTCGGCCAGCCTGCAGGACCAAGAGAGGTGGCAAGCCCATGAACACACAAATACATCCTCGGGTTCTGCTGATGTCGGATAAAAGAAGGGAAAGCTTTGAAGCTCTCCCACAGCTTTTTAGGTGCGGCTCTGGCTTTGGCCACTAGCAGAGGGAAGGCTGTGTCAATATTTCTTTCTACACTTACAAAGATAATATTATTGACCCTCAGGCTTTTAAAAACAAAAAGTTCTCTTAGTGAGAAAATATATAGGGCGTGCTCTCTCCTGCCACACCCTCCCCACCCGCTGTGGCAGCCCCATGGCTTCTTAGTCTTTCACTCTTCCCTCCGCCCTCCCTTCCCTGCACCTGCTTTCTTTCCTCTCTCTCTCTCTGCCTGGATGGCAAAATTCCACTTGTCAGTCAAGGTCCACCTCAAGCCCCACCCCCACCCGGACAGCGAGCTCTTGGTGAACCCCTGTACCCTTTGAATGACCAGGGACACACATGTGCCCCTGGGATTTTTGCTCCGGGTTTGTCTTCTGTTTCAGCTGAGCTCCTTCAGGCCAGAGACCATGTCTGGTTTATCGCTGAGTTTTCCGGAGGCTGGCACAAGCCTCGTCCTTAGATGTTCAACGTGTGTGGCATGGATGAGTGGACAGGTGGATGAACAGAAAGCTCTTTTGCAGGATGGCTTTGGCAACGTCCAGATTCTCGGTGTTTCGAACAAAGAATTGAACAGAACATGCTGATAGCGAAAGCAAAGGGGAGTTTATTAAGTAAAAGTGAAAGTACATTCCCGAGAGGTAGGAACAGCCCGAATGGAGCGAGAACAAGTGTCTCAAGGGCCCAGGAGTTACTTTCCATAGGATGTGTCACTCCTGATCGGAGTCATGTTGGTTCATCATTGGCTGGGCCCACTGATTCCCTTCATCCCATTGGCTATGTCAAATGGGCGGGGCCGCTTACATGGCCTTGAGCGAGGAATTTTCTGCCCTGATCCGTTTTTTCTATCAAACCACATAGGTGGATGCTCCAGCCCCCCTAACTGGCTCTGTTTTCTAGCTTTCTTCCTGCCTCAGCTGGACAGATGGATGCTACATGGTGGGTGGCTGGCAGCTGCGTGGATTTCTAGATGGGTGGATAGACTGATGGATGGTGGCTGGGTGGACGTAGCGGTGTGTGTCCGGGTCCCAGGCTGGTCCCTGCACCGTGAACGCCCCACAACACACATGCGGTATGTCAGTTATCACTGGGAGAGGAAGAGCCTTCTGCTGACACATGAAAAGTACTCGGGTCTGATCCCTCATGGCTTTGGCTGTCATCAGAAACCCTCCCCTGAGATCAGCCGAATTCTTACTTGGTGTCTAATGTGTGGGGCTGGCAGCCCAGAGTGTAGTTATTGCAAATGGCACTAATCTCCGAGCTGAATTCCTGAGTGAAACTGCCTCTCCAGATGCCATCATTATGCATAGCAGGTACTCATTATGCAATGACTATGCAAAGCGCTCCACGCACTGGCAACACTTGCCCGAAGCCCAGAGGATGATCCTCCTTGTTTGCACTTGTGTCGTGCTTTGTATCTTCAGTCTCTAATGGTAGCAGAGCAAGTTTACTGAGTGCCCACTGTCCATCAGGTGCTGCATGTAAAAACCCCTGAGAAGGGGCCAGCAGGTAGCATGGTGGTTAAGGTGCTGGACTTCCACACAGTTCGAGTCCCAGACCCAATGGCTTGAAAATCACACCAGGTGTATGTGCATGCATGTCCAACATCCTGAGAGCCATCCCCCCCAGGAGGTGATTTCTCACTCTCTCTCTTCTCTCTCCCTCTCTCTCTCTCCAGTGAGTACACATGCTCTATGGCAAAAAAAAAAAAACTTAAAAATAAACAAACAAAAACACACACATACACACAAAACCAACTCTGTATTGTTACTTCTCCATCGTCAGATGAGACACTGAGGCTTAGCTGCCTCTGATAAATTGCCCAAGGGTCACACCATGAATGAGCAGTGGACAAGGTCCAAGGCCAGGTCCGTCCGTCTCTGCAGTCCGGGTTTAGTCACCGCACCACACTGCCTTCCAGGAGGTGATCATTCTTTGTGCGTGATCCCATTACCGCAACCTTTAAACGTGAGGTACCAGTGTCCAAAGAGGTTTCCCCAGTTCCACTGGGGAGGAGCCGAGGCTCAAAGTCTGACCCCACGTTCAGGGTGTTGATCAGTGCAACGCCTGTCTGTCTGTGCTGGCAGCCTGGCTAAGGGCCCAGCTCACCAGCCCTCAGCGCCCTCTGCCCAGTTGAGGCTCCACTGCGGTCCCCGCCCTCTTCTGCACTGCGGTCATGTTGCTCGCGTTCGCTGAAAAGCCAGCTGTGTCCGACACTCTGTTACACCCAGAGTGCTGTGCTGCTTTGGACCTAAACCCTCAAAACTGCGAAGACCCCAGCAGTTGGCATAATGGTTACATTGTTGGACTCGCACATAGTCTACTGCAGTTTGAGTCCCAGGCCCGGCGACTTAAAACTCTCACCAGGCGCGCATGCGTGTGTGTCCAATATTCCGAGAAGAGAATGGAAGAGAAGGGATTGCAGTGTGGTCATCCTCCTGAGGAGGGGGTGGTGATTTCTCACTTTCTGTCTCTCTCTCTTTCTCTCTGTCTCTCCAGTGAGGGCACGTACCCTCTAACAAAAATCTCTCTCTCTAAAAAAAAAAGAGACGTGTACCAAAAAAAAAAAAAAAAAGGTAGAGGTAAGGGCCCAAATTCCCTCCATCGTTTTAGAATGCAGAGATGCAGAGAAAGAGAAGAGCATTTCGAGAGGTCCTGGGGAGGCCGGAAGTGCACACACTACCCACATTCTTCCTGGTGCTGTTAGTCTCAGTTCTGCATTTCCAGAGTGCCTGCTTCAAGCTCCCAGCAGTTCTCGGGAGGCTGATCCAGCAGACATCAAGAGGGATCTTGATCGCTCACACTTTAAGTTCCCTGTCCAAGGGACTGGCAGGTGGCATGGTGGTTAAGGGCACTGGACTCCCATGTCGCTGACCATGGTTCAAGTCCTGGACCTGGTGGCTTTCTTTCTCACTTTCTCTCTCTTTCTCCCCCCCGCTCTGGTCACATTAAAAGAAGTACATAAGTAACAAAGGTTCAATAAAATAATAATAATAAAATTCCTCATCCAAGCTGTCCCCTAGTGGGGACTGGAGACAAATCCCTTCAATTCACAGCCCCCATTCTCCATCAACAGGATGCAAACACTCATCCATTTCTCAGGATGGTAGAGAAATAGGTGACTATGTAAAAATGCTTTGGGACCCTGGGAGGGAAGATACAGAAACCCGCTTTATTGTGAGACGCACCAAGAAAGGTGCATCAAGCCCTGCGCGTGTGATCATGGAGTGGAGTGAACGTCAGCAGTTCAGGGCCTGGCAAGGAGGCGGGGCACCTACAGACAGGACAGGCCAGAGGAGCCGGGGACACGCCAGGCTTTGGGGCAGTGGCGTTCAGGATGTTTTCCCGCCTCTCACTGTCTGGGAAATCGATTGCAGTGATGAGCCAAGAGCAAAGAGCTTTTCTGTTACAGCTGACGGCATTTGACTCATCAGAATCCTGGGAATTAGGTGTTATTTCACTCCATGGAGGAGGCAACTGGGTCCCCCAAAAGGGAAACCTCAACCCCTTGCACTAAAGAGCAGCATCCTGCCACCGTCCTCCCCAAGACCACCTGGAAGCTCCTTGGGAGAACTCACTCCACAGCCCTGCAGGTTGAGCAGCAGCAAGTGGGGCCAGTAGGTGACAAGGTAGTTAAGATATTATACCCTACATGGCAGACTCTATAGTTCAAGTCCCAGACCTGGTGTCTTGAAAAACACCTGCAATGGGACAAAGAAATGTGGTATTATCTGTTGAAGATATTTTATAGTTTTATCAATTGGGCTAGGGAGAAATGTTCACCTGTTGAAATATTCACTTTGTAAGCTAAATAATGTGATTGAATGTATAAAAGAAAATGAAATTTTAAAAAGTAAATTTAAAAAAAAGGAAAAAAAAAGAGGGCAGGAAGGAAAATTTGGGAAAATATGGAGAAGACATTTGTGTTGTGGTTTGTTGCCTGTTGGTGATGCCGTGTATAGTAGTCTCAACTCGTCTGCTGTGTGGCATGTATCATGCTGGGTGAAACCTCTCTACAGACTACATGATGCATAATTATTGGTTGTATAAATAATAATAAATCATACTAAAATGAAAAAAGAAATGAAAAAAAAATAATAAATCATACTAAAATGAAAAAAAGAAAAACACCTGTGCCCCAAATCCCAAGAGAATGAAGAAAGGAGTGCTATGTAGTTGTTCCCCCAGGGGTGGAGAGGGGTGCCTTTTCACTTTCTCTCTCTCTCTGTCTCTCTCCAGAGAGAGTATGTGCTCCGTGGCGCAGATTTAAAAATTCAGAAGCGATGTGTACTGAGCCCCTCTCTCGCCCTCCAACCCCCTAGCATCTGTTCACACAAGGCTCAGTCCAGTCCGAGACCAGCATCGCCGGTCGGGGGATGCTGGCAGCCCGCCATCTGCTGGCTGCAGGGCCACCAGCACAGCCACTCCTGGCACCAGCCTGCCCTAGAATTAGGAGTTTAATTGGGTGCTCTGTTTACCCTCGGCCAGAGCTGTCGTGCTGGCTGTGGCCTCGCACAGGCACATGGTGCCACCGGGCTGCATCCCTGCTCTGTCCTGGGGAACCGTGTTTGCTGTGGAGGGGACCAAATGGGGCCGCACACCCGCATGGGCAGCCGGGCTACTCACACGGCTCCACTGTGCCCCAGAACGACATTTTTCAGTCACCGGGCTCCACATGTCTTAGCCCCATCCACCTTCCCCAGTGAGAGAAGCTTCTAGATGGATGGTAGGTCACTGAGATGTGGCTCAGGGTGAGACCAATTGCTGCCACCCAGAGTCGGATCTCTAAAACAAAAACAGCAAGTAGCCAGCACCTGCTCCTCCTTCGGGCAGGGACTGTGTCAACCTGACAGCGCCACAGGGAAAGTGAACTACTGCAGCTTAAGACTCACAAGACCCTCAGAATGTCTACACTGCACGTGGAATCCACTGAGGGAAGAGTATCGGCCACTCCGAGAAAACAGGTCACACTTGCCCTTCAAAACTCATTTTCGGGACCAGCAGGTGGCATAATGGCTACGTCACTGGACTCCCATGTAATCGACCACAGTTCGAGTCCTGGACCCGGTGGCTTAAACTTATGCTGGGCACATGTATGCACATGCGTGCCCAAGATCCTGAGAGGAGAATGGAGGAGAAGGGATTGCGGTGTGGCCGTCTCCCCTGGGGGGTGATTTCTTGCTTTCTGTCCCTCTCTGTCTTTCTGGAGAGCGCACGTGCCCTATAGCAAAAACCTCTCAAAAAAGAAATAAAAATAAAAAATAAAAAACCCCTATCAGGTTGCCGAAAAAGTCATGACATGTTTTCTCTATGCTTTTCTATGCAAAAGTGCATCCTGACTTTTCCGACAACCCAATATTTGGCCCCATCTCCACCCAGGCCTAGAGGGTCAACCACCCAACCCCTCCTTGGAGACCCCATCCTTAGGTGCTGGATCCTTAGGGTCCTCTAGGGCGTCAAGCATCACCTGAGAACGATTACTGGTGTTGGGCGCTGTCCTGAGTGGTGGAGACCAGGACACACAGCAGTCCCCATGGGAAAGCCTGGGGTGGTGCACCTGCAGGCAGGGCATGGAGAAGAGGGTTGTGGGGGAGCCCAGGGGAGTGGGTGGGGAAGGCCTGGGTGGGCAGGTTTGCTTCTAACTGTCATAGAGTTCTTACCTTGGGCAGGTCCCGTCTGATTGGGGCCAGCCAGGGGACAGGAGTTAAATGCTACATGTCGGGAGCTAATCTCACGCAGCCAACTATGATTTGAGGCCCAGCACTTAAAAGAAGGTTTACCTAATAATTATGAAAAGGGAGTTTCCTAAGTAAATGGGGCATACCATAGTCTTCTTCTGGGAGGAGTTTGGTCTTTATCTGGCAGGCATTTAAGAAGCCGTTAAGAAGGGATGTGGATCAGGTAATAGTGAGATTTCAGCAGAGTCACTTCCTGGAGGTATGGTGATAGATCATGTTCTGGTCTGTTCTAATGCTAATAGCAGAACGTACCCAAAACGGGGAGATTTGGGAGAATAGTGGTTATTTAATCTAGCTCACAGTTTTGGAGGGCCAAAGTCAACGGGCCACATCTGGTGAGGACCGGCTTGTGGCCGAGGTCCCAAAGCCATGCAGGACATCACACTGTGATGCAGGACGTCACTCTGAGAGGACAGGAGCATGTCTGCGTCGGCGTGTCCCTGTCTGTCACATTCTCTCTCCCTATAAACCCGCCAGGACTTAATCATGGAAGACTAGCCCTGACGTCCAGTCAGTTCTGGAAGGCTCCATTTTGTGTGCGTGCGTGTGTTGTTTTAGTCTGTTGTAGAGCATGTATACTCATCGGAAGGAGACAGAGACAGAGAGAGAGGGAGAATAAGAAATCACAGCCCCCCAAAGGAGGGATAGCCACACCACAATCCCTTCTCCTCCTGGGATTTTGGGCACGCACGCACACACACATGCCGGTCACTGTTTTCAAGCCGTTGGTCCTAGGACTGGAACCATGCATCTGGCCATGTGGGATCCAGTCACCTTCCCTCCTTGCCACCACTGGCCCGGCCCACCTTTTAACAGAAAAAGCAGACTAAGTCTGTCCTCTTAATACCTTCCCAGTACAACCACATTCCAGTATATGAATTGGGGTGAGGAGCACTTGGACCACAGCAGACCCCAGGGCAGGGAGGAGGGTCAGAGGAGGCCACAGGGCTCTCGGGATCATGGCAGAGTGGACCTGAAGCGAGGCCTGAATGCAGACACCCAGCTCTTCCTGGTCTCCAGGCGCTTTCTGCTCTAGCATCTCCTGTGACTCGTACAAGCCCACATCGGGGTAGAATGAGTACTCCTATTTTACAGCTGAAAAGGCGACACCCGGGGGGCGGGGGGTGAGGGGGGAGCAGGTGCAGCGATGGCCCCTGCTTTCCCTTCCAAGCAGAACCTGGACCAGAACCGAGTATCCTTTTCCTTGACCCAGCACGGTGAGCGCCTCGTCTCGTCGTCCTCATATCCTTAGCACTGAGCCCAAGGAAGTACCAGTGGGTGCTTGAAACATCAAGAAAGAACACTGGGGGAAAAATCCCGCACTCTGCACTTCGTGGACAAAGCCTGCTGTGTAATTCTGAACTATTAGCATGGCGACGCATGCCTGGGCTCAAACCATGGTCGACTCTGAGACTCCAGTGATATAACCACTACACCACCTGCTGGTACTTACAATTTTTTTTTTTTAATTTGATGAGAGAGAGGGAAAATGAAACAATAAGCCACCAGCTCCAGGTCTCGAACCATGGCCAACCGTGTGGGAGTCCAGTGCCCCAACCACCACGCCATCTGCAGCCTCTTACTAGTTTTATTTATCCCGCAGCTGGCAGCAAGGCTATTGGCCGATGCAGTTCTAACCGACTGGCTTTAGAGATGATAGTGGGGGCACCCAGGGTTACCCACAACTGCTAAGAAAGACAGAGTAGGGGGGAGTGATCATTCCTGGGAACCAGAGACGCTGCCTCCCTTGGGCTGTCGCTGCCCGCAGAAGTGAAGCTGGGCTTTCAGCCGTCTTTTTCCTCGAGGAAACCGCCTTCCTGGTCAGCTAGAATGGGCGGCTCACGTTCCTGGAGTCTCTTTGGGTGGTTACTCCTGAGCTCAGAGCTGCTGCATGGGGGAGTGGAGCTGGAGGTCGGTCGGTCGGTTGGCACATGGCCGGGAGGGAGTGCAAGGGCTCTGAGGGCTTTTGAGCTGGGCAGGGGCAGGGGAGGCGGGCGTGCACCTGCTGGGCGCTGGTGGTCCCGATGGCCGCGTGTGCCGCTCTGGGCATTGCGAGTGTCTCCTGCTTTGGTATCTGGCATCGCTTCCCACCGACAATCCTGTGTGACCCTTCCCTCCTCATAGGTCACTCACTGTGCCCTCACAGTTGGCTCACACCTTTGCTCGTCCCCTCCCTGTTGTCCAGGCTAAGGAGCCCGGCGTCCTCCCCTTGGCGGGTAGCAGGAGAAGCGACCCCGCAGGACACAGTAACATGTAGGCAATTAGAGAGAAAAGGGCCCTGAGACCCATGTAGGCCCCTTTTCCTGTTCCACAGTCCCCGCATGGCCGGGATTTGCCCGCGTTCACACAGAGCTGGGACTCGATTTCTGGCTGTGCCACCATTTCTGGCTGTGCTTGGCCCTTCCTATAAGGCAGTGCGGCAGTCAGCCGGAGCAGGGAGAAGGCACAGGTGGAGGGTGGGATGGATGCCTGAGGAGCACTTGGACCACAGCAGACCCCAGGGCAGGGAGGAGGGTCAGAGGAGGGCACAGGGCTCTCGGGATCATGGCAGAGTGGACCCTGAGCGAGGCCTGAATGCAGACACCCAGCTCTTCCTGGTCTCCAGGCGCTTTCTGCTCTAGCATCTCCTGTGACTCGTACAAGCCCACATCGGGGTAGAATGAGTACTCCTATTTTACAGCTGAAAAGGCGACACCCGGGGGGCGGGGGGTGAGGGGGGAGCAGGTGCAGCGATGGCCCCTGCTTTCCCTTCCAAGCAGAACCTGGACCAGAACCGAGTATCCTTTTCCTTGACCCAGCACGGTGAGCGCCTCGTCTCGTCGTCCTCATATCCTTAGCACTGAGCCCAAGGAAGTACCAGTGGGTGCTTGAAACATCAAGAAAGAACACTGGGGGAAAAATCCCGCACTCTGCACTTCGTGGACAAAGCCTGCTGTGTAATTCTGAACTATTAGCATGGCGACGCATGCCTGGGCTCAAACCATGGTCGACTCTGAGACTCCAGTGATATAACCACTACACCACCTGCTGGTACTTACAATTTTTTTTTTTTAATTTGATGAGAGAGAGGGAAAATGAAACAATAAGCCACCAGCTCCAGGTCTCGAACCATGGCCAACCGTGTGGGAGTCCAGTGCCCCAACCACCACGCCATCTGCAGCCTCTTACTAGTTTTATTTATCCCGCAGCTGGCAGCAAGGCTATTGGCCGATGCAGTTCTAACCGACTGGCTTTAGAGATGATAGTGGGGGCACCCAGGGTTACCCACAACTGCTAAGAAAGACAGAGTAGGGGGGAGTGATCATTCCTGGGAACCAGAGACGCTGCCTCCCTTGGGCTGTCGCTGCCCGCAGAAGTGAAGCTGGGCTTTCAGCCGTCTTTTTCCTCGAGGAAACCGCCTTCCTGGTCAGCTAGAATGGGCGGCTCACGTTCCTGGAGTCTCTTTGGGTGGTTACTCCTGAGCTCAGAGCTGCTGCATGGGGGAGTGGAGCTGGAGGTCGGTCGGTCGGTTGGCACATGGCCGGGAGGGAGTGCAAGGGCTCTGAGGGCTTTTGAGCTGGGCAGGGGCAGGGGAGGCGGGCGTGCACCTGCTGGGCGCTGGTGGTCCCGATGGCCGCGTGTGCCGCTCTGGGCATTGCGAGTGTCTCCTGCTTTGGTATCTGGCATCGCTTCCCACCGACAATCCTGTGTGACCCTTCCCTCCTCATAGGTCACTCACTGTGCCCTCACAGTTGGCTCACACCTTTGCTCGTCCCCTCCCTGTTGTCCAGGCTAAGGAGCCCGGCGTCCTCCCCTTGGCGGGTAGCAGGAGAAGCGACCCCGCAGGACACAGTAACATGTAGGCAATTAGAGAGAAAAGGGCCCTGAGACCCATGTAGGCCCCTTTTCCTGTTCCACAGTCCCCGCATGGCCGGGATTTGCCCGCGTTCACACAGAGCTGGGACTCGATTTCTGGCTGTGCCACCATTTCTGGCTGTGCTTGGCCCTTCCTATAAGGCAGTGCGGCAGTCAGCCGGAGCAGGGAGAAGGCACAGGTGGAGGGTGGGATGGATGCCTGGCCAGGTGTGCCTGCCCCAGCCTGTGGGTCAGTCAGCTCTGTACCAACTTACCTTGACCCCAAAGACGTTCTTTCTCTTCACCAAGCCTCAGTTCCCTGCTCCATGCCGTGGAGAGGTCAGACTATCGGTCGCGCCCCTTGCCCGGGTCAGCACTGTCTCTGTGTGGGCTTTCCTGAAACTCCAGAGCTCTCAAGCATATTTTAAATTTTTTTTATTTATTAGTACTCTTTTTAATTTGCTGTAGGGCATCCACACTCACCAAACAGAGACAGAGAAAGAGAGAGAGAGAGTGGGCCACCAGGTCCGGGAGTGAAACCATGGTCGGCCATGTAGGAGTCCAGCACCTTAACCACCACGCCACCTGCTGGCCCTAACTCTCAAGCATATTTAATGGAAGCTAATACCCACTGTCACTCTGAAACTGCTTGTGGCCATCAATTCCGTTTACTACCTAAGTACAAGGGCTATGCAATCCCTCCTCGCTGTGTCTCAACTTCCTACCTTGCCCATAATAAGACTAAGATAACCCAGACGGCAGTTGTCCTTTCGATGTGTAGCTTTCTGTGGAAAGGACCTGAACATTTTTTCTTCATTTTATCTTTGTGGGTTTTTGTTTTTTGTAAAGTGAGGCTCAGGTTATCAATTTTAGGGGACGAGGTAACTGGGCCAAAGGGTGCCGCCCCTTAAGTGCTGGTCTAGCCTAAAGCGACTTTGTCCAACCAGCTTCTGATCCACTTGTAGCATGCATGAGCTTGGGTCTGCAGACCCGGCCTTGCCCTCTGCACCACCCCCCACCCCCCGGCCCTGAGCTAATTCTCTCTCTACCCACCCACTGGGGAGGCTTTATCAGCCATGGAGGAACAAGGCTGGAGGAAGTGACTGTGTAAGATCCTCCTCTGCCCTAGGGACAAAAGTCAGGCCAGGCTTGTGGACTCAGGCCCTGTAATACTTTTTCTTTTATCGAGAGAGTTTTTGCTATAGGGGCATTAGCACTTGCCAGAGCGGCAGAAAACGAAAAATCACCCCCCACGGGAGATGGCCACCCTATAACCCGTTCACCTCCATTCTCCTCGCAGGATCTTGAGCACACACACGGACGGTGTGAGTTTTAAGCCGCCAGGTCTGGGACTCAAACCACGGTCGACTACATAGCAGTCCAGCGATGTGATCATTATGCTGCTGGTCCCAGGCTCTGGAATGTTAAGCCTGGATTTAGATTGAGAATAAAAAGAAAATAAGCCAGAAAGTGTTTTCATAAATCTCATGCCTAAAGACCAACCTGCTACTGTAATTAATTATAAACTGCCTTGCTCTCAGCGGTCATGGGTTGATCTGATGGCTGCCAGGGGCTGGGAGCTAATTCTGGCAGTCTCCTATCAGACACTGGAACCCCTTGCCTGTAACCACACGCACACGGGGTGCAGGCGTTCCCCTGCACCTCCTGAGCTGGTTAAGGAAGAAGGTCAGTTAATTAGGACAGGAGGAATCAAGCCTGATTTAGGCATAAGCACTACCACGTGTCGGCCTCATGGGACTCCAGGCCACTGCTTGTCCAAGAGGCGTTTGAATGTGCCGGGAGTGCACTGGGCGGGCGGTTCTTGAGAGTGCTTGGCCTTGAGACCCGTGAAGCCTTCCTCACCACTGAGGCAGGTCCATCTATACCCCAGACACGTGGGATAATTAGAGCCAGTGCCGGGGGTTGGATTCTTAAGCTTGCCTATCTGTAAGCCACACCTAATACCACCCTGTTCTCCAAGCCTCATTTCCTCATCTTAAAAATTTCCTGAGACCCGTGCTGAGGATTAAATGAGATCGTTATGGAGCAACATGCCTGCACAGTGCCAGACGCACAGTCCTCCCACACTTTCTCTGCTGCTGTCTCATCTCCCCTGCACCCACTGATGTCCAGCAGGTGGTGTGGTGTGGTGGTTGAGGTGCTGAACTCTCACATGGCCAACCGCCGCTTGAGTCCCGGACCTGGCAGCTTGCTTTGTCATTTTCCCTTTCTCTCTCTCTCTCTCAAATGTAAAATAATAATAAAGTAAAATTAAATAATTATCTTTAAAAAAAAAAAAAAAGGCTGTGGTAGCCCAGCGTGAAGGGCTGTAGTGGGCCGACCCGCATGGAGGAAGTCAGGGGAGGTGGCTGGACTCTGAGACAGGAGGGCTAAGCTCTGAGGGAGGAGCAGTCCATCTGTCCTGTCTCAACCACACTGCAGGCCGGAGGAGGGCCAGGGGTCATCTCTTGATGCGACTTCCTATGAGGGGGGCCCAAGACCTCTTGGCACATTAGGACTTTCCCAGGAGCTTAAAAGGCGACACGCTTGAGAAGAAGTTAGGCCAAAGTCAGGGACAGCGTTATGAGGTGTGCAGAGGGCGGTGCAGGGTGTGGGAGACTGACCTCCGGTCCTGTAGACCAGCTGCTCTGCACATCTCAGTTCCTCATCGGCCACACGAGAGGGCTGAGGAGGTGATTCGAGTCCCCAAAGCCTGGGATTCTGTGCCACACACCCCAAGTGCCAGGCGCCTGCTGCCTCAGTTCCTCTGGGCTTCTATGACGGGCCCCAGCTGGGCGGCTCACACATAGCGAGAACTTGCCCCTCGCCGTCGGGATGCAGGCCAACGTCCAGGATCAGGGGCAGCACACCGGGCTTCTGACGGGGGCCCTCTTCTGGTTGTGGACTCTTCTCGAATCCTCACATGGTACAAGGAGGACAAGAGCTCCCTTAGCCACTAATCTCACTCATGAGGACTTACCCTCAGGACTAATCACTTCCCAAAGTTCTGCCTTCAGGTACCATCACATTTGGGGTATTTGATTGTTTTTTTTTAATTTGTTGTTATTATTATTATGTTTTGTAATTTGACCAGAGAGAGAGAGAAAGAAAGAGAAGAGAGTGAGAAAGCAAGCTGCCAGGTCCAGGACTCGAACTGTGGTTGGCCATGTGGGAGTCCAGTGCCTTAACCACCACACTACCTGCTGGCCCCAGGGTTTTAGATTCTAAACATATGAACTCAGGGAGGACATGAACATTCCTACTGTAACATCTACTGTAACATGCCCAGTGTTGCATCAGGTCCCCTGTGTACAGCAAGTGTGTGTGTGTGTGTGTGTGTGTGTGTGTGTGTGTGCATGTGGGGGCTGATTGTTAGGGTCTGATAATATTGGACCAGCTGATGGCATAATGGTTACATCGCTGGACTCCCACGTAGTCAAACATGGTTCAAGTCTCGGACCCAGCAGCTTTAAAAACTCACACCAGGCACGTGTGCTTGTGTGCCCAAGATCCCAAGAGGAGAATGGAGGAGAAGGGATTGCATCATGGCCATCCCACGGAGGGGACTTCTCACTTTCTGTCTCTCTGTCTCTCCAGCGAGTACACGCGCCCTACAACAAAAATCTCTCTTAAAAAAGAAAAAAGAAAAGGAAAACTCACACCGGGTATATGTGCATGCATGCCTAAGATCCCAAGAGGAGAGTGGAGGAGAAGGGATTGCGGCATGTCCATCCCCCCTGCAGAGGGATCGCTTTCTGTCTCTCTGTCTCTCCAGTGTCCTTCTGTCTCTCCAGTGAATACACGCACCATATCGGAAAAACCTCTCTTTAAAAAAAAAGGATCTGATAATATTATACATATGTAGTATATGCTATTGATTAGTGGCTTTATAAAAGAGAACCCAGAGATCTCTCTTGCCTCCTTCTACAATGTAAGGCTTTGAAGAAAGTCCTCAACCGGAAGAGGGTCCTCACCAGAGGCCCGGTGTGCTAGCCCCTGATCTTAGATGTTCAGCCAGCATCCAGACTGCGAGGGGCAAATTTGCCTTGTGATGTGTAGGAGCTGCCCAGCCTAGGGACTTGGTCGTAGAAGCCCAGAGGAACCGAGGCAGTAGGCGCCTGATAAATCTAGGTATTTCGGGTGCGGTAGTGGACAAAGGGTTGTATTCTCTCTATCTGTAATATAAAATCGGCCAGTGCTTCCTGGTCTTCGTTTCCTGCCCTCCTAAGGCGTTGGGAGGAGGTGTAAGGGGCATATGTGTGCAGAAGCCCCAAGGGAAGGCAAGACCCCCTTTATGAACTCAGCCATCCCATGAGTTGAGTGTCCTCAGGACCCTCCTTTGGCAAGGGCTTCGGCGTGTGCAGATACCGAACTTCTAGTTGCCTGAGTCCCTGAGAAGAAAAGGGAGGATGTGGCAGGTGGAGGATGGTCCAGAGATGCCTGGAGATTGGCGAACCCCTCGCTTCCTGGCATGTTTGGTCGAATCCCATTTACAATATATACAGTACACCCATAAAACAGGAAGCAGTAAATCATTTCCGGAAAAGGAGCTGACCTCTCTGAGCAGCTTAGGAGTGTTAGAACAGGCAGGATAGAATTCCCTGGGTTTTCAGCTGCACCGTGAACCTCCAGAGCCTCCGCCAAGAATTGTTTTGCCAAAGAGATTCTTCCATCCAGAAGAATCCCAAGGCAGTCTCAGCCTTAGCGTTGGAGGACGTTGGGGAGAACAGTCAATGAGGGGGACTGAAGGATGCATACCTGGTGCCAGGCTCTGCAGAACCCACCTAGTGGGGTCATGCCATGTAGCCTCTGCAAACTGTGTCATCAGCCACGTGCAGGACTGTGCTCAGAGACTCACGTCATCTGATGGTGCAATCAATGTCCTGGTCACCCCCCTTTAGTCCCCTCCTAAGTCACCAAGCTATAACCTTTGGCCTGGAATGAGATGCGATGGACTCATGATGCAGGAATCAGATCAGCAGTTTCCCTTGGTTCCGGGATGGGGTCCTCTGTTTTCTATAGCAAATGCCTAGATTACCTCTTCGTGTTGAGCTTGGCATACCAGCTCACACCAGCTGATCTTCAGTCTGTGTGCCTTCCACACCTGTTTCCTCTTCTTGAAAAGCCACAGATTTGTTTTCTGTTCTTCAGTACTAGAAACTTAGCAGCTTAATGCACACATTAATTATCCCATGGTTTCTGTAGACCCAGGGTCCAGGTGCAGTTTGGCTGGGTCCTCTGCTCAGGGCCTTGCAAGGTCACAGTCGAGGTGATGGCCAGCTGCATTCTCACCTGGAAGCTTGACTAGGACCCCTCCATTGCTATAACAGAACAGCTGAGACTGGGTAATATAGAAAGGGGATGAATTGATTTCTTACAGTTCTGGAGGGTGGGAAGTTCCTGATTGGATGACTGCGTGTGGCCAGCTTCCAGTGTGGGTCTTGCACTGTGCCAAAACATGAAGAAGTAGGTGGAACCTGGGACATTCAAAAGGGAGAAAACGTGAGGCATAGCCTCACTGTGTAACAGTCCGCCCTGCAAGATCTAAATCGTTCTCACGAAAACTGACCCAATACCCGGAAGCCCACCTCACTCCTGTAAGACCTAATCACCTCCTGAAGGCCCCCTCTCCCAATGCTGCCGTCCCAGGAATCAAATTTCAACAGGGGTGTCAGAGGAGACAGACCATGCCCAAAGCATAGAGACACTTCCAAGCCCATACAGGCTGTTGACAGAGCCCCATTTTCTTCTGCCCATGTGACTGAGGGCCCCAGTTTTGTACAGATTGTTGGCTAGAAGGCGCTCTCAGGTTCCAGAGGCCACCCACAGTCCCCGCCATGTGGCCTCTCCATAGGCGGCTTACGACGTGTTGCTTTTTCAGTGCCAGCAAGAAAGTGAGTCACTTCGAGTCTTCATCTCCTCATACCATGGGCTCCAAGACTGTCCAGTTCTCTGGGTACTCTGGACTGTGGCCTCTGAGAATGTCTCTTGAAATAAGTGACTGGAAGGTTGGATTTGACTGCAATATTTGCCATAACACTAACATCTGACTGAAGTTTGATTTGAAAGAATTTTGTACCTCTTGAAGAGCATCCGTTCTCCTGACTAAAGTGACCCTCGTGGTGGTTTCTCTTCTGTGGTATCTGCCCGCTGTCCTTCAAAGGGCCACCCAAACAGCACTTGCTAGTGACCCTGAGAGAAAACTCGGTTTAATTCGCCGGTGCCGGGACTTAGTTTTGTTTACTCACGTACTCCTTTGACAAAGAACCTCGGTCATTCTGTGGTGGGAGATGTGTCCCAGGTACTGTGTGGGCAAGAGTGTGAATTTGAAAATCAGGCCTGCTTTGATCCCACTTCCGTCACTGACTCACCACGTTGCTTGGAACGTGTTCTTAATCTCCGTTTCCACAGTTCCCTTTTGTGCAAAACGGGGTACTATTGCCCAACCCACCAAGTGGGTCTACGCAGTAACCAAAATGCTTGTAACCGGCTCAGCACAGTGGGCGCTTCCCTTCTGTCGGCCTCCCCCCCTTTCCTGTACCTGTTTGTCCATGTGGTAACTGGATAATTCCCTGGACGGCAGGAGCCCTGTTTCCCTCCCCTTGGGTCATCTGAAGAGTCATGGTGTGTTGTTCTATGCAAAAATGCATCACGACTTTTCCAACAACTCAATATTTACAACTCTCTTTTTTATTAGAGAGAAGATGTTTGCTGTAGGGCACATGCATTCAATGGAAAGACAGAAAGCTAGAAGTCACTCCCGGGGGGGGGGGGGTTGGCCATGACACAATCCGTTCTCCATCCTCCTCTTGGGATTTTGGGCATGCACGCACACACACACACACACATATACATACACACACCTGGAATCAATTTTAAGCTGCTGAGTCTGGGACTCAAACCACAGTCGACTACATGGGAGTCCAACAACCTAGCCATTACACCATCCTCTGGCCCCTCCATATCTACAACTCTTCACACCATCAAGCCACAGAGCTTGGCTCCTCACACGCTTGTCAGAGAAAGTGCAATTGAATGAATGAATGAACAGCGAGTGGCCGTTCTGCAGTGACCTGAGAAAGCAGTGTCTGTGGACGGTGGTCCTGCCTAACCACGTCGCCGTGAATCCGAAACAGGGCCACTGCCGGTGCTCACATCCACCCGCCCCCCTCCTGACTCTTGGGTGACATGTGGCCGAGGTCTGAGCTCACACGCGAGTGGCACACCCTCCTTGTCTGAGCCAGTTTGCACACGCTCTCTGAGCCTCGCTTTCCTCGCCATGCAATGAGGGAAGCAGCGTCGCCCCTCCTCAGAAGGTTGAGGAGGGATTGAGCAGGGCCACTTCTATTGAAGGTGTCTGGTCGGCGCCTGGCCTGCTCTCCGCGCACTTACAGAGGGTGGGGGGCCCTGCCTGGCCTGCGCATTCCTCTACGACCTGCCCAGGCTTTGAGTCAGACAGCCTATTTTGCAGCTTTGGGCTGAAACAGTTGCAGAAGGACTGAAAATTATCCGTGTTCCAGTATTTTTAGCTGATTCTAGTGGCTTGGAGAGCAAGGGGGTGGAGCTGAGAGGAGAGAAAAAAAGTCGTCTCTGTTGTCATCTGCAACCTGAAATGACTCCTCATTTTCATTTGTTTCCCCCAGATCCTTTTTTATTCCTTTGGTAGAGCGGGGTGGTGGCTGTTCCCTGTCCCTGTTTCAAATTCCACTTGCCAGTTGCTGGGGTGGAGGAGGTTAACCTCACTTGACCTTCCTGCACCTTTGCTCCCGAAGATCTGGTTGTACCTGAGTCCTGGATGAGAAATAACAGACTTTAGTCACACCTCTGCCTTTCATGAGTGATGCTGTAGTCTTTTTCTTTTTTCTCCACTAGTTTTTCCTAGAGTTTTTGCACTTTCCAGAGAGAGAGAGAGAGAAAGAGAGGGAACATGAGAAATCACCCCCTAGGGGAGTGACCACACCACAGTCCTCTCCCCTCCACTCCACTCTCAGGATTTTGAGCATGCATGCACACACACCCAGCATGAATTTCAAGCTTCCGGGTCTGGGACTCGAACCTCAGAGTCAGCCAAGTGGGATCCAGCTGCCTTGGCCACCATGCCACCTGCTGGCCCCTAAACAAGCACTTTAATCCCTCTATTGCTTCCTTTCTCTCAATCATGAATTCAGAATACCGGCGATGCCCTACACACCCTGTGGGGCTGGTGCGAGGACCGTGAGCACGTGAAAGTCTTATGACCAGCTCGGCCCTGGCACGGTGCTGGCGGTGCACTGTTCTATAAGTAGGCATCTCGCTTTTTCTCCCCGAAGGCAGCTGCTGCCTTCTCCGTTCTCTGTTTCTTCCTCCAGAGCCCTTCCTGCATTCGACATGCTCCAGAGAACTTCCCAACCAGTTGCCACCTTGAAAAGCATCTGGGGGCTCTCTGCGGCCCCACATTAGCCTCCTACCTGCCATACCACCCCGCAGGGACACAGCCTCTTTTATTCAATGGACACCTTTGCCCCCGGACCAGCTGGACTTCCTGTGCAGGGGTGCCAGGACGCCACATGCCTGACACTGTTTCACATGGGGCACCTGGTATCCACGGTGTTCTGTAGAACCCGCAACCTGGAAATAGAACTGTGCTGACAAGGAGTCCGAGACTGACGCTTTAAACTTGAAATTGGACCAAGCAGCTCTCAGAGGGCTCATGCACTCCCCACCTGCAGGTACTGCTCAGAGGAGAGATGCATGAAAGCCAGCACAGCGGCGATAGCAAAGTTGTGTAGTTACAAGCGCATAAATCACAGGGCCCAGCGGGTGGCATAGTGGGGAAGACACTCAACTCCCACTTGGCCAACCACAGTTTGAGCCCCGGACCTGGCAGCTTGAATATCATACCAGGTGCATGTGTATGTGTGCTCAAAACCCCAGGAGCAGAATGGAGGAGGAGGGATTGCAGCATAGCCATCTCCCTGATAGGGTGATTTCTCACTTCCCCTCTTACTGTCTCTCTCTGGGGAGCATGCATGCCTTATGGCAAAACCCCAAAACAAGCAAAGTATAAATCGCGGAAGCCAGCCCCATAGTGCTACAGTTAAGCACTGTGGATAGAGAGCCAGGTCCCACCTGACTGACCACAGTTCAAATCCTGGCTCTGGCAGCTTGAAAAGCACGGTGGGGGTGTGTGTGTGCACGCATGCCCAGTACCCTGATGGATAGGGAAGGGGAAGAAAAGCGATGGTGGCATGACCATGCCCCGCTAGGGGTGTGCTTTCTCTCCCACACACGTGAGCGCACATGGCTGCAGGCAATAAAAACGTATAACAAAAAAGTGTAGGAAGATGTACATAAATCACAGCCATCACTCTAGGACCCCTGTGCCTTGGCTTGCTCTTGTCCCTGGGCAAGACAGCGCTCTGCTTCTGAGCCTCTGTCTCAGGAGAATAGTCCCACGCGTACAATGTGTAGCAAACTCAACTCTCAAAACTTATGTCTCATTCCCTTGGGAAGCCGTTGAGGTGGGCTGAGGTTGTGCTGCTCTGAGGAAGGAATAGAGGCTGCCCAGGAAGCGCTAGTAAGCCAGGAGCTGAGGATCCTAGCTGGACAAGGCCGGCTTCCTGGCTTCCTACCAGTGCCTGACCACTCTAGACACCAGTTTAGGGCTGCTTACCTCTTCTTTCCTTCCTTCCTTCCTTCCTTCCTTCCTTCCTTCCTTCCTTCCTTCCTTCCATCCATCCTTCTTTCCTTTTTTTCTTCCTTTTTTGAAATTTTTTAAAATTTACTAGAGGGTACATGTGTTCACCAGAGAGAAAAGAGAGAGCAAAAAAGTGAGAACACATGCCCGTGGGGATGGTCACGCTACAATTCTTTCTCCTTTTATTCCCTCTTGGCATTTTTGGCATGCACACCTGCCCAGCAGTTTCTCAAGCCTCTGGGCCCAGGACTTGAACTGCATAGTCAGCCATGTATGATCCCGCTGCCCCAGCCACCACACCACTGGCTGGCCTTTTTTTTCCAAGTTCATGGATCCCCATGCCACGATCCACACCCAGTCCCAGCCTTCTGGGTCATAGACACATGCATCCAGCATGCTTAGGGGGTTGCTAGGAGGTGAAACCAGGACCCCTGTCACGGGGGGCTCAGCCGGGCCACCACAGCATCACTGAGCAGCCCCTGTCACATTCTCTTAGATACTGTCCACCGAGCAGAAACACACCACCCTCTCCACCCCACCATGGCACCCTTGATGGCTACAGTGGTGGAAAATGCTGCTTTCCTCCTGTCCCCCCACATTCTTAGGGCTCCTCAGTGACTCCCACTTCCTTCTAGACCAAATGTAAACTCCCCTGCCTGGCTCTCAGCAATCCCCCTGGTCTGTGCTTTTCTCGAGGGACCCTCCTCTGCCACACTCAGCCGTCAGGGCCAGTTTCCATCTCTGCATCTCCCCTGGTGTCACTGCCTTGTCTAGAAAGCTTCTCTCCCTCCTGAAACCCTGTACACTCTTCAAGACCTTTCCAGAGGGGTGGAGACTGCTGAGCAGGGAAGGGATCTGGGTCGTCTGGTGCCCAGTCCCAACACATTTCTATTAGCACAGAACTTAGCGACGTTTATTCTAAGAAAACTGCACTTTGATTAGATAATAAGCACAGGCGTCTACACAGGGGTTGTTTCTGCTGGTACCCAATACATGCCAGACACAGTGCTAAGCTCTTCAGATACCTTCTCCGATTTTAATCATTATTCTGCCCTGCGAGGTAAGCGTTGTTATCTCCATTTAAGAGATTGGGAGAGAAGGCGCCTTGGGATAATTAAGTCGTCTGCAGTCCCACAGTGAGTCGGAGTTCGGCTTTCCAGAGGTACTCTTTTTACACAGCTCACACCGCCACCTGGGCCTCTGTGCAGAAACCCATCGATCCCCAAGGAAGGAAAGGCATTGTCTTGGTCCTCCAGAGGCTGGCAACAGAGGCAGAGAGAAATGCGTCTCGTTATGTGGCCACCCATGGTCTAATGTCTGATTTCCCGATTATAAACCGCTGCCTCCCTGCAGCAGAGGCCAGAGCTCCAGCCCCTCTTTTAGCAAGAACCAAACAAGGCATCCTATCTGGGCTGCCGGGTCCTGCCGCATAAAAACATCAGGGAATCTAAACAGCATTTTCCCTGCTAACCACCCCCTGAGGAGAACCGCTTAATAGGCTCTTTATAGGTTGGAAAATGGGGTCTTATTGACAGGAAGGAAGAGGGGCAACGTGCAGGTTGGAGTTGTTCAGCTGGAAGGCTTGTAGAAGCCTCTAAATAGCTCTGTATTCTTTTTTCTTCTCTGATTAGCTTCATAGCAAAGCACAGAGCATTTTCCTTCCTTTGCCGGCCCTGGTACAGTGTCCCCAGCAGGCCTGCTCCGATCGATTGCTGAACGCACAGCCCTCCAACAGGACATAGCAGCTGAAAGCTGAGGCCATTAACCCCGCTCACTGAAAGGGTTTGCCACCAGGAGACTGCTCCTCAAACCGGGTCTGTAGGATCGATAGATCTTTCTCCATTAGGTTCATTTCCTCTGAAGGAAATGGGCCGGGCTATTATGGGTGATGTTTATTGACAGGCCTCTCTACGGCCCTCCCTCTGAGTCATGGAGAGGAAGCCAGGGGAGCAGGTCTCAGAGATGAGGTGGTGAAACTCACCTGCTCGGGATCTTTGCAAGCCTCTTCTGCCAGCTTTGGTGACAAATAGGAACTGGCCTGCCTTGTGTGAAAGTGATAGAATAAATGATTTTCTTATAGAGGAAAGAGTAACCAACTCTACCAGAGGCAGAAAGGTTCAATGAGTTCCATCGAGTGTACAGTTGGAAGGAGTTTGGACACATGGAGGAATTTTCTGGGTGCAAGGGCCATTAGGGGACCGAGAGGCACTGTCGGATCTCCTTCTCCTACGTCTGTAAGAAGGAAAAGATCCCCTCGAAGGTCAAAGGTGGCCTGAGACAGTCTCATCCAGCCGTAAGGAGGAATGGACAAGATGGCCTCCATCTTTGTCTGTCCCTCCCGGCTGCCTCTGAGGGCCTCACAGCATTGTACGGATGTCACATCTTTCTCACCTTCTCTGAGGGCTTGTTCATCACCTCCTCTTGGAAGATGAAAAAAACAAAGCACCAAATTAGGAAACAACTTCTTTTGAGGAAAAGGTACCTGAAAACCAGGTCCATGTCCTGGCTCCTGAAAGAACCTATCAGAGCAGTGGGATCTGGCGAATCGCTGGTTTCACGTTAGCCGGGAGGGCTTGGCCGAGATGCCACCACTTCTCTCCTCGGCTGTGTGACTCATAGCTGCTTCTCCAATGCTTCTCCTACACTTAGGTGGGACTGAGTCTGAGGGATCTTATTGGCCACTGGAGGCTGACAGGGTGAGCCTACCAGAAACTGAAGCCTTGACTAAGGGCAGTGATGGGCGAGGGCCGTGGTGTGGGAATTCGGTGCATTCAGCGCCTCCGCGAGCACCTCCCCTCCCTGGCCTTCCCAGTGCCCAGAATCACGGCTTTGTGTCTCCTGTCTGTCTTCCCCACCCTCATACCCAGCTGCTCTGCACATGGGGGATTCCTCCTCCCTGGAACCAACCTAGGCCAACGGGACAGAAAAAGGAAGCATGGGGATTATAGTTTAGGGTGGAACCGAGCCTTTGCCAAAGGGAAAAGGTAGCGTGCAAGAAGAAAATATTACGCAGACGCCAGAGACAAGTCAATTCTGAATGAAGGGAAAAGGGCAGAGGGAACGTCTCCTTTTTAGAATAGCAGGGTTTTGGGGCAGGAGGGGGTTGTGTGTGTGTTTGTTTGTTTGTTTGTTTGTTTGTTTTCTATCATGAAAGCCATTTTTCACGCTTAGGTTTGCTTCTGCAAAGACTAGGTTTGGTTTTACTTGACCTGTTTTGGAAAGTAGAAAGGAAAGGCCCCAATTTAATGAAGGGAGATTCAGGGGTGCAGGCCGGACAGACACACACTAACATTATCAACACCGTCCACCTCCTCTGCTGCCAGGAAGCCCCATTCTGAGCGGGACACACACAGGACTCTGAAGCAGGTCTGCATCTCTCGCCCAGTGAGGACGACGAGCTGGCTGGCCACTTCTCCCTGGGCTGAGTGAGGAGCTGGGAGGCGGTCGGCCCAGGTGCTTCCCGGGGCTCTGGGCTCCATGCTCCAAATGCTCATGAATGGGGCTCTGTGTTTTATATTTAGACCCTCTCTCCAAGGACTAAGCTATTGGAAGCTCTCATACCCGAGAGTTCACCTGGGTGTTAAGTCCTAGGTCTTAGCCCAGGCCGCTCTGGGCTATGACTGGGGTCTCCATTCTTTTATCCCCACTTCATGGTAAGAGACCCTTACTCACACACAGTGACCCCCTTATCACACTAGGTAGCATTTCCTGCTCAGCTTCAGTAGCAAGGAAGGGATCTGGGTCATCTGGTGCCCAATCTCAAAGTATTTCGTTTCTGTTAGTACCTAATCCATGCCAGGCACTGTGCTAAGCTCTTCAAATGCCTTCTCTGAGATTTTACCTGAGGTCTGAAGACTCCCTGTACCAGTGTGGCTTGTACACAGTGGGGAAGCCACAACCCCTCGCTAAGCTGTGGCTGCTGCCCACCTCCTGTGACAGTAGAGAGAAGTGACCACAGAGCCTTGGCACAGCAGTTGGGGCGTCTAGGGTCCTTCTCCTTGGGGTTGAGTGAACAGGGAAGCACCCGAATGAAATGCGACCTCCATGACTGAACAATGACCAAGAACTGCCTATCCTTGTCCTCTGTAGATATAGACACAGTTGTCCACCAGGAGACGCATCTGTGATTTACAATAGAATATGGTCATAGGACTTTTTTTTTTTTTGAGAGGTTTTTGCTATAGGGCACCTGCACTCACCCGAGAGAGACAGAGAGACAGAAGGTGATAAGTCACCTCCTAGGGGAATGGCCATGCCACAATCTCTTCTCCTCCATCCTCCTCTCGGGATCTTGGGCACGCACGCGCACGCACACGCGCCCGGCCTGTTTAAGCCACTGAGTCCGGGACTCGAACCGCGGTTGTCTACATGGGAGTCCAGGTCATAGGACATTTTTATGGGCTCTGGCATGCATGGGCCTGCCTTTGGATTCCATGGTGGTCCCAGCCTCCTCTTCATGACACCATTCCACCAGTGATCCAACAGTGGTCCAGGGTCAGACTTAACAGCTTCTATGGAAGAGCTTGAACTTCTAGTCATCTTTGACAACAGTTATTTTTTAACAAATTAGGAAATATCTACACACAGCTTTATGACAGATGCTAAGAGCATGTTAATAGCCCCAGGCCCTGGGCTCTTTTTGCACTTTAAGAGCATGCCATTGGTGAATTAATGGAGGGAAACTTGACTACAGAGAGGCACAGTGACTTGCCCCAGACCACACAGCACAGGACTGAGGATGAAGCTTCAAAGCTCTGGCCGCAGGCAGGTCTCACTGGGCCGCACTGATGGAGGAAGAGAAGTGGGACACGGGAGGGGTAGGGTGGCAGCCTTACTGTGGAGTCGAGACCCACTGGGTCTCAGACCTGAGGGGCCTCACGCAGTGTCCCTGAGAGCAAGGCGGGTCCCTTAATCTCTTTTTTTTTACCTGGACTGTGGGTGCTGAGCAATTATTGGCCATGTGACCACGAACCTCATTTCCTCACCTGTAATAGGGTAGAAATGATGCTAAGCTGGAAGCCCTTATAAGTTCGCTGGGTGGGATCATTTTTGTTGTCGTTGTTGTTGTTGTTTGGAGAGGTTTTTGCTATAGGGCGCGTGTGCTCGCCAGACAAAGAGAGAGAGACAAAGAGATAGAAAGCGAGAAATCACCCCCCGGGGGGATGGTCACGCCGCAATCCCTTCTCCTCCATTCTCCTCTTGGGATCTTGGGCACGCACACACACGCGCCCGGCATGAGTTTTAAGCCACCGGGTCTGGGACGTGAACCACGGTTGACTACATAGGAGTCCAGTGACATAGCCATTATGCTAACTGCTGGTCCCTGTGGGATCATTTTCATCCATCCCTGCAGGGAGGGTCTTACCACCACAGTCCCCACAGCCACATTCTGTCACTAAGAAACAACAGGAAACGAGGCTGCAGACCAGACTTCATGGCTCCACTGGTGACTAGCCCAGACGCAGTGTTCTTCCCACCTCCACAGTCAGCGAAGGCCTTGTCCATGCAGGCTGCCCAGATGATAGAAGAATCCAAATACCGCGATCAGGACGTTGAGTCCAGCAGATTTGGGCACCAAATCAATCAATGTATTTAGAAAACAAAATGAAGCAGCCAACCCACCCAGATGATAACCACTCAGTGTACTTCTTTCCCTGGCCCGTGGGCTTTTGGCCATAGCCTCTGACCAGCCCTAGGAATGGACAGTCACAGGAATGGCTGCCAGCTGACCCCCCCACTGTTGTGTCTGTTAATGATACGGTATCTAGCTAATTTTGAAAAAATAAGTGAATTCAGCATCCATGACCACCCATGGAACTGTTTCTGCTCCTGCCTTCTCAGGGAATGTCTCCACCCCACACAGACATTCACGTCACAATACCAAATGGGTCTCCATGCTTCAGCATAGCTTCCAGGCCGGTCCCCAGGGCTTAACCTCTGTGAAGAGCCTGGGTCATGGGCCTTCAGTCACCACTGACTTCCTCATCCTCATTTATCTCCTACTAGACAAATAAATGGGGGCCAGCAGGTGGCATAGTGGTCAAGGCACTGGACTCCTACATGGCCTACTGCAGTTCGCGTCCCAGACATGGCTTGAAACTCACACTGAGTGTGTGTGCATGCATGCCCAAATCCCAAGAGGAAAATAGAGGAGAAGAGATTGTGGCATGGCCATCCGCCCAAGGGATGATTTCTCACTTTCTCTCTCTCCATCTCTCTCTCTTTCTATCTAGCAAGCTTTAGCAAAAATATCTCTTAAAAAAATAGTAATAATTTTTTTTTAGAGGAACAAATGGACAGACTGCCACTCACCTGCCCTCTGTTCTCACAGTGACTGTCAGCAACAGGTGGGCGTTGAGCTGCCTCAGAGCGCCCTAGGAAAATGAACAATACCAAGCAGGTGTTTCTCCATGGAGCACAGTAAAAGCCTCTTATGGTCCTGCCTAAAACACTTCACAGACTACCACTGTTTGTCCAGGACACCCTGAAAGAATCCCTCCATTTTCCTTTGTGGCACCAGGGGCCTCTGTGTGGCTGGACCCTCCAACCAGGGAGCTGGGTTCTGCCCGCATTCACCCATCCTCCCATCTAGCGCAGCCTGTGAAACTGAATTTGAGTGAAGAGAATGAGACTTCGGATTAATTAGGCCATCTCTCAATTGAGTTCAGAGTGTAGGTGTGGGAAATTTAACAGCCAGTATCCTGGAGGTGGGTAACATTTTTAAAAATCCTATAGTTAATGTTAAATGTGTGCAGAATTTGAGCTTCTACATAAAGGAAAGAAAGATACATAGATCGGTGCGGTACAGTTTTTCTGTTTTGTTTTTGTTTTAAATGTAGATAGGATCTCTCTGTGTCATGGTTCTCCTCCTGCTTGTCAGACTCCCAAGTATTAGATCTACCACGTGAGTGGTAGGGGATGAGTGGTAGGCTCTCTCTATTTCTCCTGCTGGCCACAAATTCATACGCCTCCTGCCTCTTATAGCTGGGACTATGGTGCATGTGGTTGTATTCAGCTTTGAACTCAGGCCTCCGAGTGTGGCCTCAGCTGCCTGAGTAGCAATGTCTACCAGCACATGCTGATGAAAAGGGAACCCTATTACACTGTCGGTGGAGATGTAAATTAGTACACCACTGCAGAAAACAATATGGTGATTTCTCAAAAACCTGCAGATAGAATTACCACGTGACCCAGTAACCCCACTCCTTAGTATTTATCAAAAGGGTAAGAAAACAGTCAGAAAGACATTTGTATGTCCACGTTCACTACACCGTTATTCACAATTGCTAAGACATGGAATCAACCTAAGTGTCTAAGAACTAATGTCCGGGTTGAAAAACTATGGCACATATATACTGTGGAATACTACTCAGCCATAACAAAGAATGAGACCCTATTGTTGGATTCAAAGTGAATGAATATAGAAGAATTAATGTTAAGTGAAGTGAGCCAGACTTTGAAAGATACACACTGTATATCCCCACTCGATATGTACTGAATGCCTGTACTCTGTGGAAGAAATTGAAAGATCCAAAGGTGTGATGGTAGAGAGGATACATGTAAATACCAGAGACTGTAAGGGAGGGGAGTGAGTGGTAGGGGATGAGTGAAAGGGGCAAAGGGAAGAAACATTTAACAGACAAAAGGATGTAAAGTTCTCTGTTTTTAAAAAATCTGTAATTTTTGCTTAACTAAAAAAAAAAAGAAAAAAGAAAAAGAAAAAGAAAAGAAAAGAAAAGAAAGAAACTCTGAGCATCTCCCCACACGTGTCTGGATTGCAAACACAAAGAGAAAGAATCATAGTCAAACTCACATAGAAAGCTTTAGGGACGTAATACCTGACAAGACCTGTTGTGTCTGGTAATGATACAGGATCTAGCTAATTTTGAAAAAATAAGTGAATTCAGCGTCCATGGCCACCCGTGGAATTGTTTCTCTCCTGCCTTCTCAGGGAATGTCTCTGCCCCACACATTCACGTCACAATACCAAATCGGTCTCCATGCTTCAGTCAGTAAGTCAGGCACCATCCCCACACCCCACTGTTATGGTTTTAGCTCGTTCTCTCAATGTGGCCTTCCACTTTATTGTCTAGACCTTTTACGCTGTCTCCTCACCAACAGCTGGATCTCCCTCAGGTCCATCCCTGGGAAGAGTGATCTTGCCTTTCTGGCTTGTCACCCTTCACTGTTCTCGCTGCATGCACCATCGGGTCCAGAGTCTAAACAGCATGTAGGACTTGTGAGCTGCCCCCTGTCTACCTCTTTAGCTTGATCTTGTGGCTATTTGCCGCTTTATGCTCTTGTTCTGGCGACCAAACTAATTTCCCTGAACATACAGTGCTGTCTCGTGCCCTTACCCACATGTCATGCTATCCTCTCTGCTTCCGCTGCCCTTCTCCTTCCCCTCTTTACCCTCCCAGCTCTTATTCAGCTTTTACCATTCAAATCAAGGGTCTAAAAGGTGGCACGGTGGTTAAGGTGCTGGACTCCCACATGGCTGACCATGGTTCGAGTCTCAGACCTGGTGACTTGCTTTCTCTCTCTCTCTCTCTCTATTTCTCTCTCTCTGTCTATCTCTGGTGAGCACATGTGCCCTATAGAAAAATTTTTGAAAATAATAACAATAAAAAAATGAATCCTTCTCAAAAAAGAAGAAATTCAAATCAAGTATCATTTCTTCTAGGATAGATTCCCAAACTTTCTCAATTCACAGCACTCTTCGTGTCTCAGTTCATTTTACGTAGAACCAGTGAGCTGATGTAAATACCCAGCAGTTCCGATTAGGTGGTAGTTAGAGCCAAATACCTTTTAAGTATTTATGTTGTAACAACCTAGAGGCTGCATGAAAAAAACCAATGCACATAAATTGGAAGAAAAGTAGCATTTTAATTTTGTTCTTAAATAACCCCAACTAATAGGCGGTGTGTATCTGGAGGGCCCTGTACATTGCTCAACCGAATCTGTGGCCAGGAGGGGCAGGAACACAGGGCTCTGTGAGTCTACAGTGGAGGGTTCTGGATTTGCGTCTGGTGACCTCCCTGAACTGGAGGGGCAAGCGCAGCTTCACAAAGATACAACATGAAGAGAAGTCGCGCAGAGTCTAGGGGAACCTGTAGCTCCCTCAGGCTCGTAGCTGGTGTGGTTGGACAATGGAGGATGAGCACCTCTGCAGGCTTCAAAACGTAAAATATTTCTGTGGTGCCTTATGGACTTTGCTGTGGTGTCCTGACCTGTGGCAGCTTGGAGAAAATCTGAGAACTCAGGCCCAGATTGCTTTCTCTCTCTCTCTCTCTCTATTTCTCTCTCTCTGTCTATCTCTGGTGAGCACATGTGCCCTATAGAAAAATTTTTGAAAATAATAACAATAAAAAAATGAATCCTTCTCAAAAAAGAAGAAATTCAAATCAAGTATCATTTCTTCTAGGATAGATTCCCAAACTTTCTCAATTCACAGCACTCTTCGTGTCTCAGTTCATTTTACGTAGAACCAGTGAGCTGATGTAAATACCCAGCAGTTCCGATTAGGTGGTAGTTAGAGCCAAATACCTTTTAAGTATTTATGTTGTAACAACCTAGAGGCTGCATGAAAAAAACCAATGCACATAAATTGGAAGAAAAGTAGCATTTTAATTTTGTTCTTAAATAACCCCAACTAATAGGCGGTGTGTATCTGGAGGGCCCTGTACATTGCTCAACCGAATCTGTGGCCAGGAGGGGCAGGAACACAGGGCTCTGTGAGTCTACAGTGGAGGGTTCTGGATTTGCGTCTGGTGACCTCCCTGAACTGGAGGGGCAAGCGCAGCTTCACAAAGATACAACATGAAGAGAAGTCGCGCAGAGTCTAGGGGAACCTGTAGCTCCCTCAGGCTCGTAGCTGGTGTGGTTGGACAATGGAGGATGAGCACCTCTGCAGGCTTCAAAACGTAAAATATTTCTGTGGTGCCTTATGGACTTTGCTGTGGTGTCCTGACCTGTGGCAGCTTGGAGAAAATCTGAGAACTCAGGCCCAGAACTTTCCCCTGCTGGGCTGGACCCCGTTCTGAGTTCACTTGGTCCACACGGCCCCTGGCCTACTGCAGTGTAAGAAGCACCTCCTCTGCCTGTTCCTTTCTCCAAGGCGGTCAACCCCCTAAGGGCAAAGACTGTGCTTTTCTCCCTCTCAGACACCCACTGGCCATGCAGGGCTTGGTTGGGGTTCATCTGAAAGGAATGCAACTAACAGAGGGTCAGAGACCTATGGGGACCCCGGAGAACTAGGGTGGCTGCAGAGGAAGTCAGCCTGCCTGACAGCTAACCAGAAAATTCCAGCCAGGCTCAAAATCTGTGGTTCCAAGGGGGAGCAAGAGTCCTGCTGGGCATGGAGTGGGTGCTGGTCTGAGCCTGCTCAGTCAGGTCTGAGTTAGCCACAGGAACTACGAAAGGGCACCGACCAGCCCGAAAGCCACACCCAACACACTTCTTGGTTTGGCTTTTGATTTTCTGGTAGGAGTTCCTTAGGAGGAAAAGACAGAATGGAAGAGGCCCAGCCACAGTCACACGCACTGGTAGATGCTGCTCCTCTGAAGGCTGAAGCCACCTGGGAGGCCCAGGTTCAATTCCCAGTCTACCCTAAGGCCTATGCAGGAGGTTGTGGTAGGAAGATCGCAACTTTTTTCTTCTTTTTTTAGTTTATTTATTTTGTCCATGAGAGAGAAAGAGAAAGAGACAGACAAGAAGAGAGACAGGCATCCTGAACAGGGCTCCCGTGCCATGACCCAGCCAGCCCAGATCACAGGCACAGGTGCGTGGGTGCCCAGTATGCTCAGTGAGGGTCCCAGGGGGAAGACCTAGGGCCTTTCCCATCCGGGTCCAGTCACATTACCACTGCCCTACCACTGGCCCTTTAAGGCTCTTAGCTAGGCGCCGGCGGGCGGAGTAGGCCCTGCGCCAGCCCACCCGGGGCCCGGCTGCGGGTCTCCCGCCACCCCCGGGGACCCCGCGCCGAGCGAGCGAGGAGGCGGCGGGGGGGGGAGGGCCTGCCACCGGCCACCCGCGC
>NW_006159725.1:3076528-3087811 GCF_000334495.1 Tupaia belangeri chinensis
TGGGACATAGCAGAGGGTGGGGGATGGGGAATCAGGGATGGCAAGACAAAGGGCAAGGTATGCAGGACGTAAGAATTGGAAAATTATTTGCTGAGAACATATATGTGGATGTACTTGATTGAGACAATGCACAGTGTATTTTGGATGGAAAATTCATTTGTGTGTTGTGATGGTGTAAAGTGAATTAATAAATAAAAAAAGAGAATGTATAAAAAGAAAGGAAGGAAGGAAAGAAGGAAGGAAGGGAGGGATAAAAAGGAAAAAGAGGGGAGGGAGGAGAGAAAACCATTACTTTGTCTCAGGTGATGATGAAAATAACCAAGCGCTGAGGAAATAATTATTAGCGTGGTTTATTCTAAGCACGACCTTGAGAAGCACAAAAATGCTTCCCATGGTGTTCAGACGCAGCAGTTCTTTTTGTTTTTTCTTAGAGATTTTTGCTACAGGGCACGTGTGCTCACTAGATAGAGGGAGAGACAGAGAGCGAGACATCACCCTGCGGAGAGGACAGTCGCACCATAATGCCCTCTCCCCACTCTCCCCTCGGGGTTTTGGGGATGCACGCACATGCACCCAACGTGAGTTTCAAGCCACCAGGCCTGGGACTCGAACCACCTAGCCATGTGGGAGTCCAGCGCCTTAACCACTGCACCACCTACTGACCCCACAACAGTTCTTTTATTTATTTCTGAGAACAGGAGACACAAAGGTGTGAATCAGTGTAAGGAGCCTTTTCATCATCCTGGCTCAAGAAGGTGGGACATGTAGAAGCGAGGACTTGTAGGTTATGGGTGGGCATAGAATTTCTTAGGTTAGGAATGGGTTAAATGTGCAAGTCTTTGTCTAAAAGAGACTTGGAGTGAGAAGAAAAGAAGGTCTGAATGTAGGTAGTAGGCCTCGCTATTCGCTATTCGTCTGGTGTACCATGCGAGGTCAGGACGAGGAGCAGCCCACGGTCCCTAGCCTGAAGCCAACTCTCCCAGGCCCTTTGGCAAGCATCTTAGTCTAGAAAGAACAGTCAGCCATCTTTGCTCACAGGCAAACTCACCAAGGCGTTTTTCCTTTCCAAACACCCTTCAAAGGCCCAAGGGTACAGTTGGCCCTGGGGCCAGGCCTGTCTGGAGCCCAAAACCCAGTGGAGCTGCTGCAGAGGTGAGGGGGCTCCCAGCCAGAGGCAGCCAGGCCCTGGCAGATGCCACAGCCTCTGCCCCTTTTGGCAACACGCTCAAATGTGATCAGCCATGGCTTTTATCTCGTGTGTGGGGCTCGTCCCCCTTGTTAGTAGTCATGAGCATTCGCGTCAGTTTTTCTTTTCATATTCTGCTACGAACCAGTTTTAGGACTAACTGGGATGGGCTGGCCCGTGTTCCGAAGTGAAATGTGAGTTAGAACACAACAGAAACTAGACAACTCACAGTCCCACCAATTCTAACCGGTCATCACTTGCTGTGGGGCCAGCAGATGGGACAGTGGTTAAGGCACTGGACTTGCACGTGGCCGATCATGGTTCAAGTCCTGGACCTGACGACTTGAAAATTATGCTGGGTACGTGTGTGTGTATACCCAAAATCTCAGGAGGAAGGAGAAGGAATTGCAGCGTGGCCATCCCCCGTGGAGGATGGTTTCTCACTTTCCCTCTCTGTCTCTCTCTGTCTCTGTGTTCCTGGAGAACACACATGGCCAGTGGCAAAAACCTTTTTGTAAAAAAAGGGCTTTGTTGTCATTTGTTGTGACAACCCAGTGACTAGGCTCCTGGCATTTCAGTGTAGAGCGAAGGATGACCCTCTTCTATCTGCCTGAAGTCAGAGACAGTCTCTGATGTCATCCTTCTGCCAACTTCTGAGTCACCCCAAGGGTGGCAGATGTTCAGGCCCAGCCCGGGGCTCGGGGATCCACCCCCCACCTCCCACTTGCCCTTGGCTTTGCCCGTGGGCCAGTCCCTGGAGGTGGGGCTCTATGGCAACCGTCTCCCTTCAGCTGTGTGGAGAGGGGGAGCCTGCTTCCACCTCGCGAGTTCTGTCTGCTCTGTGGGCAGGATTCTGGCAACCAGCTCACCCCACAGCATCCCCCACCAGGCAGTCAGACAGGGGCAACGCGGTTTGCGGCTCACGCCCCTCCGGAGAAGGTGACTTTATTCTTCCTGCGATCTCCCGCCTAGAGCACTCCCCTGTTTTGGATAGATAACTATTTTCTAGAAACTCCTAAAAAGCACACATTAAAGCCCATTACTACTAGAAATTTCTGTCTGGTCGCTAACACGAGCCCTTTGGGCTGTAGCCAAAGCTTATTTTATTTGGTTGGCCCTCACTAGGGAAGGTGGTTCGGATATGAGAAGCTTCCCCACACTGGAGGGCCCCTTGGACTTGTCTTCCTCAGAAAAAGAGAATTTGGATTCCCTTAGCCCTTCTTCACAGCCTCATCACCCAAACCTGATATTATCTTTCTCAATTTTTCTTTGAAATCTGTCCAAAACATGTCTTTTGGGTTATGGAAACCATCGCTTAATTAGATCTTTCATTTCCGGAAGCTGCTTCTTGCTCTTCCAAAGCAATAAATGAAATTTCAGTCAGCTATGTTTCACTGGGGGAAGGGCAGAGGGAAAAGAAATCGGGTCCTTTTCCTACAGAGCACGCTGTCTGCAACACGAGTGAGCTTTCCTTCCCGGACGTGGAAACAGGACGGGCTGTTTCGGTGAATTTCACCCCTCTGTGATTCTCACCTCGGAAAGGCCACGATTGTGCTCTTTGGTGGGTATGTGGCTTCTGCACCAAGAAGAGCGAGGTGTGTGTCCTCTGCCCGGTGAGCAGGAAGGAAACAGACACCTGGTCACAGCATTTGGGGGTCTCTTGCTTCTAGCATTTTCTGCACCAGCCTCTGCTCAGAGCGGGTCTCTCTGTACCTCGGCCTGCCGGGAAGGCGTGTCCTTCACAGTGTCATCCTAGTTAATTGTGCGGGTTCTTTGTCCTGGCCCTGTGGTATCAGCCCTCGGCTTCTCCTGGAGGAACGGAAGGTCTGTAACTTGTCTGTTGGCCGTGGAGCAGGAGAGGGAGCCTGGCCTCCACTCAGCGTCGCTGTAACCAGGTTGTGTTAGCAAGTTTCTTCGCTTCTTCCCATCCGAGTTTTCCCTTGTGTAAAATGAAGGGGTTGGAGTTGCGGGTGGTCTTTGAGGCTCCTTCCAGTCGGACCCCATGATTCTCGTGGACTCAGTTGTTCCGATTGCTCCATAGAGGGGTAGGAAAAGGCCGGAGGAGTTGGGTTCAGCCGCCAATCGGGAAAACAATGCTTGGAAAGTGTCAGGGGAGGAGCACGTGGTGTGGTGGTTGGAGCACTGCACTCCTACATAGCTGATGGCGGTTCAAGTCCTGGACCTGGTGGCTTGCTTTCTCATTTTCCCAGTCTCTCTCTCTCTGGTGAGTGCATGTGCCCTACAGCAAATTTTAAGGTAATAATAGTAAATACAATTAAATACATAACTCTTTTTTAAAAAGAAGAAGAAAATTTCAGTTCAGTGCAAATCCCTGCTCTCTTCTCCCTCCCAAGGACTTCAAATCGGCATAGTGTACGGGGTTAGGGACAGTGCTTATGGGCCACTGACAATGCACCAGACATTGCCCAGGGCTCCTCGTGCACATTGGCGTATTTATTTTTTACTTATTTATTTTTAGAGAGATTTTTGCTATAGGGCACCTGCCCCTCCAGAGAGACAGAAAGTGAGAGCTCACCCCCAAGGGGTATGGCCATGCCACAATCCCTTCTCCTCCATTCTCTCCTCTGGATTTTGGGCACGCATGCATATGCATCCAGCGTGAGTTTTAAGCCACCGGATCTGGGACTCAAACCGTGGTCAAGTACGCAGGAGTCCAATGTCATAACCATTACACCATCTGCTGGTCCCGTGGCTTGTTTAATCTGTAGAATCCCTATAAAGAGGATGTACTAGGTGTCGTCCACCTCCACAGCCACCTAGATGTGTCCACACCCATCAGGTCTCACTCAGAATGCCACCTCCTCAGTACAGCCCCCTGGCCCTGAGACCAGGTCAGCACTCCCTACCGTGTGTCCTTATGGTTCCCTCTGTTTTCCCTCCATTGCACTGACCACCGGCGTCATTAAATAATTCGCTGTGGGGCTCATGTTTCCACACCTACTGCACTGAGAACTCCGGGAGGGACTGGAGAGTGGTGCAGTGGTAACTCGAACCTCTGGAGACCGGTGCAGGGGGAGGCTCCCAGTTCATGTGCAGAGACTCTCTGAACACACCAGGCATGCGTGTCTGCGGTCCAGAGCTGGCTGAGGCAGAGGGTGGGCTGCAGCGTGGATGCCCTGTTGGGGGTTCCTGTCTCTGTCTGTCTGTCTGTCTCTATTTCTTTCAGGAAGGAAAAAAATAAAAGAAACTTTGGGGCAGGGGGAGCCTCCCTGGGGATAGAGACAGTACAGGGCTGTCTCACCGTGGTATTCCCAGAGGCCGGCGTGGTGCTGAGCGAACAGCCAGGAGTCAACAGGCCCTGGTCGAATGCAAGCATGAGGGCATTTTCAGGCGAATGCAGGGATGGGTAGACAGCCATGCTGGTCCGAGCTCAGAACTCTCTGGCTCCTGGAGCCCTGTTGAAGTTTCAGATGAGCTCTGCTTGCCAGCTGTGCTCCAGGCCCTCGCTGCTGTAGCCATCCCGTGGAGACCGACCCACCCTGGGGGCCTTGAGTTGTCCCTCCAGAAGTGGCAGGGGCTGCTGCCCCTGGCCATGCCCTTACCAGGCCGCTCATCCCCAGGGGTGTCTGCCCTGGAGCTGGCCATGGCGCCCCATCGTGGGCACTCAGCCCACGTCTCAGAGCCACCAGCCCCGCTGTCCAGCCCCTCCCACCAAGGGGCTGCGGATGAGTGTGTGTTCTGTGTTCTGGGGGGATCTGGGTCAGTACGAAGGAGTGGGAGAAGAGGAACGAGGGAAAACAAGCCATGGCAACCTTCAGAGAAGCAAAAATAAACCCTAATGTGGAAACTGCTGAGAACAGACTGCGTGAGCTGCGGTGCTGCATGCAAACCCGGTGCTAATTCCATGGAAATAAACTCCGAGTCCTAACTTCCACAGGCCTCACGGCAACCCTGGGGGTGGGGGTCTGGCTGCTGGACCCTTCGCCCCAGAAGAGTGAGTGGCGCACAGGCTTGGTCTGCCCCCAACCCTCGCCACTGCCGTGAGCAACGCTGGGGGAGGCTAAAAATACTAACAATGGAAATTTGATTTCTTCTTCCAGACAAAAAGCCTTGGCATCCACGGGCGGAAGAAGCGTTCAGGCAGCTTGTGACTGGTGGGTACGAGATAAACAAACTGGGAAATAGCATGTAATTAACTCGGAGTGCGTGTGGGTGAGCGGGGCTGTGGCGTCTCTCTTCAGTGGACCCTTCCAGGGAGGAGAGGAGCCAGGAGACCGGGTGACAGGCCCATTTATCAAGTCAATTGCCTCCTCTGCCCTGGCCCCGGGTGTGCTGTTCCTGGGGGCTGTTTAAAGAAATTCAGGCTATTTCCAAGACAGATGCTCTCTCAGCTCTCTCACCGTATCCGCCCCCACCCCAGTCACTTACAGACTCACGCGGGTGTGTGGACGCTGGGCAAATCAATTTAGGAAAACCTCCCGCTTGTCTTCGGGGGATCCCTGCCCGGGGCCCAGCTGCAGCAGCCTCCTGGGAGTTTCCCTCCTCCTTGGAGGCACCTGGGTTTAACCGAGACTGAACTAAGGGACCGGGTGGGTTGGAGTGAGGCTAGGGGGCCATTGAAAGGGTGTAGGATTTGGGATTTCCCCGAGAGTGCTTCCTGGAAGCAGCGTCAGGAGTTTCTAGGGGGGCAAAGGGGCAGTGTGGCCACAGGGGAGCAGGAACTGGTACACCCAAGCTCTGGAACGCACTATGGAGTGCATTTCGGGGTGGGGAGCCCAGGAGGGCAGGCGTGCCCCCTTCTGGTATCCTCAAGCAAGGCCCTCTTGGCTCCTTCCATCTTTATTTTTTCCTAAAGAATTATTTATTATTTTATTATTATTTTTTTATTTTGACCAAAGTGGGGTTGGGGGGGAGAGCGAGATCGCAAGCCGCCGGGTCTGGGATTCGAACTGTGGCAGATATGTGGGAGTCCAGCACCTTCACCCCTAAGCCACCTGCCGGCCCACCCTCTGCCCCCAGGCTGTTCTCCCACGTTGGTGACCCGTTCCTGGACGACCCGCTGCCCCGAGAGTACGTCCTCTACCTCCGCCCCACCGGCCCCCTCGCCCAGAAGCTCTCGGACTTCTGGCAGCAGTCGAAGCAGATCTGCGGGAAGAACAAGGCGCACAACATCTTCCCCCACATCACGCTCTGCCAGTTCTTCATGGTAAGCCGCCGGCCCCGCGTCCCAGCAGCCCCCCGGAGCCTCCCCAAAGACGGCAGGGTACTGAGGGGCTCCCAGAGCAGGCTGGACCTGCGAGGCCGCACAGTGGCTCCTGCAAGGTCTCGCTGCATCCCCTAGCTCCAGCTTTGCGCACCGCCACACCGCTCCTAGGACCCTGGGCGAGCTGGCCCTCGTCTACACTGCACACGCCGAGGCCGGCAGAGGAGAGACTGAGAGCCAGGAACAGGAGTGCAGTCTGTAGACAGGGACAGATCGCAGCCTGTGGACGTCACCCACAAATTTTCCTTCACTAGGTCACTCTTCTGGGTTTATTCATGTAGTTCTTCCATGAGTGACAGCGGAAAGAGACAGGGAGGGAGCACCCCACCTGGTCGCCCCACCCCAGGGTCCACCCCAGCTCCTGCCAGCCCCAGTCACCGGCACATGCTCTTGTGTATTCAGGGAGGAGCCTCCCCACTGGGTCACTCTGGGAGCATGGCGTTACCCGGCTCCCGGTCACTAGGTCCCTCTAGAGAAAGCAAAGATCCCTTTTACCTGCCAGAGTTACCTAACCTGCCATCCTAGCTGTCCAAAAACGTGTTCAGTGACCGAGTTAAATCCCCCTCGTTTTAGAAAGTGCAAATCCATCCCCCTGCGTCAGCTCTGCTGGTGGGGACGAATTACTGTGTCCGTGTATCTTCCAGGCAAAGCAGAATGGTAGCATGTTAAGATAATTTTTAAAAAATACTTCTTTATTTCGATTTATTTATTTATTTAAATTTGCTACAGGACACGTACACTCATCAGAGAGAGACAGAGAGAGAGAAAGAGAGAAAGTGAGACAGCAAGCCGCCAGGTCTGGGACTGGAACTGTGCTCGACCATGTGGGAGTCTAGCACCTTAACCACTACGCCACCTGCTGGCCCCTTGAAGATCATTTTTAAAAAATACATTTTCTTTCTTTTTTTTTTGAGATCTATTCATTTGCTCTATCTTTTAGGTAAAAATATGTTCTTCACACCTTCCGTTTTGTCATTCACTTGAAAATTAAAGTGACTATCATTTCCTCTTAGTCATCCCAGCATCTTTGTCAAAAACATTCAGGGTTTTCGAGACACTCATTCTTTCTCCCGGTGCTCTGAAGGGGGTAGGAGGGTGGCATCGCAGCTCTGAGCCCCAGTCTTCCCGGCTCCCGTGGGGGTGGACACAGTCAGCTCGTGATCAGCCGGTGTGGATGGGAAAGTACAGAGCGTGCGGCACAGCGGGGAACACACACCACGTCCCCGGATGCTGTGTTCCTGCCTGCCCCGTCCTGCGTTCCATTTTAGTTTCTTTTTTATTGTATTCGTGAGCAAAAGAACATTTGGTTTTTCAGTTGACGAGTAAGACATGTATGTATGGGTGGTATGACACATGCTGGTCTGATGGATCCATGTGTCACAGAACTGCTGCGTCACGCTAATTAGCATATGCGCACCTCGCACACCGTGTGTCTGTGGCGAGAACGCTGCAGACCCCCTGTCGCAGCAGTGTTCAAGGACAGCCGGTTGCCATCACCCGGAGTCCCCACACTCTGGACGTTCCCTTGAGCCTACCCTTCCTGTCTAATTGGAACGCTGTGTCCTTTGGCCAGGAGCTCCTCCGCCCGCTCTGCTCTGCTGGGTCAGCCCTGCCGAATTTTGCCTGGGTTCAAGGGGCTACTTCAGATCAAGGGAAGGAGGGAGGGGTGATGTGCTCATCCATGTCACTGACCGGGGTTACTCGGGAGGACTGGGGGTCTGCGTCCTCCTCCCTCCTGGGGCACAGGAGCGATCCTGCATTTCAGCCTCCTGCCTCCAGGGTGAGGATTAGGCGTTAAGTAGACAGCTCCTGCCAGCCCCAGTCACCGGCACATGCTCTTGTGTATTCAGGGAGGAGCCTCCCCACTGGGTCACTCTGGGAGCATGGCGTTACCCGGCTCCCGGTCACTAGGTCCCTCTAGAGAAAGCAAAGATCCCTTTTACCTGCCAGAGTTACCTAACCTGCCATCCTAGCTGTCCAAAAACGTGTTCAGTGACCGAGTTAAATCCCCCTCGTTTTAGAAAGTGCAAATCCATCCCCCTGCGTCAGCTCTGCTGGTGGGGACGAATTACTGTGTCCGTGTATCTTCCAGGCAAAGCAGAATGGTAGCATGTTAAGATAATTTTTAAAAAATACTTCTTTATTTCGATTTATTTATTTATTTAAATTTGCTACAGGACACGTACACTCATCAGAGAGAGACAGAGAGAGAGAAAGAGAGAAAGTGAGACAGCAAGCCGCCAGGTCTGGGACTGGAACTGTGCTCGACCACGTGGGAGTCTAGCACCTTAACCACTACGCCACCTGCTGGCCCCTTGAAGATCATTTTTAAAAAATACATTTTCTTTCTTTTTTTTTTGAGATCTATTCATTTGCTCTATCTTTTAGGTAAAAATATGTTCTTCACACCTTCCGTTTTGTCATTCACTTGAAAATTAAAGTGACTATCATTTCCTCTTAGTCATCCCAGCATCTTTGTCAAAAACATTCAGGGTTTTCGAGACACTCATTCTTTCTCCCGGTGCTCTGAAGGGGGTAGGAGGGTGGCATCGCAGCTCTGAGCCCCAGTCTTCCCGGCTCCCGTGGGGGTGGACACAGTCAGCTCGTGATCAGCCGGTGTGGATGGGAAAGTACAGAGCGTGCGGCACAGCGGGGAACACACACCACGTCCCCGGATGCTGTGTTCCTGCCTGCCCCGTCCTGCGTTCCATTTTAGTTTCTTTTTTATTGTATTCGTGAGCAAAAGAACATTTGGTTTTTCAGTTGACGAGTAAGACATGTATGTATGGGTGGTATGACACATGCTGGTCTGATGGATCCATGTGTCACAGAACTGCTGCGTCACGCTAATTAGCATATGCGCACCTCGCACACCGTGTGTCTGTGGCGAGAACGCTGCAGACCCCCTGTCGCAGCAGTGTTCAAGGACAGCCGGTTGCCATCACCCGGAGTCCCCACACTCTGGACGTTCCCTTGAGCCTACCCTTCCTGTCTAATTGGAACGCTGTGTCCTTTGGCCAGGAGCTCCTCCGCCCGCTCTGCTCTGCTGGGTCAGCCCTGCCGAATTTTGCCTGGGTTCAAGGGGCTACTTCAGATCAAGGGAAGGAGGGAGGGGTGATGTGCTCATCCATGTCACTGACCGGGGTTACTCGGGAGGACTGGGGGTCTGCGTCCTCCTCCCTCCTGGGGCACAGGAGCGATCCTGCATTTCAGCCTCCTGCCTCCAGGGTGAGGATTAGGCGTTAAGTAGAGCAGACCGCTCTGTCTCCTGTCCCTGACCAAAGCCCCCTCTCTCCCCTGCCAGTGCGAGGACAGCAAGGTGGACGCCCTGGGGGAAGCCCTGCAGGCTACCGTCAGCCGCTGGAAGTGCAAGTTCTCGGCCCCCCTGCCTCTGGAGCTCTATACCTCCTCCAACTTCATCGGCCTCTTCGTGAAGGAGGACAGCGCCGAGGTCCTCAAGAAGTTCGCCGCCGACTTTGCCGCAGAGGCCGCATCTAAAACGGGTGAGCAGCCGTCACGCCAGGCCAGCCCCACCCCGGGCACTGTCAGTCAGGACAGAAAGCGTCTCATCCCTTACAACACTGAAAACAGAAACGCCTGGGACCAGCAGATGGCATAATGTTACGTCGCTGGACTCCCATGTGGGCGACTGCAGTGTCAGTCCCAAACCCAGGACTTAACCCTCACTCTGAGCATGCATGCGTGCATGCCCACGATCCCGAGAGGAGCACAGAGGAGAGGACTGTGGCGTGGCCATCACCCCAAGGGGGGATTTCTTGCTTTGTCTCTCTGTCTCTCCGGTGAGCACACATGCCCTATAGCAAAAATATCTTTTTTAAAAAAAAAAGGAAAGAAAAAGCAGAAACACCCGAACTTAGGCGCATTCATAAAGAAGATAGTTTATTTGCAAATTCACATTGTGGTGGCTGCAAAGTCCCCGTCCGGGGCTGGCAGCGTGGCCAGGGGGAGCTCGGGGGATAGTGGGCATGTGTAGAGAGAGAGGGAGAGGCCCTGACTGATCTCTGCCTTGGAACAAGCAGATCTTGGGACCAGCAGATGGAGTTATGGTAACAGCACTGGACTCCCACATGACTGACCGCGGTTCAAGTCCGGACCCAGAGGCTCGAAACTAGGGGCAATGCATGGCCATCCCTCTGGGGCGATTGCTCTCTTTCTGTCTGTCTGTCTCACAGGAGAGCACATTCACCCTATAGCAAAAATTGCTAAAAACAAAGTGAAACAAAACAAAAAAAAACAGTTCTCATGAGAACTGGCACTCACGGTCTCTCTCCTGAGACATCATAAATGTCTTCGTGAGACTGTTGCCTCCATGAGCCACCACCTTGAGCCCGTTACGGCCCATGAGCTTCACCCTGGGACACAGTGAGGGCAGTAAGCTTTCACAGAATACCACAATGTGATCTGGGCCCGACGCCAGCGTGTCTGGGGACTTTTATCTAAGCCACAGTAGGAGGGGTAGGAAAGGGCTGAGGAGGAGTGGCCTGGGTTGGGAGGTGGCGAGCCCGGCAGGTCTCTGCATCCTCGTGAAAATACTAAACGGCCACATTGCCACCTCTTGGAGAGGCCGTCTAGGACTTACTCCTGGAAGGTGCACAGGGACTGCCCCACACTGAGCTAGGAACGTCCTCCTTCGTAGCCCACAGCTTCTCCCGGTTCAGGATTAAAGAGCCCTCTACTTGAACCTCTGCCCACACAGGGGTTTCCTGGGTCTTGTCACCCTGAGCTGTTCTCTGTTAACTAGGACAGAGTGTCCTATCACCTGCCACCTCCCACTGGCCAATGCCACTGGACAGACCCCGAGCCCCCAAAGTCGGTGCAGCCCTTCACAGCGCTGCTGTCACCGCCCCTCTCG
>NW_006159725.1:3087823-3097589 GCF_000334495.1 Tupaia belangeri chinensis
ACCCGCCCCCTCTTCCTGGCAGCTGCAGGGTTAGCCTCCAAGGGGGCTCCACGTATTGACTGAGACATGACACTGGGGCACGAGGCAATGTCTGCAAAATCCTGTCTGAGCACAGTGGCAGCCAGCTCGGAGCTGGCTGAGAGCTAGGAGAGCTAGCCCAGGCCTCGCTGGGCTCCTCGAGTGAGACCGCAGTGGGCCGTGCTTATCGGTGCCTACTGCATGTTTATCTGAGAGGACTCAGACAGGGAATAGGCAGGGCTTTCTCCTGGCCAGAGGCACAGCTGGGAAACCGGCTCGGCCCCTGTGTGATCTCAGCGTGGAGAGGAGAGGCGCTTGCAGGAGTGATTCCTTCTTCACAGAAGAAAGAAAACACGCTGAGAACCATCCGTCTGAAGAGAAGAGGAAGGCCCTCCCACACAGGCTGGCGAGAGGGGGCCAGCAGAGGACAGCAGGGAGACCCTCAACCAGAGTGAGGGGTGAGCTGCACCACAGAGGCCGAGGTGAAAGCCCAAGCTGCAGGAGATCCAGAGGCCAGGTCCTGCAGCTTACAGAGGCCTGGGGCAGAGGTGGGGCATTTGCTCCTTAGTCTCTGACTGGGCCTTGGCTTCACCCACTGCCAGTGCCCCTGTACTGAGGCCATCACCAGCTCAGCCCTCCTGATCTGCGTCTCTTGACCAGAAAAGCCCTGACAGGGCCCAGGACCCTGGGAACAGTGTGACTGGGACTCAGCATCCCTGCAGGGCAGTGACCAGGGCTCAGCATCCCTCCAGAGCAGTGACTGGGACTCAGCATCCCTGCAGTGCACAGTGACCAGGGCTCAGCACCCCTGCAGGGCACAGTGACCAGGGCCTGGTGTCACTGTGGAATCCCTGAAGGAACTGCAGGCCTCAGGACAGTGCCAATACTCAGGAGGGGCTTGCTTGGACTACAGCCGTGCCCCGGCGCCCGTCTCCCTAGGGCCTGGTCTCTGGTTTCTGACTTGGGTGCAGCCTGATACGTCATAGATTCTTACGAGCCTAGTAGAGAGGCAGATTATTTACTGTCCCTACCCCTCCAGCTCAAGGAAATGGCTTTTATTTTTTTTTTCATCTCATTGTAACTGGTGTCAGAAGCACTAAATCCACAAGAAACGGAATTAATGGCAAAGCCACAAAACCCAAACCCTGCACAGCTGGGAAAGCGGACCTCAGCCCGACTGTGCAGGTTCTTAGAGGGCATCCTGGGAGGCCCAGAGGTTCTGGCTCTGTAGGATGGGGGAGCCCATCCTCTAAGAACCTGGTGGCTTCCATGCTCGGCCATGTGCGGCCCCCTGGTGGTGACTTAGGGAACTGGTGGCCCTGCCCAGCATAGCTGCTCCAGCTCCCTGTGACCTGAGCGGAAAGCCAGAGGGCCCCAACGAAGTAAAATATAGAGGAAACACACACACACAATTTTTTAAATTAAAAATAAAGATCATTTTTAAAAAATGCCCTCCCACATGCGTCTGGCACTCCAGGTTGTCAGCAGACCCAGGTTTCTTCCGCAAGAACGTTTAGTGTCGTCCTCCATTCTGGGTGGCTTCTGGAGACTCGTTCCATGATCTGCAGAGTGGGACACTGTGTAAGCAAGAAACAGACACCTCGTCTCCCGGGGCTTACACCCCAGGGTGACTGCAGCCTAAGTAAGATGGGAAGGCCAGCCCCGCCACACAGGTGCACGCTGCTGAGACCTGCACTCCACAGGCTAGGGCTGCACAGGAGGCCCGGGCTCGGCCCTCAGACCACCACCAGGGCTGGCACGGTGGCGTGCACCTGTAACCCCAGCGACTCAGGAGGCTGAGGCAGAGGGGTTGTGAGTCAAAGCTGTCCCGGGCAACCTAGCCAGACATCATCTAAAACAGAGCCCGATGTGGTGGCGTGTGTCTCTAGTCCCAGCTGGAGGGAGACATGACAGCAAGACCTGTCTGGGAAAAAAAAAAAAAGGAGAAAAGCATGCCCTTCTGCTTTGGCCACAAGTTCACTGTGTGACTCGACCACACCCCTTAATTGCTCAAATAGTCTCAATTCCTCTGGTCGCATTATCTGTTGGGTCGTTGGAAAAGTCTTGACATATTTTTATACACTTCCTATGTGAAAAGGTGTCATGCTTTTCCCAACCACCAATAGCGTGGACACTAGATGACTCCCCATCATTTAAAGTACAAACAAGAAATAAAAGCCATTCCCTCGTGTGGGCAAGTTTGTGTCGTTTCAGTTTCTAAGGTGTCTTAGAATAATAATCTGCAACACTGAAGCCAGTGTTTCTCACCCAGGCACACTTCTCACCCCGCCCAGGGGTTGGTGGCAAGGTGCTGAGTCATTTGGGATCGTCACAGTTGAGAGTTGCTCCCACAACCTGGGGTGCTGCTTGAGCACCCTATATTGCAGGGTCACCTCTTCACAAGTAATTATTCGACCCAGTATGATGAGAACTCTGCCTTAAATTTCAAAATATTCAGGCCAGCAGGCGGCGTGGTGGTCAAGGTACTGGACTCCCACAAGGCCAATTATGGTTTGAGTCCCAGACTTGGCAGCTTGAGAATCACACCAGGTGCATGTGTGTGTGTGTGCGTGCCCAAAATCCTGGGAGGAGAATGGAGGAGAAGGGATTGCAGCATAGCCATCTCCCCTGGAGGGTGATTTCTCACTTTACCTCTCACTGCCGCTGTCTCTCTCTGACGAGCACATGCACCTTATGATAAAAACCTAAAATAATTAATTATTTGAAATTTGTTTCGAAGCATCCACCTTGTCCCCTGTTTCTCCACCATGAAGCAGCGAAGCAATTTGATTCTAGATGGAAGGCGTTATGGTCTTCAGGGTTGCCGGTTACAAAGCGTGGTCTGCATTTCTACATAACTCACTTCATTCCTTTAGGTCTTGGTTCCCTCATCTGAATGTGGGGGCTGGTGACAGCCATTGAGAGGTGAGGGTCCGCCCTCGGCCACCCACCGCTCCCACAGGCAAGCCGTGTGGAGTGCTTTCTCTTGAGTAGCAGGTTGTTGCTCACTTCACCTCTCACTGCCGCTGTCTCTCTCTGACGAGCACATGCACCTTATGATAAAAACCTAAAATAATTAATTATTTGAAATTTGTTTCGAAGCATCCACCTTGTCCCCTGTTTCTCCACCATGAAGCAGCGAAGCAATTTGATTCTAGATGGAAGGCGTTATGGTCTTCAGGGTTGCCGGTTACAAAGCGTGGTCTGCATTTCTACATAACTCACTTCATTCCTTTAGGTCTTGGTTCCCTCATCTGAATGTGGGGGCTGGTGACAGCCATTGAGAGGTGAGGGTCCGCCCTCGGCCACCCACCGCTCCCACAGGCAAGCCGTGTGGAGTGCTTTCTCTTGAGTAGCAGGTTGACCCAGGGCCTGTGGCCAGACCCCCTCTGGTCTGTGTCCAGGAAAGGTTTTGTCCAGCAGATTTTGTCTGACTGAGGGACAATCTCCTTATTGCGTTGTCAGGATAGTCCTGACGCACTTTTGTGTGGAAAAACGTGCCCTGACCTTCTCGAAAACCCAGGTACGTGGGAGGCAGAACTCCGCATGCTCTTCCACATGCTCGCTGCTGTGGTCGCCACGCTGTAATAGCTGACCTCCTTCCTTCTGCAGAAGTGCACGTGGAACCCCATAAGAAGCAGCTGCATGTGACACTGGCCTACCACTTCCAGGCCAGCCACCTGCCCACGCTGGAGAAGCTGGCCCAGAACATCGACGTCAAACTGGGGTGCGACTGGGTGGCCACCATCTTCTCTCGGGATATCCGATTTGCCAACCACGAGGTAATGGCTCCCTGCAGCTCCTGACACCACCAGGTGGCACAGGGGTGTGACGAGAATTGGTACTTACAGGGCTATGGCACCAAAGGGCAACAGTGAAGCAGCACCAGGCCAGGTGTCAGGTGGCTGGGGTGTTGTCCAGGCTCCACCCCGCTCGTTGGGGGCTTCAGCCATACACCCTCCCACTCGGTCCCAAGTGCTCTTTGGGCAACCAAAGCCATCCCCATGGTTCCTTCTGTCCCTAACCTTACAGGAATGACAAAAAAGTGATATTGGGGGCCGGCAAGTGGCAAAGTGGTTAAGGCACAAGATTCCTATGTGGTCAACTGCAGTTCAAGTCCTGGACCCAGCAGCTTGAAACTGATGCTTCGTGCATGCCCTTGGGTGCCCAAATCTTTACAGGAGAATGGAGGAGAAGGGATTGCAGTGCGGCCTCCCCGCTGGGGGGCGATTTCTCGCTCTCTGTCTCTCCAGTGAGGGCACATGCCCTATAGCAAAAAAATCTCTCCCTGAAAAAAGAAAAAAAGTGGAACTAGAAAATAGATGGAAACTATATGGGAAAATATTTCATATTACTATTAAATAAATGCACGGCATTAATAGAAGACTTCGTCTCGACTTTAGGTGACCTGACGAGCACGTAAGTACCAGAAAACATGATGGATAGGCATCGCTGAGTATGCGTGGTGTGCAAGGCACCATGGGACAGGTTCAAAGTTTCGAATGAGGCCCTGTCCTCAGGGAGTGGTGAGTCCGGTCAGGGAGAGAGGACAGACACACATGAAAAGGAGCCAGACCACCTGCTGGGAGAGTTTGTGCAGAGCGGTGGGGGCATGCGTGTGACAGCCGAGCGCCAGGGTCCTATCCCTACGTGCTGCGGGGAGTCGGCACCGCTTTCCAGGCAAGCCTCAAGGAGAACACGTGGTTGGTCCAAAGCTAGACAGCAACTTAGGACCAGAGCTGATGCCACAGCAGGTATTTTAACCAAAGATGATAGACAGCCTCCCCTCCCCCCCCTTTTAACTTGCCATAAGGCACGTGTGCTCACCAGAGAGACAGAGAGACACAGAGAAAGGGAAAATGAGAAAGCACCCCCCCCCGGGGGGGATGGCCAAGCCTTGTCCCTTCCCTTCCATTCTCCTCTTGGGATTTTGGACACGCACACACTCGTTCCTGGTGTGATTTCAAGCTGCTGGGTCTGCGACTCAAACTGCACAGTCCTTTATGTGGGATCCAGCCACCTTAATCACCATGCCAGCAGCTGGCCCAAGAAGGACCACGTTGTTTAATGAAACGTGTGTCTTCTGATTTAACTGCATGTATTACGCATGCTGACCTTTGTTTTCCAATGTGCCAACAAGAAAAGAATGGGTATTATTGTGTTTGCATGGGTTTCAGCATTGCTTCAGGCTTTTTTAAACATGATACGCAGAACCTCCGGGTTGAGACCAGGCAACCTCACTGAAGTGCTGGGACGAGCCAATCCCTGAGTCAAAGGTTCAGGGCGGGCATGGTGCCCTGTGAGTGTCGGGGGCACATGGCGCCATCTGACCCTGCAGATGGGGATGCCATGACCTCTCGCATCATTGGGGTGCTGCTTCTGCAGGGGTGCATCAGGCAGACTGGGCGAGGTCTTCCTTCAGAATCCCACCATCTAGAATCACTTCAGTTGATCCTTAGAGGTAACAGGACAGGTGTGGCTGGTTGGACTCCTTCCAGGGCAAAGAAAAAGTGGGCCCAGGGTCCTGTGCCAGTGTCCTCTGAGAAGCCACCTTTTAGAGAGAAGGACGGTGGCGATGGAATTTTACAAGAAAGATCCTCTAATCAACACTGCCCTCCAGGTACTCCAAGGGTAATTGCTTTCTGCCTGACCCACATTCTGCTCAAGTGGCACAGAAGGACCGCGTGGCCGCGCCCACATGAATTACCTTCTAAAAATAGCGTGGCCTCCTTTATTTCTTATTTGTAAAAACTCATTTGTCCCTGGTCCTTCAACAACACTGTCCTCAGCCCCTTTGGACCAGACCTGCCTCCCTGCATCTTTCAGGCTCACCCGACTGCTCCTGCGTGTGTAAACCCAGGGCTGCCTCCTCTGCGCCGTCTGCGGGAGGCAGGTTTGATCGATTATTCCAAGACAGCGTCCAGAGAAGGAAAACGGTTTAGGCAAGGACGCCCAGCAGGGCCCGCAGGGTGCAGGAAAGGCCCACGCACTCGTCCCATCGCTGTTCAGCTTCTCACCTGGTTTGAAGTGCGAGTGGCACTTCCCCGGCTGTTCACGCAGTAGTGACTCAGCGGGCCATGCCAGGGCTCCATGCTAGCGGTAGGACTCAGGGAAAGACACTTACGGCAATGGCGTACATGTCGGGGTCTAGCACACCCGGGTTCAGATCCTGGCTCCGTCACCTTAGCAAAGACTGGGTTCGCTCTGACAGTTTCTGTGACTCTCCAGTCCTCAGTTTTCTCATCTCTAAAATGGTGATGTTTCGCTGGACCATGGTGAGAACTCAGTAAGAAGAGGTATGGAGGGGGCCAGTAGGTGGCGTAATGGTTAAGACACTGGACTCCCATGTTGCCAACCATGGTTTGAGCCCCGGACCTGGTGGCTTGCTTTCTCACTTTCTCTCTCTCTATCTCTCTTTGTGGTGAGCATACATGCCCTCTAGCAAACTAAAATAATAACAATAATTAATTTAATTTAAAATGTAAGAAAATAAAAGAAGTATGGAGAGACCTTAATGGAATACACAGTGCAGAACAGGTGCCACAAACCGTGGCTGTGTCCCTTATGGCTCCTGAGAATAAACACTGTGGGGTCAGCAGGTGGCATGGTGATTAAGGCACTGGACTCTCACATGGCGGCAGTCCGTGGTTCAAGTCCCAGACTTGGCAGCTTAAAAATCATGCACTACATATCCAGCTTTGTGATTTTGGAGGTTTCTTGTGCATGTTTTTTTTTCTTTAAGCTGTTTGAACATCCCAGCAGAAATCCTTCCTGCTTTGTTTGGAAGGGTGGTCTGAGGGACAGAAGGAATGAGGAGGGACCCGACAGCAGGGAGATCTAGCTTGCAACTGCTGAGGTAAGGCGGAGGGAAGAAACAGGCCCCTCCCTAAACAGACTGCAGGGAGGAGTTCCATGACTGAAATATCGTGGCAGTTTCATGCTCCGAAGGAAATCGCACTTTGGAGACCAGCAGTTGGCGTAATGGCTATGTCACTGGACTCTTATGTAGTTGACCGCGGTTTGAGTCCCAGACCCGGTGGCTTAAACTCACTCCAGGTGTGTATGCATGATCCTGAGAGGAGAATGGAGGAGAAGGGATTGCAGCGTGGCCATCCCCCCTAGGGAGGCTTTCTCGCTTTCTGTCGCTCTGTCTTTCTCTGTCTCTCTCTGCCTTTCTGGCAATTGCATGCTCCCTATAGCAAAGACTTCTCCCCCACCACCAAAAAAAAAAAAGAAGAAGAAGAAGAAGAAGAATGCTCCATTCACTGGAGCCAGTCAAATACCCAGAATCCAGAAGGAAATTCTTCTTCTTTTTCTTTTCTTTGTTGAGATATTTTTGCTATAGGGCACGTGTGCTTCCAGGGAGACAGAAAGCAAGAAATCACCCCCGGGGAGATGGCCACACCGCAGTCCCTTCTCCTACATCCTCCTCTCAGGATTTGGGGTATGCACACATATGTGCCCAGCATGTGAATTTCAAGCTGCCAGATCCAGAACTTGAACTGCTGTCAGCCATGTGGGAGTCCAGTGCCATAACCACTGTGTCACCTGCTGGCCCCATAATTTTTTTTAAAGATTTTTTTGCCACAGGGCATATGCACTCACCAAGGAGAGACAGAGACAGTGAGAGGGAAAGTGAGAAATCACCATGCAGGGAGGATGGCCACGATCCCTTCTCCTGCATTCTTCTCATGGGATTTTGGGCATACATGCACACCTGGCCTGAGTTCCAAGCCACCAGGTCCAGGACTCAAACTGTTGTCAGCCATGTCGGCCGAGTCCAGCACCTTAACCACTACACCACCTGCTGGCTCCGCCCTACAGCAAATGTATTGTTTATTAAAAATGAATAGTAATAATTAATAAAATTAAATAATTACTTCTTTAAAAATAATGATAAATAGCCGAGTTGCAGAGAAAGGGGACTCATGACTGGCAAACCCCTCCTCTGGCTGTCCCTGGGACCCCCCCCCCCAGGGAAGACTGACTTCCCGGGAGCTGATTTCACACACGCCAGGGTACCGTCCCAGCCAGAGCTGGGGAAGCGAGGTGTGTGTCCGTTTGTCCGCTGCCTGGGGAGCCTGTGGGCTCTCGGTCTGAGTTCCAGAAACTATATCTGAGTCCTGCGTGTAGGAAGGGGTAGAACCCTCTGGTGGCACCCAGCTCACACCCACAGGACCCAAGTGAGAACCAGTGCTCTCTTCTCAGAACCCAAAGCTAGCCAGAGCCCACAGACGGCTCCTGTTGTGTCCCGGTGCAGGGGTGACTGCTCCCACAGCACACAGCCCGCCCCGCCAGGGGCTCAGCCAGACGGCGCCTGGGCTCCCGCGTCCCGCCAGGGGCTCAGCCAGACGGCGCCTGGGCTCACGCGTCCTCTCCGTGTCCCAGACCTTGCAGGTGATCTACCCCTACAGCCCGCAGAATGACGACGAGCTGGAGCTGGTCCCCGGGGACTTCATCTTCATGTCCCCCATGGAGCAGACCAGCACCAGCGAGGGCTGGGTCTACGGCACGTCGCTGACCACCGGCTGCTCCGGTCTCCTGCCCGAGAACTACATCACCAAAGCCGACGAGTGCAGCACCTGGATATTCCACGGGTGAGGAGGCCCGGCCGCCCGGGGCAGGGACTCCGTCCTGGACGCAGAGGGCAGCGGCAGTAAAGGGATCCCCGAGGGTCCCAGACCTCTGGGAGACGCACTGGTGGGAAGCAGGGGAAGGGGGCTGCGTCGTGGGGTCACACCGCTACTCTGTGAGGCACCACCCACCTGAGCTCGGGCGGGAGACGGAGCCAGGCTGTGGCGGCCCGTCCCTCCCCGCTAAAGGCTGGCACTGGCCCAGGCTGGGTCTTTTTATTTTTTTAAGAGGGATTTTTGCTATAGGATGCACAGTAGTCAGAGAGACTGAGAGAGACAGAGAGAATCACCCCCAGGAGGGATGGCCACGCCGCAGTCCTGTCTCCTCCATTCTCCTCTCGGGATTTTGGGCACACATGCATGCACTCCCCACGTAAGTTCTAAGCCTCTGGGTCGTGGGAGTCCATCAACATAACCATTATGCCATCTGCTGGTCCCCAGGGCTGAGTCTTCTCTCCTGCTCTCGGGCTCCATCCACCGTGGGCCGGGTCATTACTTAGGGTGGGCCAACTCCCCAGAGCCGCGACACACCTGCTAATGCCAGCCAGGGGCATCAGGAGTCAGGAGCCCAAACTGAACCCCTCAGTTTCTGGGTGACCCCGAGACTGGGCACATGCACACCAAGACCATGTCTGCGGTGCTGGGCAACCGCCAGGCTGCCAACCGCCACCCACGCCTCACAGCTGTCAGGCCTATGCTCAGTGTGGCTGTGTTACAACAGAGAAGATGGGAACAGAGGACACCTCCATCCTCAGCCGAGCTGCTCGGAACCAGCCCTCCCCTGGCACATGCGGCGTCTAGCCAGGTGTGCTGCTGTTCTCTGCCCTCCTTGTGCAATGTGGCACTGTGACCGGGAGGCAGAACCCAGCACCAACTACACGGGGCTGGCATTCTGGCTGCCATGACTGAGAAGCAGAGACGGGGCTTTCGGTCAGTGTTTTACCTGGAGAGAGAAGAGGAAAGGGCCCTGCCCAGGGAGCACTGAGCAGACCAGCACAAACCCGGAGAGGGCAAAGACCACGTCCTCTTGCAATGGCCCCCAGCCCGGCAGTCCCTCCCCTTCCCCACACTCTGCCTCTCCTAACCCCGCCACAAGCAGCCAACGTCAAGTGGCA
>NW_006159725.1:3097928-3099199 GCF_000334495.1 Tupaia belangeri chinensis
GTCGGCTACATGGGAGTCCAACAACATAGCCATTACATCAACTGCTGGTCCCTCCAGCTCTTTCTTAAAAGTAGGACTGCAGGGGCAGCAGGTGGCAAGGTGCTTGACTCCCACATGGCCAACTGCAGTTCAAGTCCCAGACCTGGCAACTTGAAAATCTCAACCATAAGCAGGTGCATGCATGCCCCAGATCCTAGGGGGAGGTTGGAGGAGAAGGGATTGCAGCTTGGGCATCTCCCAGGGTGTTTCTCACTTCCCCTCTCTCTTTGGTAAGCACACACACCCTATGGCAAAACCTTTAAAACATCATAAATGAAGTAGGGCTGACATGGCAGAAGAGTGTGAGCTAGACGCTTGCCAGCCGTCGAAGTGAGGATCACTCCTTCCAGACCCTCTTCCCTTGACCGGGGCAGGCTGAAGGCTGAGTGAGCTTCGGAGGCCTTAGTGCGGAGATCACAGAAGGCCTGTGTGCCATCTCTGTTATGTTAGGGATTACGGGGGTGGGGGTGAGGGGGACATTTCCCTAGGGACCACGACTGAGATGAAGCCGTCAGCTCCCGGCCAGGCCTGTCGCCGTTAGGCATGAGGACGTGGTAATTAGGAGTTTGAGTTTGGACCCCAGTCATCTTGGATTCAAGCCCTCACTCTCTCACTTGGCAGCTGTGTGAACCTGACTGAGTACTGTTTCCTCTCGGGGCTTCTGTTTGCTCACCTGTGAAATGGGGTGGTCGTCACACTGTCATCCCTGGAATGCTGTGGTGATGGGAGGACAGGGCTGAGCTTCTTGTGGGTCAGGGTCAGGTGCAGGACGGCCCCAGGAAAGTGGAATTAAAATACACATTTACGGGGCCAGCAGGTGGCATAGTGCTTAAGGCACTAGACTCCCATGTTGTCAACCGTGGTTCAAGTCCTGGACTCAGCGGCTTGAAACTCACACCAGGCACATGTGCATGCCCAATAATCCGAAAATAAAATGGAGGAGAAGGGATTGTGGTATGGCCATCCCGTAAGGGGGTGATTTATTACTTTCTGTCTCTCTGTCTCTCCAGCAAGTGCATGCACCCTATAGCAAAAATCACTTAAAAAAATGTACAGTACAGGTTTACTTTGGTGCAAAAAACTTTGAAATCCACACGTAGTTTTCCATGACACATATTTTCCATGAACATTTTGGAGCCCCTGCATAGCCCTGGGTGTCACCGTTATTCTGTTTTTCTGTCACATGTAGCAAACCTCACGTATCTGCTCATCAAATAAGATACCCCACCCCC
>NW_006159725.1:3099230-3103393 GCF_000334495.1 Tupaia belangeri chinensis
CCCAGAGCGATCCTATGGATGAACAGTGTGTTCCCGTTCCACAGTGGGGTGGGAATGACTCGAGGAGGCCGACCAGCCTCTCTGTAAGACAGGCCTCTCCCCTAACCAAAGACACGGTCAAGGAGGCAGAGCCATGGGGGCTGCTCGACCTTGGCCAGGCCAGCCTGGCGGGATGTTACAGAGTGATCAGGGTACCATGCAGGGTCCTGGGGACAATGACCTCTCACATCCCTCCCTGCCCTGTGTCTCTCGGTGCGCTGAGAGCTGGCCAGGTATGTCCTCTCCACCCTCCTGGAGCCTTGCCTGGCCCTGAGCATCCCAGTGTCTGCCAGCCAATGACGCCCACCATGTCCTCAGCCATGGGGTGAGCTTCCCTGCCCTTTGGGGCTTACGACAGGCCTGTCCTCAGAGGAGTGGCATCTTCCAGTGCCTGAGCAGTCCTGAGGCCTGACAGGGCTCCCCTGGGCCTCTCAGCATCATGCGTCTGTCTATTGTCATTGCAACGGCAGCCCTGGCCCTCTTGGCAGGACTCAGGCTTTGATTACAATGACAGTCAAGCAGGGGAGGAGGCCGACCTTCCCCTTGCCTGGCGAGCTCAAGCAGGCACAGAAGAGATGCCAGCACTGTCCTCCCAGCCGTGAGAAAGCCGAGAAACCAGAGCCGTGCTCGGGCAGGCACTTTCCGTGGCTCCTTCCTGCTTTGCATCTCGCGACCAGAACCCTTTCCAGTTTGGCACGGCTCATTCGTTTTACACTCATGCAGAGGTTATTAGAAATTTATTTTTTTTGTTTCTGGAAATTTATTTTTGAAAAAGGATTTTTCTTCTTTTTAGAGAGAGATGTTTGCTATAGGGCACAATTTAACACAGTTCCGAAGAGCCAGGCACTTCAGGACCTGGAGCTCCAGTGAATACGAAGTAAAACCGAGCTTTCTCCGGCTGCATGGCGTCGGCGGGTCCCAGTGGTCTGTCAGACTGTGAGGGCGATATGAGATGTCCCAGGGTCACCGCTCCACGGATGTCACCCTCGCTGGTTTCACTGGGTGGCACCTCGGACTTACCACTGCACCCTGTTAACCATCGGTGTCTGGTCCCTCCCCAGACCCACTGGGCTAGTCTAGGGGGGCAGGACCCAGGCGTGCGTGTTTAAGGTTCCCCGGAGCTTCTGACATGCATGGAGGTGAAAAATCACTTTTTCAGGTTATGAACCTTCTGGGACATTTGGGTTTTGTTTGCTTAAGAATTATTTTATTTATTTATTTACTTACTCACTTTGTAGTTTGCTATAGGGCATGTGTACACACCAGGGAGAGACAGGGACGGGGGCAGCGAGTAAGAAAGCAAGCCACAGGGTCCGGGACTTGAACTACAGACAACACTTTAACTGCCATGCCACCTGCGGCCCCGAGATATTTGTTTTTAAGTAGACTGAGCCCAGTATTTGTAGTCAGAAACAGGTCATTTCTAAGAGCGAAAGAGTGATGATTTTAATATTTTAGCACTCATTTCATATTTTGAAAAATAATAATAAGCAGCTTTATTATACTGGTGAATATAAAAAGCCCTTTTCCAGGACCAGAAGATGGCCTAATGGTTACATTGCTGGACTCCCACATAGTCCACCACAGTTTGAGTCTTGGACTCCCTGGCTTAAAACTCATGCCAGGCACATGTGCGTGCCCAAGATCCCGAGAACAGAATGGATGGAAGGGATTGCGGCGTGGCCATCCCCCCCAGAGGGGTGATTTCTCGCTTTCTGTCTCTGTCTCTCCAGGGAACACACGTGCCCTATAGCAAAAATCTTTTTTAAAAAAATCTTAAAAAGAAAAGTCCTTTTTCAAAAATAAATTTCTAATAACTTCTGTATGAATGAAAACTGAATGAGCCAGAACAGGTGCTAAACTCAAAAGTATTCTGGGTCACGATACACAAAGCAGGAACAAGAAATCTAAAATGTGGTGCCAGCAGGTGGCGTGGTGGTTAAGACACTGGATTCCCACATGGCTGATCATGGTTCGAGTCCCAGACCTGGCAACATGAAAATCATACCAAGCATGTGTGGCAAAATCCCGGGAGGAGAATGGAGAAGGATTTTGGTGTGGCCATTCCCTCTGAGGGTGGGGGATGACTTCTCACTTTCTCTCTGTTTTTCTCTGCTAGGTGCTATATGGCAAAACAAAACAGAACACTAAAATGTAAATGCCACTGCCCCCCACACACACACTCTTACACACTCACTCACACACACGGCATTGTGATGCAGAAGGAGACAGTGGGTGAATCTGCCTAACAGCCGTGTTTTGATAGGATGGCTATAAGGCAAGCTTTCTGGAGGTCTGACAGTCCCGGTAATTTCAACATAGCAGACCTGGCAGTCCTCCTCCAGCAAGACCTCTCTGGGACTTCTGCGATTACAGTGCTAACTCAGGAATGAGAATTCCTGGCCAGAGCCATGTGTCGGGTGAGGGTGGGCTTGAAGGTAGTCTGCAGCCCCCCCCCCTCCCCCGCCCAGGTGTTACTGTAACAGGGATGGGGATTGGAGCCTGAGTAGGGCGGGGTCAGGGGTAAGGGCCCCAAGCTTTCTCTGACCCTCGGGAGCCAGAAGCCAAACTGCGGATATGGTAAAATCCCTCCTTCTCACTTCAGATGGCAGTTACCATGGGGAAGAGTAAAGGCAACGGGAATTGATCGTTTCTTTTGAATCCTAAAAATGGCTGGAATCAGTGGCACGGAATTGGCATTGCGTCGTTCTTTACCACGCCTGGGTGCCAGCCGCCCTGTGGCATCCCAAAGAACACAGCACTTCTGGGCCCTGTGGCTGCCCAGAGGGCCGAGTGCTCCTGGTCCCCGCGGGGCTCGTCCACCCCGCGCGTGAGCTGCAAGGCCTCAGTATAAGACAGGGTGACCCTGCCCAGAAGGCGTCAGTTCCCCCAGCTGTTGCATGACCCAGAGAGGGGTTCAGATGGTCCCCACACTGCTCTTAGGCCCCAGACGAAGGGCCGACAACCCCCATCCAAAGCTGGTCACCTCTTCCTTCCTGTCCCCTGCAGCTCATATTCCATCTTAAACACGTCTTCCTGCAACTCCCTCACACTGGGCGACGGGGTGACGGAGAGGCGGCAGTACGAGGACCAGGGCCTGGGGGACACGACGCCCCTCACCATCATCTGCCAGCCCATGCAGGTAAGGCCGACCATCAGGGCCACACCCTCACCCTGCACAGGAGTCATGGAGAGCCTCCCTGTTAAGTGCGGGGCCCTGTCCTTGCCACCCCACGGGGCCCTCGTCTTGGAAAGAAAGGGGTACCGACAGCGACCGCCAAGCTGTGAGTCAGGCTAGAGCGGTATAGATGAAGGGATATTGAAAGTCTGGGCAAGTTGGGGATCAAGAGAGCAGACCAAGGGCCAGCTCGGTGGCCTGCTGGTTAAGACAGATGGATCCCACATGGCTGACTTTGTGGTTCAAGTCCCAGACCCTGTGGCTTGGAAAATACTCTGGGTGCGTGTGCATGCGTGCCCCAAAATCCCAAAAAGAGAATGGAGGATACAGGATTTCAGCGAGTTATCCCTCCCTCCCCAGGGAGGGGGCTTTCTTACTTTTCCTCTCTCTCTATCTCTGTCTCTCTCCAATAAGCACACATACCCTATAGCAAATTTTTAAAAAAGATGGAGAGAGCAGACCACGCTGGCTAGAGCGCCCAGATTGAGCTAAGGGTCAGTAGGCAAAGACCCGGGGACATCCACGCCACCATGGCACACGTGCAGGGCAGCAGAAGCACACGTGAAGTGCTCCCACACACAGTGCCTGCACTGAAGAAACTGAGGTGGGCCAACCATGTCAGGAGGAAAGAAGGTGGAAAAGCCACAGGGTTCCAGCAGGTGACAGAAACCAGCCATCAGCCGTGTCTTGACTGGCCGTGTCCATCCCACCGCCCGGACGTAGCAGCGTCCTCCTCCCTGCCACTGCGTCTGGGAACGCCCGTCTGCACGGAGTCGGACAGCAGAGCCTGCGTGGGGCATGGGGTGGGCAAGCAGGGCCTCGCTGCTGGAGCAGACCGTCAGGAGCGCCTGGTCCAACCCCCATGAAGCCCTCGCTCCCTGGGGCGGCCGCGGCGTCCCTGTGGGGAGGAGGCCATCTTACGCGACGGCTGTGGCTGGGTCTCGGT
>NW_006159725.1:3103442-3108340 GCF_000334495.1 Tupaia belangeri chinensis
CCACGGCTGTGGCGACTGCACCGTCCCGTCCCCCTCGCCGTTCTTGTTTCACAAATCACCTACAGTCGTCTCATTTGCCCTCGAAACAATTGCGGAGGTCTACAGATGAGCCTCACTCTCCTCTAACAGAAGGATCAACCTAAATTCGAGGCATGAGGGGCCTGTCCAAGACCTGCTGGGCCAGCCCTTGCATCTAACTCAGCTCTCCGGGCCTCTGGCCCCTGGCTCCTGGCCCTAGGACGTGCCCACTCGGCCGTGTGTTTCCTCACTAACATCCCTTCTGTCTCTGCAGCCCCTGCGGGTCAACAGCCAGCCCGGCCCTCAAAAACGATGCCTCTTTGTTTGTCGGCATGGGGAGCGGATGGACGTGGTGTTTGGGAAGTACTGGCTGTCCCAGTGCTTCGACGCCAAAGGTGAGTGTGGGCTGGCCCTCTCGGCCTTGGCATACCTCTCGTGGCCTCTAGGGGGCACCATTAAGCTCCCGTGGTTCACAGGGAGTCATGTGTGGATTCACGTGCGGAAAATGCCTGCAATCCCTAAGTCCTCCCCAACTGCCTTGAGTTTTAGGGAAGAGGGAAGGTGTTCCAGTCCCCATTCTATAAATCAGAGCGCCAGGGACCAGAGGAGGAAGATGTGTCTCCCACTGACATGGGATCAACGCATCACAGAGACATGTCCAGACTCCCTGGCTGGAGTTTCTACTCCTTTGCCTCCATTTTCATCTGAGTGGCATTTCAGGAGGAGGCTTCGCCCTCCAGGGATTCTCACCTGCTCTAATGGCTGGCATTCACTTAGAAAATGTCCCTTGTTGGACCAGCCAGTGGTGGTGTGGTAGTTAAGGCTGCTGGATCTCACGGGTCGAGACTCAGACCCGGCAGCTTGAAAAACATGCCAGGTGCATGTATGTGCATGCCCAAAATTCCAGAAGGAGAAATGACGGAGGAAGGATTGCAGAGTGGCTGCCCCCCATACTTTCTCTCTGGTGAGCACACGTGCTCTCTTGCAAAACTCTTCCTGAAAATGATAGAAAGGAAATAAAGAAGCTATCCCTTGTTACTGTCATCAGCAGAATGGAAGAACAGGTCTCAAGTCAATCTACTGAGAGAAAGTGCTAGACTCCACAGTTTCGCTCGACTCTGGAGAAATCAGTTTGATCTCTCTGGCCAAGAACAGATGAGGTTGGGGAGGGTGGGGCAGAAGGGAAGTCCCAAGGAGGAGGTCCTGGAGTCCCTGTGCACCTTCTGTTCTAGGCCGCTACGTACGCACCAACCTCAACATGCCCCACAGCTTACCTCAGCGCAGCGGTGGCTTCCGGGAGTACGAGAAAGACGCTCCCATCACCGTGTTTGGGTGTATGCAAGCCAGACTGGTGGGTGAGTGCCCCACCAAGCCCCCCCCCCAAGACCTGGCCCCCACGGGCTGGCCAGCACACTTCCTGGGGGTCTCTGTGCCCCACGAAGCCCCCCCCCAAGACCTGGCCCCCATGGGCTGGCCAGCACACTTCCTGGGGGTCTCTGCTGCTTCCCCGGAAATAATGGCTCTCCCAGCTCAGAGGTACTTACTACCCAGGCATGAGTTTAGGGCACCATGCTCCTCGCTGGATGGATCCCCCAAGGAGAGCCAGGTGGGGTTCCCGTGCAGGAGTGCAGCTGCAGGGACTGGGGAAGTCAGGCTCAGTACATCCGGTTCAGGACAGCCATCTGTGCCATCAGAGCTGCAAGAAGAGGACACAGGTGAGGGCGGAGCCCCGAGCTGCCGACCTCGCAGAGGCCCGCCGCTGCTTCGAAGACGCTCCATTTTCGCAGGCCCATCCCAAGCCTGCCAGGCAAAGCAGTCCACTGTCCCATTCAGTCTTTTTTGTCTTTTTTTTTTTTATCTTTTTATGCCTATTTGCAATTAATTGCAAATTCTAAATGGTAGCTTAAGATGTGCTTTCTGTTTTGTCTATAGTAGATGAAAGTATTATAGAGCACAGTGCCCCATTATGAAATTTAATCATGTTTACAGAATGCAAATAACTACTTCCTAGTCAACATGATAGCTTGAGCACACACCTTTTTTCTGCTCTTCTCTCCAAAACACCACTAAATTCACATTAAAGCAGTGTGACCAGGGCCAGTTGGTGGGATGATGTCTAAGGTGGCTGAGTCCCACTGATTGTGGGTTGGAGTCCCCAATCCAATGGCCTGAAAAACATGCCATTCAGTCATTTCATCAATATTTATTGATTGGTGACTTTATGCTGGGCTTGGTGTTGGGGACCTACGTGTGCGCCCCACCCTCGGGGATATTTGTACATGGATACACCAATAGGATGATACACTCAGTCACAGGGCTGTGTGCAGAGAGCAGAGTGGGCACACAGAGGCCTGTTAGAGGGGAAGAGAGATGGCGGCCGAGGGGGAAGGAGCAAGAGGGCAGGAGGGCATAGCTGAGGTCACAGACGCAAGACACAGCCGTGCAAGTGCAGGGCAGGCCTGTCTTGTTTCTGGGGCATAAGTTGCCAGGCAGAATAAAAGACGGGACTGATGGAGGCCGCGTGGTGGCGCAGTGGGAGCAGGCAGTGCTCCGTGAGACGGCACCACAAGCCGAGGTTCCCGGTTTGCGACCAGAGCCCTCCCCGTGCACACCAGCCACATGTGCGTCTGAGATCTGGGCTGGTGGGGGCTGGAGAGAATGACCTCATCAGGACCTGTCGGGGTGCTGTGTCCTGGTCCCCGTCTCACTCGCTGTCTCTCTCACTTATGCACTAAATAAACTTGAACAGAGAGCCATGAGGCGGGCGAGGTGAGTACAGACACGTTCACAGAAGACTGTCAGCACGACTGGGGCGTCTGGGCTTTATGCCGTGGAGAAGGGAATGGATCCCATGAGGAAAAGTGGTCAGGGTGCCACGCGTTGGGAGAGATCTCTGGAGGCTAAATGTATGCCACATTTTGAGACTTTATTTAGCACAAAATAAAATGGAAATAAGGCCTCAGTTTCTCTCCCCTCCAGCACAAGATAGAGGTGAGGATGTTACCCCATTGGAAGTCAGAGGATTATCCTGTCTCTGGGCCTCTCCTGAGGACACTTGGCCATTTGTTATGACCAGAGAGAAGGGTCCCCTTCCATAGAGGCCCTGATGAGGGCGTCTGCATGATGGGACTTCCGCTCTATGTTAGCACCCCCCCAGGAAGGACAGGTCTCCCACCCCTCAAATTCCCGGTGGGCCTGAGGCCGAGTAAGCCTGCCAGCCCGATCCTGTGGTCTCTGTGCAGGCGAAGCCTTACTCGAGAGCAGCACCAGCGTCGGCCACGTCTACTGCTCCCCGTCCCTCCGCTGCGTCCAGACCGCACACAACATCTTGAAAGGTAAACGCTCGGGTGGGCGGAGTCAGCTCGTCCACGCACTGTGTCTAGACAGCCCCACACCTCAGTCACCTCAGATCATGAGGGCTGGCTGACGGAAAGCTCACATCTGGAATTTGTAGCAAGGGTTCCTTCAGAAGACGGCCTTCCGGAAGTGGCGGAGTCATCCTCTGGGGGCGTAGACCTCAGGAAAGGAGTGCACCGACAATGTTTTCTTGCAACTTGAAAGCTCTCCTGGATGAACTGTCAGCTTGCAAAATATTTAGAGCTTATAGTGATCCATTCTTGCACTAAGATAGTCAGAATGGGGACCAGCAGGTGGCATAGCGGTTAAGGCACTAGACTCCCACATGGCCGGCAGTGGTTCAAGTCTCAGACCTGTTGGCTTGAAAAATCATGCCAAGCATATGCATGTGCATGCGTGCTCAAAATCCAGAGGGAGAATGGAGGAGAAGGGATTGCAGCGTGTCCATCCCCCCCACCAGGGGAGGTGTTTTCTCACTTTTCCTCTCATTCTCTCTCTCTCTCACTCTCTCTGGCAAATGCACACACCCTATGACCAAAAAAGAAAAAGTTTCTCCCTGCTTTGATCAGCTCTTTGCCTCTTGTTTACACTCCAGGGATCTTAAAGTCTCCCTTGTTTCTTTGCTTAATTAGAAAAGCTTTAAAAAGCACATTACTATAAAGACACTCAACTTTCACCTAAAATCCATGGACGTTTGAGTGACAGGGATCACCATTCTCATTTCACCAGAAGGAAAACCGAAAGACGCAGCACTGAGCTGTTCACTTACATCAGACAAGTGAAGGGGCCGGAATAGACGGGGGACAGAGCCGGGTATTGTATTTGGGTCTGCTATTCCTTAGCCCTGGGCAAACATTCTCTTTGCTGCCAGAAGGCATTTATGTACCAAATTCACACAGAAAAACTGGGCTGGTACAAGATGAAGAGAGCTAGGCTGGGGCGTCTCCTGCTTGGACAGAAATTGCAGTATAGTAAAACAGGACTCACGGCCAGCAGTGGGCTTTGTGGTTAAGGCGCTGGACTCTCACATGGCCAACCACAGTTCGAGTCCCGGATCTGGCAGCTCGAAAATCACACCAGGCATGTGTGTGTGCATGCCCAAAAATCCCGGGAGAAGAACAGAGGAGAAGGGATTGCAGCATGGCTGTCCCTTGGGGGGGCGGGAGTGACTTCTCACTTTCTCACTGTCCTGCAAGTACATGCACCTTGTGGCAAACACACACACACACACAAACTCAAACCATTCGGCACTGGATTCTCTGGTAGAAAAAAACGAATAATTTACATGCTCTCCTAATACACTGTAAGCAACTCTACTGTAATGGATGCTGAGGAATGTCAAGTTTCTTAGTAAGACAGTCATGGACTTTAGTAGGAAGCAGGACCAACAGATGCCGTAATGGCTACGTTGCTGGACTCCCATGTAGTCAACTGTGGTTCGAGTCCTGGGCCCGGTGGCTTAAACTCACGCCTGGCGCATGTGCGTGTGTGCCCAAGATCCCGAGAGGAGAATGGAAAAGAAG
>NW_006159725.1:3109392-3112777 GCF_000334495.1 Tupaia belangeri chinensis
GTGTGCCCAAGATCCCGAGAGGAGAATGGAAAAGAAGGGATTGCAGCGTGGCCATCCCCCCTAGGGGATGATTTCTCACTTTCTCTCTCTCTCTCTCTCTCTCTCTCTGTATTTCTGGCGCGCACACGTGCCCTATAGCAAAAAACTCTCCAAAAAAAAAAAAAGGAATTTAGTAGGAAGAATTATGATAGTGACAGACCTGATAAATTATATGGATAGTGACTTTTTCCTTTTAAATCAGATACTCCATAAAGCTGGCATACACCCTGGGGGTGTGGCCAGAGTATTAAACTCACGTATTTGTAACGTCCAAAAATTAAAACCCATGTCCAAATCCTCCTGCTTCTGCCTTCCATTAGCTTTTCCAGCATCCTATAGGAAAGAGAATAGCTGATGTGCTGCCTTTTCATAGCAGTTTGGCCTAGAATTGACTTCTTCACTGAGACGCTGTGCCTTTAGCTTCATTTTATTTTACCTCTAAAGGTTTACAACAAGAAAACCATTTGAAGATCCGCGTGGAGCCTGGCTTGTTTGAGTGGACAAAGTGGGTCGCCGGGAACACGTTGCCCGCGTGGATTTCCCCATCGGAGTTGGCTGCAGCCAACCTGAGCGTCGATACAACCTACAGGTAACCTCTGGTTGACCCCTTCCTGGGGCTGGCGCAGAACTGCTTCCTCCACTGTCACCAGAGCTAGAGGTCCCAGGTAGAGCCTCTCGGCCGTGGGCTATACTGGCAGAAACCACGCTGGCATGAGGAACCCCAGCCTGAGAAAAGCCAGCATCCCCGCGTAGTCAGCAGTAGCGAGATAATTATTCCCCCAGCCCACCTCCACCCCCCACCCCCATGCTGGGTTTCCCCACCTGCACTCTACCTGCTTCAGTGTGATCAGAAGACCGTTTTGCGTTCCAGTTACAAGCACCAGCTAAGATCGTGGAATTCATGAGCGTATTGGAAGACAAGGGAGATGTCAATGTCTTGCCTTGCATTTCCGCTCTCATTTTTCAGAGCAGTTGTAATTCTCTTTATTATCTTCATTTATAATTGCTATAACCCCAGATGTGCGCAAGGTACTTTTCTTTTCAGGTTTTTGCTGTAGGGCACATGCACTCACATGACAGAGACAGGGAGAGGGAGAGGGAGAACCCAACCCCCAGGGGCATGGCCATAACACAATCCCTTCTTCTCCATTCTCCTCTTGGGATTTTGGACATGTTCACATATGTGCCAGGTGTGTTCTTCAAGCCACTGGGTCTGAGACTCGAATCTTGGTCACCCGTTTGGGAGTCCAGGGCTTTAACCACCATGCCACCTGCTGGCCCCATGGGCAAACTGCTTTTATACAAGAGAGAGTTCAACTGGCATAGCTGAAGTTATATGACTAGTGGCTACACAAAATAATAATAGTAATAACTAACCTTTCTTGATCACATCCCGCAGGTCCAGAGCCATGCAGTCAGCCTTATGGTCTTCTCATCCTTTGTCCTTTGTTTTTCTAATAGACCAGACTATCTACGCTAGGATTTAAAACAGTATTTGTAGGGCCAGCCCGAGGCCTGGTGGTTCAGTCAACTAGATTCCACATGGCAAACTGCATGGTTCAAGTCCCAGACCTGGCAGCTTGAGAAACACATTAAGAACATGTGTGTGTATGCCCAAAATCCCAACAGGAGGGGGAGATGGAGGAGAAGGGGTTGCAGCATGGTCATCCCTATAGAAGTGCTTTCTTGCTTTCCCTCTCTCCATCTCTTTCCTCTCTCTGGTGAGTCCACGTGCCATCTGGCAAATAAGAGGAAAAGTATTAGTACGTTGTTCACAGGTGAATAATCTACATGTAGACAGGAATTAGCCAAAATGGGGCTGGCAAGTGGTTAAGGCACTGGACTCCCACATGGCCTACTGTAGTTCAAGTCCCACACCTGGCAGCTTGCTTTCTTGCTTTCTCTCTCTCTATCAGTTTCTTTCTGGTAGGTTGGTAGGTGCACATGCCTTACATCAAATTTTAAAATAATAATAATAAATAAATAATTTTTTAAAAAGAATTAGTCAAAACGATAGAGTCACATTAGCTATCCAAAATTCACTGAGACTAGGACCAGCAGTTGGCGTAATGGCTATGGCACTGGACTCCCATGTAGTTGACCATGGTTCCAGTCCCAGACTTGGTGGCTTAAACTCATGCCGGGCACGGGTACCTGCGTGCCCAAGATCCCAAGAGGAGAATGGAAGAGAAGGGATTATGGTGTGGCCATCCTCCCTGGGGGGTGATTTCTCGCTTTCTATCTCTGTCTTTCTGGTGAGCGCACACACCCTGTAGCAAAAAAACCTCTCCAAAAAAAAAAAAAAAAATTCACTCAGACATGTGTAACATCTCTTTGAGGAGGGACAGACAGGCATACCACAACAGTGGAGAAGTAAGCCCGTATTTCTTTTTTTTTTAGAGAAAAAGAGAGATTGTTTTGCTATAGGGCATGTACACTCGCCGGTGACACGCACCCGGCTTGAGTTTTAAGCCGGGTCCAGGACTCAAACCACAGTCACTGCACGTGAGTCCAGCGATGTAACCGTTATGCCATGTGCTGGTTACACACAAGCCCGTATTCCTGAGGGGGATTCTAGAACCGGCAACCTACATAAGCAGCAGTCCCATCCTTGTGGCGTCTGTCCATCTTCCCTTTCATTCCAACCCGACTCGTGGAGCGACATTCCTGGCTACGTGGGAAGAAAGTGTGTTCATGTTCAAGTCTCTGCTCTGCGAAGACCTCGGAGAGCTCCGATCACTGTGTAGTGCTCTCCCCTTAAAGGAGTCATCGTTCCTCCAAAATAACCCTCAGTCGGCCCGCTGGGTCCCTCACCAAGACACGTCACGTTTTATTCTGTCGCCTCTATGGTCCCGTCTCCTCGGCCCTTGGGGGGATAGCAGTTGATTGTCCCTTGTCTTCAGCCACCCACTCTGTGGCCTGGGAAAGGCTGAGCTGCTGCCAACCGTGGTGGTGTGACTGTGTCCCTCCCCCGGCCCCACCAGGCTCACTGGCCCAGCCGCATGGTCAGTGTCGCCCTCAGCTCGTTCTCCCAGCGTCCCACGCTGCCTGGCAATGGTCTCCAAGACATTCAGTGAGCGCCCCATCTCAGTGCACCCCACACACGCCCAGGCTCCCTGAGCCCGCCACCACGTGCGTACAGGCGGCGGGAATGCAGAGCCGGGCTTAGGGTGCCATCCTGGGACCAGCAGTTAGCGTAATGGCTATTCGCTGGACTCCCATGTAGTTGACCACGGTTTGAGTCCCGGACCCAGTGGCTTAAACTCACACCAGGCGCACGTATGTGCATGCCCAAGATCCCGAGAAGAGAATGGAGAAGATGGGATTGCAGCGTGGCCATCCCCCC
>NW_006159725.1:3112881-3115340 GCF_000334495.1 Tupaia belangeri chinensis
TGCCCCTTAGAGCCAAAACCTCCCAAAAAAAAAAAAAAAAAAGGGATGCCCTTTTGATCCCAGATTCTCTTCTCTGCTTTCGCAAGTCAGAACTGGGCTCCAGCAGTTTCTGTGGGGGTTGGGGTTTGAGGGAGACGGAGCCCCTAGTTCTAGAAATCAGCAGAGAACCCGCAGTTCCAGCGCGGGGACACAACCCTAGAGCACTCCTGCGAATGAATGAGACCAAAGAACAGGCCCTTGGAAGCAAGCGAGTGGTGCCCAAGTGCTCAGCCACTGGGGGGCAGGCGAGGGCAAGTTGAGAGCCGAGGAGCGTGGTCAGGCAGCTCAGCCCCAAGAGCCCTTTCCGGCCTGGCTTCGCAGCAGGGGCAGGTGGCCCGGAAGCCGAGTTAGCGCCTCACCAGGCTGTCAGATCCTCCACAGGCAGCAACCGCAGCCCAGGGCCTGGGTGCAGAAGGTGCCCAGGCCTTGGGGAGCTGGCCAGGGGAGCTGAGAACCCAGAACATGTTCCAGCTGGACAGGGCTTCAGGACAGGCCCAGACTGGGCAGGGCGTGGTCCAGAATGTTAGAGGTGTGGGGATCAAGGCCTGCCCTCTGCCCCAACCAAAGTGGGGTGTAAGGTGGAGAGTGGACCAGGAAGAATACTGTCCCGGGTGCCCCTGAGAAGCGGAGCCCTGAAAGCCCTCCCAACTGGGGACAGCACAGGGACCCTGCAGGTGTGGCTAGCAGCATGACCGGGTGGCAAGAGCTTCTACTCTGCCCCTGCCCTCAGGGGGACAGGCGCAGACCACCCTAGGTCAGGACCAAGGTGCCAGGAAGCCAGGGCAGCCCTGATCAGAACGGAGCAGAGCCACCTGCTCCCTCCCTTCACTTCCGTACATCCCACACGCCATGACGTTATGATGGGCTTGCACCCTGGGTCGGACAAAGGAGCCCTTTGTCCCACAGCTTCAGGGCTCCTGGGCAGCAGGTGTCGGAAATGGTGAAGAAACTGCATGATTCGAGGGGGTGGGAGGAGAAAGGGAGAGAAAGGGTTTGCTGCAGAACGAGGTGTTGCCCTAAATATGATGACTCAGGGCTGTGAGAGTCAGGGCCGTCTCCTAGGAGAAGCAGCTGCCAGCTTCAGACAAGGGCGTGTCCGGGGTGGATCAGCAGCCTCCCTGTCACCACAGGCAGTCCAGGGGCGCAGAAAGGCGGCCTGATGAGGACATGGGGGAAACTGTCCAGTGTGGATGGTGAGCTCATGGCCAGGTCTCACACCCAGATTGAAATCCCGGCACTGCGGGGCCAGCAGGAGGCATAGTGGTTCAGCCACTGGACTCCACATGGCGACCGCAGTTCAAGTCCTGGACCCGGCAGCTTGAAATTCACACTGGGCGCGTGTGTGTGCATGCCTAAGATCTCAGGAGAAAAATGGAGGAGAAAGGATTGCAACGTAGTCGTCCCACCCTGGTGGTGTGTGTGTGTGTCTCTGTCTCTCAGTGAGTACACACACCCTATAGCAGAAATCTTTCCAAAAACAATCCACAAACCCACTTGCAGGATTACATGGTGCAGGATTACATGGTGACATGTCTAATTTGTCAAAGAGGACAATGGGGGAGAAGGGATTGCAGAGTGGCAATACCCCCTGGGGACTGATTTCTCACTTTATGTCTCTCTGTATTTCCAACTGCTACACGTGCCCTATAACAAAAATCTCTCTCTGAAAACAAAAAAGAAACCAGGCCCTGAGAATGCTGATGGTATAAGTTCAGGCAAGCCAACTGTAGCCCTTCCAGGTCTCGGTGTCATCTTCCATAAATGAGATTACGGCAGGGTTGCTGGTAAGATAGCACTGAGAGGATGCAGGTAGGGCGCCTGCACGGAGCCCGACACAGGGACCCTCTCAGAATCCTGCATCATAGGAAGGTCGTGATGCATTTGTTTTCCTATGCAAAAATGTATCATGGCTTTTCCAACGACCCACTATTTTAGCATTGAAAGCAGTAGTGCTGTATTTGGGTCAAGAGGCTGTGACATGAGGCCAGCAGGTGGTGTGATGGTTGAGCCACTAGACTCCCACATGGTCTACCATGGTTCGAGTCCCAGACCTGGAGGCTTGCTTTCTCACTTTCCCATTCTCTCTCTCCCTCTCTATCCTTCTCTGGTCAAATTTAAAATAATAATAATAATAAATAAAACTGAACAAATGATTCTTTAAAAAAAATGTTTAACAACTTACACCGCCTCCACCATGGGCTAAACACCCAGCAATGAGAGACAAAAATAGGGGCCAGTCCATGGACTGGCGGGTCCGCGCGGCGGGACCCACCAGGCCGGCGAGTCGGATCCCACAGGGCTGACTGCAGTTTGAATCCTGTCCCCAAGGGCTTGAAAAATATGGAGGGTGCATATGCATGTATGCCCCAAATCCTGACAGTCTGGAAGGGTGGAGGAGAAGGGATTATGGCATGACCACA
>NW_006159725.1:3116186-3118079 GCF_000334495.1 Tupaia belangeri chinensis
CACACACACACACACACACACACGCCCGGCATGAGTTTAAGCCACCCGGTCCAGGACTCAAACTGCAGTCAACTACATGAGAGTCCAGTGACATAGCCATTATGCTAACTGCTGGTCCCTGTATATTTCATTCTTCTTCTTCTTTTTTGGGGATTTTGAGCACACATGCATGCACACTTGCACACACCTAGTGAGTTTCAAGCTGCCGGATTCGAGATTTGAACTGTGGTTGGCCATGTGGAAGTCCAGCTCCTGAACCACTATGCCACCTGCTGGCCCCTATTTCTGTATATTTCAAGCCCACATTCAAGCAGTAGAAATACTATTCCCTCCACCTCCCTCCTTTCTAGGGACACGAACAAACAGATACAGAGAAATTTTAGAAAGGTCCTACAATGAGAGTTTAGAGGGCCATCAGGTGCTTTGTCTCAAGTTCACAAACTGTTTTCCTCTCTTTTGTTCCTTTTTCAATTGCAGACCTCATATCCCGGTCAGCAAGTTAGTGGTCTCAGAATCCTACGACACGTACATCAGTAGAAGTTTCCAAGTAACAAAAGAAATAATAAGCGAGTGTAGAAGTAAAGGTAGGTGGTCTCGCTTCGGGTGCCATGTTGAAATGTCTGATCGTTTCTTCACTGTGGTTATTAAGAGGCTGTCTGAGATGTTTCAAGCTGCTTTGGCATGCTCCTTTTATAGGAAAGAAATGTATTTCCAGACTCTCTTTAAGATACTTTCACAGGGCCAGCAGGTGGAATGAAGGTTAAGGTGCTGGATCCCACGTGGCCGACTTCACGGTTCGAGTTCTAGACCATAAAAAAATCACTCCTATTTTTTTTTTTTTTTTTTTGGCGGGAAGGCGGGGGGGGGATTTTTGCTAGAGGGCATGTACACTCGTCAGAGAGATAGAAGGTGAGAAATCACGCCCCCGGGGGGGATGACCACATTGTAGTCCCTTCTCCTCCATTCTGATCTCAGGATTCTGAGCATACATGCACACATGCCCAGCGTGAGTTTTAAGCCACCAGGTCCGGAACTCCAATGGCAATGGACCATGTGGGAAACCAGCGCCTTAACCAGTATAGCACCTGCCGGCCCAGCAAAGCACTTTTTAAATGCTGCTTCAGCAGATTGTCTTCTCGTATGTTGGCCCTTACAAAGTTTATGAACGTCTTCCAATTCCTTGCCTTTTTCCCCAGGAAATAACATTCTGATTGTGGCCCATGCGTCTTCCCTCGAAGCGTGTACCTGCCAACTTCAGGGCCTGTCGCCTCAGAACTCCAAGGACTTCGTACAAATGGTCCGAAAGGTAATTCATTCTTATACGTAGGGGGCCCGTGGTGCCTAGTAGCCCATAGCAGCCAGCAGGCCGCGGATGCCTTCATTCTTCAAAGCACGTGTTTGCCCTGAGCTGTGAAGGCCCGATTATTTATTCATGTGTTTATTTCAGTCTACTAGAGAGGGACAGAGTAGGGGAGAGAGAGAGAGAGAGAGTGAGAAAGAAAGCCACCAGGTCTGGGACTTGAACCGCGGTCAGCCATATGGGACTCCAATACCTTTAACCACCACGCCACCTGCTGGCCCAGGAAGACCCGATTATCGACTCACTCTTCCAAAATGCATGGAGCGGTGCTCAGTCCCAGGCACTGTATGAGGCTTCGTGTAAGAGGAAAAGGTGAAATCCAGGAAACAGCTAAGCAATTTAAAGCAAGCAGGCTCAGGACCAGCAGATGGCATCATGGTTACATCGCTGGACTCTCACATAGTAGACTGTGGTTCAAGTACCAGACCCGGCAGCTTAAAACTTATATTGGATGTGTGTGTGTGTGCATGCCCAAAGTCCTGAGAGAAGAATGGAGAAGGGGTTGCAGTGTGGCCACCCCACTGGGGGGGGGG
>NW_006159725.1:3118101-3120735 GCF_000334495.1 Tupaia belangeri chinensis
TGAAAGTGTGCACACACTATAGCAAAAAAAATCCCTCTTTAAAAATATATATATATATAAAAATAAGAAATAAAACAGGCACACTTAACAGCAAGCCCTGACCCAGGAGGCTGGCCCGCACATCTGGATTCTTCCTCTCCATGCTGTGGAAGACATTCGGTCAGCTCCTACCCACACACTTCCCAACAGGTGAATTACAGATTTCCTGCCTCTGCCATCAGAGAAGCTGGGGCAAACTCAACTGCAATTATATTCTCATTTCCAGAAAGCTTATTCATGCACCCGTCCTTCCCATTAGGCTGCAAACTGCTAGAGGGCAGAGGCATGTGTCTTGTTTATGAATAGAACTCGAGACACAGACCCAAAACTACATTTTGACATTGCCACGACTACTGAAGTTAAGGGCAGAGCACAAAAGTTACAGGTACATGTGCAAAATGATGAAGAGTGGGTGGTAAAACACATGTTTTGTTTTGTTTTCAGAAAGGTTTTTACTGTAGGATGCATGCACTCGCCAGAAAGAGAGAGACAGAGAGACAGAAAGCGAGAAATCACCCCCGGGGCGATGGCCACGCCACAATCCCTTCTCCTCCATTCTCTTCTCGGGATCTTTGGCACACACACATAAGCCACCGGGTCTGGGACTTGAACCACAGTTGACCACATGGGAGTCCAGCAACATAACCATTACACCAACTGTTGGTCCCAGTTAGAGAAATGTTTAAATATTGAGTTATCTTGGGGTCGGCAGATGATGTGGTGGTTAAGGCACTGGACTCCCACATATTCTACTGCATGTCGAGTCCCGGACGTGGCAGCTTGAAAAGCACACCAGGTGCATGTGCGTGCATGGCTAAAATCCTGAGAGGAGAATGGAAGAGGGATTGCAGCATGGCCATCCCCCCAGGGCGTTATTTCTCACTTCTTGTCTCTGTCTCTGTCTCTCTTTCCAGTGAGAACATATACCTTATGGGGGAAACCATTCATTTTTTTTCCCATTATGTCCAAGTATAACTTCAGAAAATGTTTGGGAACCAGCAGTTAGCGGAATGGCTATGTTGCTGGACTCCCACGTAGTCGACTGCAGTTCACGTCCCGGACCCGGTAGCTTAAAACTCACGCCGGGCGCGTGTGCGTGCGTGCCCAAGATCCCAAGAGGAGAATGGAGGAGAAGGGATTGCAGCGTGACCATTCCCTCTGGGGGGTGATTTCTCGCTTTCTGTCTCTCTGTCTCTCTCTGTCTGTCTGGCGAGCGCACGCGCCCTATAACGAAAACCTCTCCAAAAAAAAAAAATGTTTGAGCTGGGTTTTTTTTTTGAGAGAGACAGATGTAAAGTTTATTTACTTATTATTCCATGAGGGAGTGAGAGAGAGAAAGGGGAGTAGAGGATAGACGCTCCTCATAGAATCTTCATACTGTGTATATTCAGAGAAGTCTTGGGACACAAACCCAAAACCCTTCACGTGTGGTCCTGTTGCGTTACTGCTGTGCCACTGCCCGGCCCTTGCCTTTTTAGCTTGATTGCAATTAGAAATTAACTCCTACACCTGGCATTATACATTTCTGTCCTCTTTTTCTCCCACCCTGTTAAGCAGCCATCAATAAACAATTATGTAATTGCACTAGGAGAACCCACCATTTAATGGATTCTTCTGCTGAATCCTCTTACAATGGAAATACACTTCCCTTTAATGTATCAGGGGTTTTTTGGGTTTGTTGTTGTTGTTGTTGTTGTTGTTTGGAGAGGTTTTTGCTATAGGGCCCGTGCACTCGCCAGAAAGACAGAGACAGAGAGACAGAAAGAGAGAAATCACCCTCCAGGGGAAATGGCCACGCCACAATCTCTTCTCCTCCATTCTCCTCTCAGGATCTTGGGCATTCACACACACGCGCCTGGCACGAGTTTAAGCCACCCGGTCCAGGACTTGAACTGCGGACAACTACATGGGAGTCCAGAGACATAGCCATTAAGCCAACTGCTGGTCCCAATGTATCAGTTTTATCTGTTTCATTTTCTTTATTAGTTTTTGAACGGGGTGCATTTCTACAAAGGCCTTATTTAGCCCTCACTGCCATGTCGGGCTGCCTACCTACGGTGTCCAGGTGGACGTTAAAGCATTCAACCTGTCTTCTGTCTTCCCTTTCTTTTCTGTTCCCTCTTCAGATCCCCTATCTGGGGTTTTGTTCCTGTGAAGAACTCGGAGAAACGGGAATATGGCAGCTCACAGACCCACCCATCCTCCCTCTCACGCACGGGCCAACTGGAGGCTTTAACTGGAGGGAGACTTTGCTGCAAGAATAAGGCTCGCGAGTGAAGGGGAGCCAGCAGCCTGCTGGAGAGGCGTCTTTTTGAGCGTTGAGCGGCAGTGGGGAGTCCGCCTGTTCTCAGTGGACGGCTCGGGATGACCATCATTCTTCCTTTCACGCTTGCAGTTCTTAGGATGAGACTGGGTAAATGAGATAAAGGCTTGCTTCAGGGGAAACAAACCAACAAAACACAGTCTGGGCTCTTGTCTAGCTAGCAAGGCTTTTGAATCGTCTTCCTAAATCAGGGCAGTGCCCCTGCCACCCCAAGGCTGAAGGAGCCTCATCCCCCCCATCCCCCACCCCCACCCCCACCCCACCCACCCACA
>NW_006159725.1:3121298-3124555 GCF_000334495.1 Tupaia belangeri chinensis
CTCACCCCACCCCACCCCCCACCCCCGAGGCTGAAAGGTGTACTACATCCGGGATCTGGCTGCCCACGTGGGGTCACCTCCATCCTGCAGTTAGGCAAAGCCAAGCCAAGCACTCCTTTTAAGATGAGTAGAAAACACGGCCCGCAGGGTCGCTCTTAGGGCACGCAGCCAGTTCCACACTAATGTTGTCAGCGAGCACCAACACTTACCCTGGTCCTGCGCACTCCCAGAGCAGCCGGGAGACCAAGCTCTGGGAGAGAGAGACAGAGCCCGTTCGCCATGCAGCACCTGGGACCCAGGAGGACAACGAGTTCAATGTGCGACGCCTTCCATTGTAGGCACAGGGGCCTTGCACGTGTGGAATGACCTGGAACAACCCATGCCCTAGCCTCACAAGCCACCGTTCTTCCAAATCACAGTGACTTCTGCATCTTGGCCCCGAGACTAGACTGTTTACTGGGTGGGGTGTTGGCCTTTTGAATGGATATGTGTTGTTGAGTCAGGAAGAAGTTCATTCCGTGCAATATGGACGTCTCTAGAAACCACCCCCCGGGGCCGGGTTGTTGGAGACAGGGTGTGTGAACCATTACAGAACAGCCGCGAGCTCGCCTGGGATCCAGGGCATGTAGAATGGCGTCAGGGATCTAATGTAAATGGTGACCATCAGGACCACCCGGGTCCTCGTGCTGTCAGGTTCTTTGTTGGTTTTCTTAGGATAATTTAAAATCTATAGGGAGGGTTACTTGAGGAAAGGTGGAGAGCCAGGTCGTGTGGCTGTATGGTACAGGTGTACTTCCCACACTTCAGGGAGATTAGTAAAAGAAAAATAAATGACAATCAAACCAAGCCGTCAGTGGCCCATGTCTCTTTAACTGTGTGATGAGCTGACAGTTGACAGCCACAGGCAGCGGTCGGTCTAGAGCTCGCTCTGGAACACGTACGTGTGCAGGTGAAACCCCAGCCCTGCCGAGGGGACGGTAGCTAACGGTGTAAAACCAGTCTATACATGTCGTAGCAACAGTGAAGGCATTTCACAACCTGGTGTAGAAATAGTCGTAGATCAATGCTTGCATCTGACACTGGAAGTTGATGACCTCTGGGGAAAAGGAAATGAAAGAATGCTGACTGTCCATATTTTAATCAGCAAAAGGATTAGAGCTGTATTTTTTTTTAAGTCACTTAAGAGGAATATGTCATGAATATGTCATCTTAGCAAATTGGGATTTCTTCTAATAGTGCACAAATAGAGATCCAGCTTCTGGATATAAAAATAACCCTTTGCAAACAGTAATAAAAGTATGTGAACCTTAAAACGTCAGGGTGGGGGAGTGAGAGGGGTACTCCCATGAACGGGCCGAAGGGAAAGTCATGTCACAGCTCCAGCAAGTCTCTGCCATTCGCTCCTCTGGCGTGTCAAGGAGGTGAGCCCACTCCGTAATCAGGTTTCTAATGTGTATTAGATCACTGTGGATTTTCCTGGGCTTTGGGTGCTCAGAATAGTGCTTGAGCCCCTCACCTCAGGTGGCCTTGATGCGGTGGGTGTGTGTTCTAACCAGTGTGTGGACTTGGATAAGACAGAGTTCAGCTCACCTAGTGGTTATCTTGGCTTTTGATGACCTGGTACCCCTGTTTACTGGGCTATGATCCATTGTTCTGAGGCCTCTGTGGACACAGCCTCACAGGAGCAAAAGGAGGCAGAGATCTGAAATGATTTTCTGAATACTTAGGTGAAAAACCCTCAGACTTTATTCCTCTGCTTTCACTATCCAAATTACTTATTAAAATGGCCCAGAGGAGCTGTTGTTTTAGGGGTTTTGTATAAGATTTTTGCATTAAGGCATGTGTGCTTGCCCGAGAGAGAGAGAGAGAGAGAGACAGAAACAGAGACAGAAACAGAGACAGTGAGAGGGAAAGTGAGAAATCACCCCCATCACTGGGCAATGACCATGCCGCAATCCATTCTCCTCCTGGGATTTTGAGCACGCATTTACATTCGCCCAGTGTGATTTTCAGGCCACTGGGTCCAGGACTCAAACCACAGTCGGCCATGCAGGAGTCCAGCAACATAACCCCTACACCATCTGCTAGTCCTGGCCCAAATGATTTGCATTCACATTAAATTCTTATTACACAACTTAACCTGTTTTTAAAAATTAAACTCAGATACCAACTGAGAAATTCTTGAACAATCATGTTGAATCTATATGTACTAAAAACAATTGTACAGCCCGATCCCCATGGAGCCACAGAGGCTAGCTAGATTGGTAATACAACCTCCAGTTGAGGCTGGTTCTTCTTCATCTGAGGTGGATGCTTACTCAGATAAATGAGATGTAGAGAGAAAGAAGAGAGGGAGGAAATACCAGGTAAGAATCACAGTTTTTTACACAGAGGACTTGTTCGTTTTCTTCGGTAGAAAATTATCTGCAATAAACTAGGTAAAATGGGATGAAATTTAATCTGGGGTTGAAAGCCTGAAACAGTTTCTTGCGTCTACCAGTGTGCTACTTTGATCTGCGAATGCGCCAGTGTTCTTCACAGATAGGACTTGTCTTCTGTGATATTTAAATGCCTCATCTATTCCTCAGATGGAGTAGAATAACGGGGCGCGTTTTAGTGCATAAACTGGGGCTTTCATTTTCCCAGGCTCTCCTCGCTGCCACCATACTGGCAGCCAGGAGCTTAAGGCTTCACCCCGGTTGGGAGTTCAGACCACCCTGTTTTCCATTACATTTAGATTCATAGAATCTGAATGGCTGATTCAATGGCCATCTGATGGCTGAAGGAGCTGGGGTATTTTTCACCCTGTAGTTAAAGGCTTGGAGGAATTTCTACTTTTTATTTTCATTATACTTTAACCAAAGAGTTATTTTAAAGTAATCTTATATTTGAGAGATGAGTTTGCAAAAAAATAATAATAATTTTTAAAAAATGTATCTTCCGGAGTGGTGTCAATTAGGTAAATATTGTTGATAATGTTCTCGTTAGTGTCGTTTGGAACTCATATATAATAGATTGTCTTGTCATGCTTGGCATTGACCATAAATGTATCTTTTCCACTCAGCCAGCTGTATTCGTATTGAAATGAAGTCTCTTATTTCAATGACCAGTGTCACTGGGAACTAATTGAAGGGCTACCGTAGGAGAAGTTTCTATCTCATGGCCTTAGTTAAAAAGGCTTCCCTGCAGGGTCAGAGGGAGGCAGTTCCCGTAACCTAGGCACTCGGCCACGCCAGCGTCTGACTTAAAGCAGGAAT
>NW_006159725.1:3124586-3127178 GCF_000334495.1 Tupaia belangeri chinensis
TGGCTCTCTTGAATTTACCCTAGGTAATGCATGCGTTAGAATACAGATGAACCTCCTTTTCATTTTCACAGGCATCGGCCCAGTAACTACGGAATCTGCACGAATGGAGATAATGAGGGGCAGGGTTATTTGCATTTAAATTGTAATCCAGCACGCAAGGCGCCACCACTCTAACCAGGCTTCCTGGCAGGAGGCCTGGGACCAGCCAGAGGAGGGTGGGGACAATGATTTACATCTATTTAGGTTAATGTCCACTTTACTGAGGTGCTGGGGGGTGGGGGGTGGACAGTTGGTGAGGCAAGGGCAGGTGCTTTTCATTTTTACACGTCGAATTCGAATTGCATTTGCTTCTATTTCATGCTTCCACTTACTGAACTTTCCTAAGAAAGTGACTTAGCGCAGATGAAAAAAGATCGCCTCTAAATGTGGAGGAGAGAACTTGATTTTTCAATACATATAATATTAGGTTTGGTGTCTGTAGGCTTCAAATGATAGTGCTGAGTAGTCAAACTTAATATATGATCAGTTCTTACACATATTTTACCCCGTACTGCTGAATCATCAATACGCAAAACCTGAGATCTTGCAGCTGTCCACACCGTCAGTGGGCTCCATACACACCCTGTATCCCGGAAAATGCCAGCTGGTTGTCTCTTGGCCACTTGCGAGGGGAACACCTTCTCAGAGCATTTGGGTTCTGCATAAGCCATCCTAAACCTGCTACCATGGGGGGCGTGTATCAATTTCTTTCTCATTTATAAAGCTATTGTATCTTTTTTTTCCTATTGTGATTCAAGTGTATTTATTTGAAAAAAGTTTGTAATTATTAAAAAGAGAACCACACCCAACTGTATGGGCAGATTCCTTGTAAACCCCGTGGTCTGTGCGTCCCTGGCCGGTAACCCTGCCCTCCGGACATCACTGCAGGGCCCGTGTATGGTTCATCTCACTCCAGGGCCTCTCCCTTTAAACAGCTCACAGGTGATTTAATAAACACTGTCCTCAGTCTGTCTGGCACAATCACATATTAAATTCTGAGTGGTCTCCGTTCCTGTCATGTTTTCCGATGTCACCGTGGTCATTATTTCATAAATGTCCATCAAGTGAGTCCAGCACCAATGTGGGTCTCAGGCCCTTCTGAGCAGAGTCTTCCAGACCGGGCAGGTGAAAACCCACCCAGGAGTGAGAAAGTGGGCTCCACAGTGTTCCCACTGCCTATATGCAAACTGTAGACACAAGCTAACGTCTTTTCTTCTACCCGTCCTAGTTCATGCCAAAGCCCCTGTAACAAAAGACAGACTAGGGGGACCAGCAGATGGCATAATGGTTATGTCACTGGACTCCCATGTAGTCAACCACGGTTCAAGTCCCGAACCTGGCAGTTTAAAATATGCAGGGCGCGTGTGCATGTGTGTCCAAAATCCCAAGGGGAGAATAGAGGAGAAGGGTTAGTGGCATGGCCATTTCCTGGGGGGATGCAGGGATTTCTCACTTTCTGTCTCTCTGGTGAGCACACTCACCCTATAGCAAAAATCTCCTCCCTAAAAAAAGGCATATTATGGACCAGACAGTGGCAGAACGTGAAGGGCTATGCTTAAGGGGACAACCACATGGGAAGGTTCTAGTTTCACCTCCTGGGTATTCCAGGCATGTGTATGCCCGTGGTCCATGGTGTGCGGAGACTGGGGGAGTGGATTGAGGTGTCAAGACCTTGTTGGGGGCATTGTCTCTCTGTCTCTTTTCCTACTTATAGGAGAAAGGAACATTTTTAAAAATGATAAACAAGAATAAAGCATATAGATATATTTAAGTTTTACTTGACACAAAACCTTCATATGGAACCGAAGACCCCTCCCCCCAAAACGGGTGAAACTCAAAGCCTTTTATTACTAAGTTTGATGAAGAAAGGACTGTCGTGGAGAAATATGATAGGACTGGGCCAGCAAGCAGCATGATGTTTAAGGCAACTGGATTCCACAGGGCCAGCTTTGGTTCGAGTCCTGGACCCAGCAGCTTGAATATCCAAACACGTGTTCGGGCGTGTCCAGAACCCTGAAAAGAGAAATGGAGAAGGGACTGCAACATGGCCATCCCTCGTGAAGGATGCTTTTTTTTTTTTTTTTTTTGGAGAGGTTTTCACTATAGGGCGTGTGCACTCGCCAGACAGAGAGAGACATAGAGACAGAAAGCGAGAAATAACCCCCCAGGGGGGGATGGTCACACCGCAATCCCTTCTCCTCCATTCTCCTCTCGGGATCTTGGGCACGCACGCACACGCGCCCAGCGTAAGTTTTAAGCCACCGGGTCCGGGACGCGAACCGCGGTCGACTACATGGGAGTCCAGCGACATAGCCATTATGCTAACTGCTGGTTCCCCCTCTATCAGATTTTTAAAAGAAGAAATATGATAATCAGGAGTGAGACCTCCACATGTAGGTAGATAGGGCAGGGCCCCTGGAGAAGGACCTCAACATGTAGGTAGATAGGGCAGGGCCCCTGGAGAAGAAAGAGTCACTATCACAGGAAATGGACACACACCTATATTAAGATGGAGCCAAGTTGGGGCTGGCAGATGCCATGGTGGGTAAGGCA
>NW_006159725.1:3128003-3157446 GCF_000334495.1 Tupaia belangeri chinensis
AAGGATGCTTTCTCTCTCTCTCTCTCTCTCTCTTTCTATCCAGCCGGCATACCCACCCTCTAGCAGATTTTTTTTTTTTTTTTTGGAGGGGTTTTCACTATAGGGCGGGTGCACTCGCCACACATGTGCACTCGCCAGACAGAGAGAGACATAGAGACAGAAAGCGAGAAATAACCCCCCAGGGGGGGATGGTCACACCGCAATCCCTTCTCCTCCATTCTCCTCTCGGGATCTTGGGCACGCACGCACACGCGCCCAGCGTAAGTTTTAAGCCACCGGGTCCGGGACGCGAACCGCGGTCGACTACATGGGAGTCCAGCGACATAGCCATTATGCTAACTGCTGGTTCCCCCTCTATCAGATTTTTAAAAGAAGAAATATGATAATCAGGAGTGAGACCTCCACATGTAGGTAGATAGGGCAGGGCCCCTGGAGAAGAAAGAGTCACTATCACAGGAAATGGACACACACCTATATTAAGATGGAGCCAAGTTGGGGCTGGCAGATGCCATGGTGGTTAAGGCACTGGACTCCCACATGGCCAACTGTAGTTCAAGCCCTGGACCTGGCAGCTTGTTTTCTCACCTTCCATCTCTCTCTAGTCAGATTAAAAAATAATAATGGTGGAGGACCAGCAGATGGCATAATGGTTACACCACTGGACTCCCACATAGTCAAACACAGTTTGAGTCCCGGAACCGGCAGCTTAATATTCATCCTGGGTGCGTGTGCATGCATGCGTGCCCACCCAAGATCCCAAGAAGAGAATGGAGGAGAAGGGACTATGGTATGGCCTTCCCTCCCTGGGGGGGAGGGGGGATTTCTCACTTTCTGTCTCTCTGTCTCTTTCTGTCTCTTCAGCAAGTGCACATACCCTATAGGAAAAAAAAAAAAAAACTCTTTAAGTAATATTGGTAAAAAAGATAATACTTCAGAATTCTTTTTTAGTTAAAGATAGGGCCCGGTTATACGATGAACTCACTCTGGTCAAGCTTTTACTAAAAACCGTCTATTGCTCTCACTAGGAATCAAGTACTGGCCCTTGTTGCTCGCTAGCACAGAGAGCCGCCTGCAGCCAGAGCCCCTCACAGCCTGGGAGAATGACAGCTAAGCAAAGGCACAAACGCCCTTGAGCCATAAGTTACTCCTGCACCTGCAGGACCAGGAGACCCCGGCGTCACATAAACTCAAGACCAGTGGTGATATTCTGGCAGGCAATTAGGTAGAGATGGGCAGGAGCCCTAAGAGGGAACAGAAGGACTTCTGTCACAGGAGCCACAGTGTGCAGGAGTTACAACCAGACCCGCTCGGAGAACTCCCTCCCACCCAGCTCTGGGCACCAGGAAAGCTGTTATCTCCCCTCCTGCCAACCCCAACACACAGAGAAACTCACCACCGGGAAGAGATGTTAGGTCAACATCCTGACTCCCACTGGGGCGATAAACTCATTGGACGGTTCTTCCAGGTATGGATGCTCAGCCCTTCAAAGCCCACACTGGACATGGCGATTAGGTCATTAATGTCCTCACCTGAGAGAGAGAAGCACAAGCTCGGGAAAAGCCTGTAAAATCAAACAAAGAACCCAGATATTATGACAGACCCTCCCCTGCTAAATATTTATTACCGAATCCCCAAATAAACATACCACCAGGCCCCATGCCCAGGGCAGCTGTCCTCCAGAAGCTGCCCACCTGCGTGTCTTTCAGGCATGGGGGTGCATTTCTTTTCTGTTAAAAATCTGTATTTTTCTATTAAAACTGCTCTTGTCCTGTTTTACTATCCCTTTTCTGTGTCTGTATCTCCAACTCTTCATGAGTGCCATACAAAAAACTCGAGTGCATTGCTGTCCCTGCATGGTGTGTCAGACCCGCACCCCAACTTCCCACGCTGACAGGGCAGAGTATGAGCCTAGTTAATAACTAGGGGAGACTCAGCTGGTGTGTCTGCTTGAAATCCCGTGTGTCCCTTTGTCTCCAGAGACAAGGATACTCTTTCCTCCAGTTGCAGGGAGGGAGCCTCTGACGTGAGGGTCATGCAACCTGCTTCAGGGGAGGCCAGAGAACCCTAGTTTATGCTCTGCTTCAGGGCTACCTCTTGGAGGGGGACAGCGGGAGGTGCGGTATTGGGGGCGAGCCTCCTGCTTCTGTCCTTTTCTGGTGGGGCAGTATTCACTACGCCCAAGATGCCAGGGGTGGGGTAGCTTCCCTAAACCTTACTGGAGCCTTCATCTCTCCCCACCACCCATCTCAAAGAGGTGCACCAGGGACGATTCATAGCCAAGGCAGGGAGCAGAGAAGGCATGTCCAGCCCAAATGTGGTCCTCTGCTACAAACAGCCAGAAATCCTGTTTTTGAATGAATTATATGTTAAGGGAATAGGCTTTGTTTTTAACTTTGAGACAGAGATTTTTTTGCTATCATATGCAAAAGAGAGACAGAAAGTGAAAAATCATCCCCTAGGGCCACACTGCAATTCCTTCTCCTCCATTCTCCTCCCGGGATTTTGGGCACGCACGCACATGTCCCTGGTGTGAGTTTCAAGCCACCGAGACTGGGACTCGAACCGCAGTCAGCCATGTGGGAGTCTAGCGCCTCAATTACTATACTACCTGCTGTCCATGAGTGAATAGGATTTTTAAATAACCTTGAGTGCAGAGAAGCACCCAGAACACTATCGCGGGTTTCCTTTGACACAGCCCCCCATCCCCTGGCCAGGCTTACTTCCTGAGGAAGCGTTAATGGCTAACGCTGATGTCAGACAAAAACTGAGCCTTGTTTAGCTTGCAGCCGGCTCTCAGCTGCTCTCTGCTAGACAGAGTCCTCGGCTCATCCTGCCCTTTTGCCACGTATGTAAAGGCTGCCTGCCCGTCCAAAGAAAATTAGGCAGCATACTTTGGGTTCATATACTCTTAAATCAGCAAAATGTCTGCTTGGTTTTTGTTATTTGTTGTTGTTGTTGTTGTTGTTGTTTTCCTTTTGAAAGTTGTTTGAGCAATCAAACTTCTGAGGAAACAGAATACTTGGACCAAAAGTAAAAACATGACACTCAGGTGGCTTGTTCCTGGCCATGGCTAGGGCCACACTGCAATTCCTTCTCCTCCATTCTCCTCCCGGGATTTTGGGCACGCACGCACATGTCCCTGGTGTGAGTTTCAAGCCACCGAGACTGGGACTCGAACCGCAGTCAGCCATGTGGGAGTCTAGCGCCTCAATTACTATACTACCTGCTGTCCATGAGTGAATAGGATTTTTAAATAACCTTGAGTGCAGAGAAGCACCCAGAACACTATCGCGGGTTTCCTTTGACACAGCCCCCCATCCCCTGGCCAGGCTTACTTCCTGAGGAAGCGTTAATGGCTAACGCTGATGTCAGACAAAAACTGAGCCTTGTTTAGCTTGCAGCCGGCTCTCAGCTGCTCTCTGCTAGACAGAGTCCTCGGCTCATCCTGCCCTTTTGCCACGTATGTAAAGGCTGCCTGCCCGTCCAAAGAAAATTAGGCAGCATACTTTGGGTTCATATACTCTTAAATCAGCAAAATGTCTGCTTGGTTTTTGTTATTTGTTGTTGTTGTTGTTGTTGTTGTTTTCCTTTTGAAAGTTGTTTGAGCAATCAAACTTCTGAGGAAACAGAATACTTGGACCAAAAGTAAAAACATGACACTCAGGTGGCTTGTTCCTGGCCATGGGGAGATGCCATGGCGTGAGGTGGGAGCCCCCGATCTGAGAGGGCTGGCCATAAGAGGTGTGTACCGATGCTGAAGAACACAGCCCGAGGTTGAGCAGGGACATCTTGAGTTCATTGGCTCACAGAGCTATCAGTGAGTGACCCATTTGCTCAGGTTACCTGCATTAAGAACAGAGCACACCGGGGCCAGCAGGTAGCACAGTGGTTAAGGCACTGGATTCTCTTACAGCTGACCACAGTTTGAGTCCTGGACTTGGTGGCTTGAGAATCATACGTGCCCAAAATCCCAAGAGGAGAATGGTGGAGAAGGGATTGCAGCATGGCCATCCCCTCTGAGGGGTGCTTTCTTACTTTCCCTCTCTCTTTCTCCCATCACTCTCTAGGTAGCGAGCGCCCAGGCCCTATGACAAAAGCCTAAAAAAAGCCCAGAGCATACATAAACCAGTGGACGATCCTTACAGACTTCCCGCCTCCAAGCCAGAGGTCTGGTTTACATAACACCTACATCGTTTGAGGGTTACGACACAAAGTTCCCTTATCAATGAACAGGCTCAGCACGGTCTGGTTAGTGTACGTAGGGTTTAGTGCTGCTAATCTTGTAAAGGGACGTGGAAGACCCGGCCGTGGGCAAGCCCCACAAGGTAACAAGAATGATCACAAGATGCTTAAAAGCCCCAGCTGTGGCATATAGCTCAGACTCAGGAAAAACAGGGACGAGAGAGCTGAGTCGGACTGAGCCGAGCTGTGTTGTACAAAATACTCTGATTTGGGGGCCTGCATCTCTAGGGTTAGGGACCCTCCCTGAGACAGAGAATAAAGCCACAAACACAAGCAAAGTAGGAAAAGAAACCTTTGTTTAATAGGAAAGTGAAGATTTTTACCAGAAAAAGAATATCCTCCATGCCAGAAAGGTGTGTAGGGGGACAGCTGTAAAAGGGCACCTGTGCTGGGAATGGGGTTAGGCGTGACTTTTAGTTGGGACTTTCTGAGTTTTTAGAGAGAGATTTTTGCTATAGGGCGCATGTGCTCACCAGAGAGACAGAAACAGAAAGCAAGAAATCACCCCCAGAGGGGATGGCCACACTGCAATCCCTTTTCCCCCATTCTCCTCTTGGGATTTTGGGCACACACACACACACACACACACACACATAGACAACCTGGTTTGAGTTTTAAGCCGCCATGTCCAGGACTCAAACCATGGTTGGCCACCTGCAGGAGATCTTGTCTTGAATATTTAGGAAAGGAGGTGTGTCAGGGCCGGCAGGTGGCGTGGTACGAGTTCCACACAGCTGACTGTGGTTCGAGTCCCAGACCTGGCAGCTTGCCTTCTCACTTTCTCTCTCTCACTCTCTCCTCTGTCTCTCTCTGGTCAAATTAAAATAAATGAATGAATGACTAGCTAAAGTTCAATAAAATAATTCTTGAAAAAAAGGAAAGGAGGTGCGTCACTGTAGCTGACACCCTTAAATTCCCGGGCTTTTATCTGCACTCCCTCCCGTACTTCTTACCAGGGGAGGATTCTGCTCCCCTTACTGCGCATGCCCAGTATGGATTCTGATCCCCCAATCACGCACGCCCAGTGTGGACTGTGAAGGTGTCCATACCAGTTTATTGCCCTGGGTGGGAAGTGGGGTGTTGGCCAAGCATCCGGTGAGCTCCTGTGTGCATATGTGGGATAGCGGGAGGGGAGGATAAAGTAGATTCCCTCTCCTCTCTGGGCGCCGGGGCGTCTCGCTGTGGTCCCTGGTGTCAGTGGCCATGGGTCCGATGTCCCTTTTGGTGGCGTACTGGGACTCACTACTCATAATATCGCCTGACAGTGTAACCACAAACAGCTTGCGAGTGGCATTGTGAGGCTGAGACGAGCCAGAAGGTTTTGTGTCCGGGGGAAGAACCTTGGGTTACCACTGCAAGCCCGACTCCGAGGCAGGCAGAGCTCGGGGACGGTCCTGGCTCAGCGGCTCACTAGTCCTCCAACTCGCGTCACCGGGAAACGGCCACAGCCATGACTGCGGGCTGGCGTGGTTCCGAGAGCCAGGCGGGCGGCGAATACGAAATACCTCCTCCTGCCTGCTAATCATTCAGCACTACATGCCAGCAAATAGCCACTTTTGCTGAGGTCAAGAGAAAACCTGGTTCGAGTCCTAGATCTGGAGGCTGGAAAATCACACTGAGTACATGTGCACGTGTGCCCAAAATCCTGAGAAGAGACTGGAGAAGGGATTGCGGCGTGGCATCCAGCCTGGGGGTTGATCTCTCACTCTCTCTCTCTCTGGCAAGCATACGCACTTTGACAACAAAAAAGTTTAAAAAATAAATAAAACAAAGCCCTGAAATCCTCACACCTAGCCATTTCACTTGTCTACAGGATGAGAAGTAAAAGGCCTTAGTCACACTGGCTATTTATTTCCTGTTCCCTTCGCAGTCAGCGACGGGAAGCACGGCGTGCTGGCCGGTTCTCGCAGCGCGCCTGGGAGGCTGTCTGCCGACCAGCGCCTTCCCTTAGTGCAGCTCCATGAGAGAACCGAAGCGACCCACTTCGTCCTGAGTCCTGGACGTCATCAGAGTAAATCCTTCAGGGAAGTCTTTAACCTTCGTCTTTCACTCCCCTCGCAGTGGCCCTCCCAGAGCCGAACCTTTCACCTGCCTCACAGGGTCCGAGTCCTGCGCATTCCTAACCACCTGTGCTGAGTCCTTGCAGAGTCCAGGCTATAGAGACAGGAGCAGGGAGCAACCCCAGCCCCCTCCTACGGGCGGGCCTAGAAGATTGTATGGGCTTAAACCGCACAAAGTGAGCACGTGGACCCTGGCCGCTCCTCTCACCACCATCCCCAGCCCCCATTTTTTCCTTTAAAAACTCCTGCATCAACCTGAAACTTGGGAGACCGTCTTGGGAGTAGCCCGCCATCTTTCCAGATTGCCAGGCTCCCGAATAAAGCAACTTCCCTTCCCAGCTCTCTCCTCTCCAGTGACAAGGTGCCGCACTTGGGTGCTGGCCTCTGGTACCATCTGTAATTTTGACAGTCCTCTTTTGATCCTCCTAAGCATTTCACGAGGGACGGAGACCAGGCAGTGTTGACTAACATTGTACGAGAGAAACTGAGACAGCGAGGCTGTGGATTCATTCCACCTTTAAGTGTTGACTGAGCACCTTGCTCCCAGCAGGACAGCAAGGTCTCTGTTCTCACCATGTGGGGAGACAGTGACATATAAATAAACAAAATCAGTGTAGAGTTTGATAGATGCTAGTTAGGAGGTAAAGTGTGATAGGCTCTGGGAGGGCTGTGGGGCAGAGGGGACTGTCTGAGGTGGGGTGTTCGAAACAGGGTCCCTGAGCAGGTGGAAGTGGAACCCACAGAGACACTGAGAGGAGCTGGTCATGGCAAAGAACTAAGCAGGGGAGTTTTGGAGGAGAGCAGAGAGCTAGTCCCAGGGAGGGGACTAGCTGGCTGAGAGCAGAGAGGCCAGGAGGCAAAGCTGGTAAGCATGATGGGAGGACAGGACTTTCTTCTTTAACGAAATGTTAATGGCAGGCCAGCAGGTGGCGTGGTGGTTAAGGTACTGGACTCCCACATGGCAGACCACAGTTTGAGTCCAGGACCTGGAGGCTTGCTTTCTCACTTTCTCTCTCTCTTACTCAGGCATGCTTGCCCTATACTAAATTTTTAAATAATAATGAGCAAAATAAATAATTATTTTTAAAAAGAAAGACATTTTAATGAAAAGATCGTCATCACTGGGCGATGCTGGGGTTCTTCAGAGCACTGTTTGGAACACACCTTTGATCTAATCTCCTCATTACTGTTGAAGACACGAGGAGGGTCACTTACCTACCAAAAGCTGGCCCTTTGCTGATCGGTGGGACATGCCTCCGAACCACAGTTTCCTTCTGAAATCAGTTTTATTTTATCTCGGTTTTTGCCATAGGACACGTGTGCTCATCAGAGAAACAGACACAGACAGGGGAAGGGAGATCGGCCCTCGGGGGGATGGCCACACTGCAATCCCTTCTACTCTGTTCTCCTCTTGGGAATTTGGCTATGCACGCACATGTGTCCAGAGGGAATTTTTGAGTGATTTTTTTGAGTTGCCAGGTCCAGGACACAAATCTTGGTCCGCCATGTGCGAGTCCAACACCATTACCACCATGCCACCTGCTGGCCCCTTGAAGTCGGTACTTACCTGGTTGTTTTCAGAACAACCCACTTGATTAGATTAAATGAAGCTTCCCACTCCCGTGAAAGCCCAGGGTTACAGGGATGGGATTTCCAAGCGGAAGCTTAATTGTGCCTTCCCTTCCGGGGTCATAACCCTCTGTGGCTCCCTGGGAATGAGCTGTAGCCCCCGCCCCTGAAGTCTGCAGGTTTATGGGGGATCCTATACGAGCCGATGCTGGGCGCTCTGGGCACTGGACTTCACGCAAACCTCCCAGCCCTTCGCTGATGAGGAAACTGATTGCAAGAAGGAAGATGGGACAGGGCAAGGAGCGCCAGTGAGGTGCCGCCACAGCCAAGGTCTCCACGGACCCCGACCCTGTGGAGAGCTCAGGATCTGAAAGCTTGCCTTCCAAGCTGCTCCACCTTGAGGGCAGGGGACAGGACCTCCTGGTGTCCCGTGGAGAAGATGTGGCCTTGGGTAAGGAATGTGCTCAAGGGTCCACAGCTGCTAGGGACAGGGCTAGGTGACAAACTGGGTCTGTTTGCCGCCCACACCCACACTCATCCCAATAATCTTTGCTGCTCCTAGGAGACTTTTCTGAATCAGTCATTTCAAAAGCTGTGCTCTGCCTCTAGAGCCCCCTGGGTCACTTTGTAGATGCTTTACGACAGTGCTCAAAGAGTCCCAAGGTGTGGTTGGCTGAGGCCTCTGTTGGGAAAGACCGGCGAGTCCTCCTCCTACCCTGGCCACGGGGAATGCCATGACACTTCACGGGAGCCCCGAAAGGTCAAGAAGAAAGTTTAGGCCCCTCCTGTAATTGCAACAAAAACCCCAGTGGCTTCACACAAAAGGAAACCCCCTCTTTTTCTGACCTGTAGAGGAATCATCTTTCACCTACTAATGTATTTATTTATTTAGCAGAGGCTTTTGCCCTAGGGCACGTGCACTTGGCCAGAGAGAGAGAAATAGTGAGAGGGAAAGTAAGAAATCACCCTCCAGGGGGGATGGCCACGCCACAATCCCTTCTCTTCCATTCTCTTCCCAAGATCCTAGGCATGCACACCCATGTGCCTGGCACAATTTTCAGACCACTGGGTCTGGGACTCGAACCGGCGTTGACAATGTGGGAGTCTAGCGACATAACCACTATGTCATCTACTGGTCCTCACCTATTTAATAAATGTCTCCTTTTTTAGTTTTTGTCTCCCCTGCCAACCCAGGTTGACCATGGTGACAATGCCAGATAGAGAGGATATCTGTTTATTTTTCTATAATGTGCCCTCCCTTCGCCACCCTGACAGATGATGGATCCTGAAAAACGATGCGTGGACTTCACGCAGTGGGGACCGAATGACCAGCCAGCTGCAGCTGCAAGGCCTCTCACAGGACAGGCTCAGCAGACAGTTTCCACTAGGAAACAGACGTCACCCCCTGCCCTCCCTGCTCCGTCCTCATCTCCTCCCACCCCTGCTCAGCACCCATTATCCGCTGCCCTCCCCCGGCAGCACCCTGTGGGCTGCAGGCTGAGAGGTCCAGAGCCCGTAGGAGGGACGTGCAAACCACAAGAGTGTGCCGGCCCCACGCCTGCCCTGCAGCATTTCCCCCCAGACCATTCTTAATCTCTGCATCTCGCAGACTGTCGTGATATTCGTCAAGAGATTTGACCAGCTCAGTGTCACACCTGTGGGTGGATAAGGTACACTCATCATTGCTCACGGTACCATTTAAAGAAAGGGCGTCTTTCATGGCCGGGAACGATGATCTGTCGAACATCCTTTTAGACTTGAGAGCAGAGAGACGAGCATTTACATCAGAAACGGGAAGTCCATGCCCCCTTTCACTCACTCCCACATTGACTCCCTATCCCGAGGGCTGATGGGGTCTGGTTCCCTGGGAAACAGATTCAGTGAGGACGTTTATTAGAAAGGGCTCTATGTGACAAGAAGGAAGATGGGACAGGGCAAGGAGCGCCAGTGAGGTGCCGCCGCAGCCAAGGTCTCCACGGACCCCGACCCTGTGGAGAGCTCAGGATCGGAACGCTTGCCTTCCAAGCTGCTCCACCTTGAGGGCAGGGGACAGGACCTCCTGGTGTCCCGTGGAGAAGATGTGGCCTTGGGTGAGCTGGTTCTCTTCCAGTGAGGCCAGCTGCCAGAAGGGGAATCTGGGCGCCATGTCCTTCCTTCCCAATGCCTCAGTGTTGATGGGGACTCTGGGTGGCACACCAGACATACACCCCAAGTGCCAACTAAGGGCCAGCATTTAAATGATCCCTGCTCACCTTAAACCTCTTCTCTGAAATAGATTATTGTTAAAAGCAAACATGGGAACATACCAAATTCCCTTTATTTAAAGTTCTCCTACAACTGATTTCATTTACTAAGTGATGATTAAAAATTACACTAAGGGGAACCAGCAGGTGGCATGGAGATTAAGGCTCTGGATCCCAAATGATGAGTAGCGAGGTTCAAGTCCTGGACTTGGTGGCTTGAAAACTCATGCTAGGTGCATGTGCGTGCGTGCCCAAAATCTCAAGAGGAGATTGGAGGAGGGATTGTGGCATGGCCATGCCCTCACTAGAAGTGACTTCTCACTTTCTCTCTCCCACTCTCTCTGTCTGCCTAGCACACATGCACTAGAGCAAAAACATTTTAAAGAAAAAAAAAGGAAAGGAAAAGAAAAACTTTGAGAGAAATTACTCACCAGCCCATTTAGAGATGAAGGGAGAAAGGAAACAGTGGTTTAAAAAAAAGGCAAGCTATTCAGCAATAAAGAGGAATAAACTTGTCTGTTCTCTATAATCAAAACATCTCCTTACTTAGAGATTCCATTCAAGGCAGGGCTACATGCTGCATCATCTAAGTGCATATATTCAATTTGCAGAATAGCTATCGCCAAAGGTGTAAATACATGCACATTCTTTTTTCTTCTCTGTACCTCGGATGCCTACAACTCTTTTCCTGCTTATTCATTTCTCAGCAGATCGGAGGAACCGCTGTTAGTGATGTTTATGTCAATCAATTTTCTGCATATATCCAATTCTTATAAAGGTCAAAAGAAGAAGAAGAAGGGGGCCAGCAGGTAGTATAGTGGGTAAGACACTGGACTCCCATGTGGCCAACTGTGTTCGAGTCCTGGACCCGGTGCCTTGAAACATGCCAGGCGTGTGTGCGTACATGCCCCACATCCTGGGAAGACAATGGAAGAGAAGGTATTGCAGCGTGGCCATCCCCCAGGGGGTTGATTTCTCACTTTCTTTCTCTCTGTCTCTCTCTCTCTCTCTGTCCTTCTGGTAAACACACTTGCCCTATAAGAAAAATATTAAAAAAAAAAAAGAAGAAGAAGAAAATAGTTTTTCACTGGATTATGGGATGAATCACTTGGAAGGCTTTTTATAAGTACTGAAATCTGTGCCCAGCTAGCTCAGTAGGTAGAGCAGGAGACTCTTAAAAGTATGAAATCTTAGCTCTGTTTAGGATCACTAAAATCAAAATACCTGGGGGAGAGGAGTAGAGCGTCTATATTTTTCTAAGCCTTTCAGGTTATCTATTTATTTGTTTATTCATTCATTTATTTATTTTAATATTTTTGCCATAAGGCACATTCATTTGTGCTGAGAGACAGAGAGACAGTGAGAGGGAAAGTGAGAAATCACCCCCTGGGGGATGGCCTTGCCCCAATCCCTTCTCCTCCATTCTTCTGGGATTTGGGGCATGCATGCACACATGCCCAGCATGATTTTCAAGCTGCCAGGTCTGGGACTCAAACCATAGGCAACCAAGTGGGTATCTAGCACTTTAACCACCACCCTACCTGCTGACCCCACTTCAGGTTATCTTAATGAGCAGCTAGGGTTGAAAACCAGGGGCAGGGCCATCAGGTGGTGTGGTAGTTAAAGAGCTAGACTCCCACATGGCTGATTAGAGTCTGAGTCCTGGACCTAGCAGCTTGCTTTCTTGTTTTCCTTCTCTGTCTCTCTCTCTCTCTCTCTGTGTGTCTCTCTGTCTCTCTCTGGTGAGTACTTTTGCCCTGCAGAAAATTTTAAAATAATAATAATAATAAATAAATAATTCTTAAAAGAAAACTCAGCAGCTTAAAATAAAGTTTGTTTGTCTACCAAAAAAAAAAAAAAGAAGAATGGGGACCAGCAGTTGGCATAATGGCTATATTGCTGGACTCCCATGTGGTCTACCACTGTTAGAGTCCCGGACCCGGTGGCTTAAACTCACACCGAGTATGTGTGCATGCATGCCTAAGATCCCGAAAGGAGAATGGAGGAGAAGGGATTGCAGCGTGACCATCCCCCCTGGGGGGTGATTTCTTGCTTTCTGTCTCTCTGTCTCTGTCTTTCTGGTGAGCACACATGCCCTATAGCAAAAACTTCTCTAAAAAAATAAAAAAGAAAAATGAACTTTCAACATATGCTACACTATAGATGAATCTCAAAATTATTATACCAAGTGAAAGAAGCCAGACAAATATACACACACACACATACACACTGGATGATTCCATTCATATAAAACTCTAGAAAATAAAAACTAATCTATAGTGACAGAAAGCAGATCAGTGGTTGCTGAAGAGAAGATGTGGGCAGGGAAATGGAAGATTACAGCAAGCAAGAGGAAGCTTTGGGGAGTGATAGATATTGTCTTAGTCCACTTACACTGCTAGAGAAAAATGGCTTAGACTGGGTAATTTATAAACAACAAAATCTATTGCTCACAGTTCTGGAGGCTGGGAAGTCCAGGCCAAGTCACCAGCAGATTCAGTGTCTGGCGAGGCCTTTCCTCGCGGTGACCTCTTGCTTTGTTCTCACATAGTGGAAGGGCAAAGGCTAAGAAACTTTCTCAAGCCACTTTTGTAAGAGCACTCATTCTTGGCCCTCATTACCTCATCCCCTCACAAAGGTCCCACCTCTTAATACTATCACACTGAAGATAAAGTTTCAACATATGAATTTTGGAAGGCCACAAATATTGTAGATGTGTTCACTATTGTGACTGTAATAATGATGTCATGGGTGTATTCATATGTCAAAATGTATCATGTCACACACTTTAAGTGTATATGGTCAGTACATCTTGATAAAGATATTTTTTGAACAGCTGTACTAATTTATATTATAACTAATGGAATATCCATCTGTCTCCCTTCCTAGATTCTAAGCTCCCTGAAGCAGAGTTTGTTTCATATTTATCTATTGGGTCCTCAGGAAAGTCATGACACGTTCTTGCCTAGAAAAACACATCATGACTTTCCCAATGGCCTAACTTAAAGTGAGAAGTCCCATGATGACACTTTGACTTTTGTTTATTATAAAAGTGATTTTTTTAACTTCCTCGTGCATCCATCCATGTTAGATGATAATCTCAAGATCTGGAAAAATCTCCCAGCACTTGTATCCAGCCATGCTGCCCCATGAGGTCCCAACCACACTCTTGGAAGTAGCATTCTTACAGGCAGAAATGAGGGCTACGACTGGGTACTTCACACCCTCCACAGCAGGCTCGAGGAGCTGTTATGCCCAGTGTCCTGGAGCGTTATCAAGGGCATAGGAAGCCAGGTGCTAAAGAGAACCACCAGGCCAGCTGCGGTGCTGCAGCAGTAACCCAGCTCCCCACCATGGAGAAGCCACGTTGGAAGGTCCCAGGTTGGCATCCTGAGGTCTCCCTGTACATGTCAGGCAAGCATGCAGGCCTGTGACCTGGGGGCCTAGGACTGAGGGTGGGTCGTGGCATAAAGATCCTCCTGGCTTTGCTTGACCTGCTCTCTCTTTCTTTTTCTCTCAATAAATCAATAAAAACCTGTAAAAAAAAAATATGATACAATGCAAAAAAACTTTCCCTGCCTTATGATATCTGAAGAGCTTGTTAAGTATACAGGTGGTTCTAATTCCAGAGAGATTCTGACTTAGTCTACCTGGGGTGGACTCTCACCATCTGTACTTTTTAGCTAGAGGCCCAAGTTACTGATCTCATCATACAGTTTGACAAATACTGCACTATGCGATACACACTCCCTAAGACGGCCCTATTTTCTCTCCTCATTCTCTTTCTACTTGTTAAACTAGGTAAAATACTTGAAATACATTTCAGTGGGTAAAATTTTCCCTATTTAAACTATTAGTACATTTACAGAATACTAATATTAATTTTGATTAGAATCAATAAATAGATTTTTTTTTTTTAGATTTTTTTTGTCACAGGAACCATGTGCTCACTGGAGAGAGACAGAGAGAAACAGTGAGAAAGAAAATGAGAAATCATCCCCCAGGGGGATGGCCAAGCTGCAATCCTTTCTCCTCCATTCTCCTCCCAGGATTTTGGGTACACGCACACATGGGTGCCCAGTGTGATTTTCATGCCTCCAGGTCCAGGACTCAAATTGTAGTCAGCCATGTGGGAGTCCAGTGCCTTAACCACTTGTTGGGCTCTAGAATTTTCTTTACAGTTTTCCATACATCATAGACTGACCTCTCATTTCTAAACATAAGTCTTCTAGTATTTTTCTGTGTGTCCCTGGAAAAATAGAATAGTCTATCTCCGTTTGTCCAGTTAATGAGAAATAAATACCCAAATTGTTCATTTGGATATTGTCTCACCAAAAGATCACATTTCCCCCCAAAACGGATCATGTCTTAGAGCACATTCCAAATGACTGGATAGGGGGAGAGACGGACGGATGGACAGATGTGTGGGCAGATCGATATACAAATTTCCAAAATGAGTGAGTACATGAATGATTTCCTCCCTACTAGCCATTAGAAATTGTTGCCAGAGTTACACGTAGAAAGTACTCACCAGAGCTGATTAAAAATCATTTAAGTAAAAGACAATAAACTAGAAAAGTCAAACTAAGGATGACGTCACTCCAGGGACATTTTAATTTCTCTCTTATCCTTCCTCCCCCTGAAAGCGTTGCCCTTGGTCGACTTCCCAGTACGACCCACTTGTGGTGAGAACAATTTCTGTCACCAATACCTACATCACTCACACCTTTCCACGATCAAGATGACACGTGTGGTCCCCGAAATGTTCCACCGGGAGGTGTTTTGGGGGCAGCTGCCTAAAAGGGGGCTCCCAGAGCAGATGGAGGAGTCAACACATACAAGGCCACAGAGTTGTCACCTCTCCTGCTTCAAACGAATCTGCAGGACCCCATTGATCTCAGCGTCTACAGGAAGTCGACAGCAGCTCACAGCAGCCCAGCACAGTATGTGGTGGGGCCTTTGCAGCCTGCTGACCTGGCTCCCCGTACAAGGTAAGGACTTAGACCGATCGAAGGTGTCTTTACTTTTCTCCGTTGACCTGATGTTTTCCCAAATTGGCCTATCAGTCAATCAGCTCGATTCACAAGAACCTACTGTGGGAGACAGCCCAGGTACCTTCTCGGCTGATACTTTTCGAGCCACGCCCCGATCGCACATTTGAAAGATGTCACTGCATTTATTTCATCTCTCATTCATGGCCAAAAGGTGTAGAATAGATCCCCACTCTGTGACTCTGTGGGTCTATGTGATGACAAAACGGAACAAGCTCATCAGGTTCTCTTAAAGGTAAAACAATGGAAAGAGCACCAGCTTGGGATGTGAAAACTTTCATGCTTTGGAATTCTCAGTCAAGTAGTTTAAATGCTCTGAAACTCAGTTTCCGCCTCTTGCAATGAAGATGATAATATTTACTCTACCGAATTCCCTGGATTGCTGTAAGGATCAAATGGAAAATGTGAAGGCACTTTGAAAGTACTAAAATGCTATATGACTCTTATTTAGTTCAGAGATTGTAATGAGCCCAGTGAAAACTGTGTGTATTTTTTAAATAATGGCTTATTTAATTGTATTTATCATTATTGTTTTTGTTTTGTTTTGTTTTGTTTTTAATGTGATCAGAGAGAGAGAGAGAGAGAGAGAAAGGGAAAGTGAGAAAACAAACTAGCAGGTCCAGGACTTGAACCACAGTCCACCATGTGGGACTCCAGCACCCTAACCACCACGCCACCCACCAGCCTCAACTGTGCTTATTTTGAAAGAATCGGTTATACTTTACATTTTATTAAAATCTCTTAAAAAAAAAAAAAAGAAAAATAATTGTTTTCATAATAGAGAGAACATGCATAAGAGAGAGAGAGAACTTCAATATGCTCTCATCACGCTGCAATCCCTTTCCTTGGCCTTGAAGCTTGTTGGCATCTTGGGTGACCATGCATACTCCTCATGTGGTTTTAGTCCAGCCCAGAGATCTGAACTCAGGGTCAGCCACGTGGCTTCCAGCTCTGCAGTTCACTTTGCCAGCCGCTGCACCACCTGGCTGGGCCTACTATAATGTTCCAATTTGGGTTTTGAATGCCTAATTCTGTTGCAGCATTATGAAAATAAAAGAAAGACCCACTTATCTTTCCAGGTCAGGTCAAATAATCCCTACCCGAAAGTGGGAGCTGAGGTGTAGAAAATGACTCCCGGTGTCTCTGAGTCTCCGATTGCAACTTGTATCAGACTCACACAAAAGAAACCACTCAGAAATTCCCTGCTTGCTTCCAAATATTGAGTCTGTAATTCTGCCTGATGAAACATACCTATCCTTCTGAATCTGCATTCACTGTAGAACACATCTGAAGGACGCTATGTATTTGAAAGAACTAGATTTCCTCTTATACATAATACTTCAATTTTCTATTTTATTCACTTCAATTAGTGCCTTTTTTTTTTGTTCCTGTACCCTGAGGCACTTAACAATCCAATCTTGGTAATGAAGAATATGAGTTTTTTCTGTAAATGACTTAAAGAATAGCTAATATACTCAGAAAGAGTACATTTGGACAGCTAAAACTAGAATGATTTTAATTATTCCAAAGTTTAAAGTCTTTAAGTGACCTTAATTTTCTTGAGCTTCAAGTTATTGCCTCCTAAAAAAAAAAAAACTCATAAAAATAAGTTTTTTACAGAAAAATAAAATGTTTTAGGTTGAACCTAAAACAAGTCTGCTAGAATATAAATTATTCAAGTACTTCTTACATTGAAAAGAAAAATATTTATTTGCCATGCCTGGTGCTGGGTGCTTTGTGCTAATTACATGTTTTTAAAGTTAGTTTGTTTATTGGATGGGGCCAGCAGGTGTGTGGTGGTTAAGGCACTGGACTCCCGCACGGCTGACCACAGTTCGAGTCGCAGAACTGGTAGTCAGAAACTCACACTGGGCGTGTGTGCGTGCTTGCCCAAAATCCCAGGAGGAGAATGGAGTAGAAGGGACTGCAGCACAGTCAACACCAGAGGGTGGTGATTTCTCACTTTCCCTCTCTCTTTCTCTCTTTGTCTCTCACTAGCAAGTATGTGCACCCTATGGCAAAAACCTTAAAAAAAAAAAAAAAAGAAAGTTTATTTATTTCTTTCATAAAGAAAAAAGAGAGAGAGAGAGAGAGAGACCGAGAGACAGTACTGGCCGGGTCTCAACGCTGCCATCTCCCTCCAGGGTCAGCCAGTCCTGACACTGTGTACACACATGCCCAGAGTACTCAGGGAATCCGGGACCTCCCCACGTGGCATGGCTTGGCATTGCATTTTACCGCCGAGCCACCACCCAGCCTTCATGTGAGTTACATGTGATCCCAGCAGAAATACTGAACTAGGGCCAGCAGGCGGTAGGGTGGCTAAGGCGATGGACTCCCACATGGCCGACTGCTGTTCGAGTCCCAGACCTAGCTGCTTGTTTTCTCACTTTTCCTCTCTCCCTCTCTCTATGTCTCTCTCTGGTGAGAGCACATGCCATATAGAAAATTCTTAAGTAATAATAGGGACTGGCAGGTGGTATGGTGGTTAGGTGCTGGACTTCCACATGGCTGACCATGGTTTGAGTCCTGGGCCTGTGGCTTGCTTTCTCACTTTCCTTCTCTCTCTCTCTCTGGTCAAATTAAAAATGAATTAGTTAATTCATTTAATTAAATAAATACTATTTTAAAAATATAAGAAAAATAATGATAAATAAAATTAAATAAATAATTCTAAAAATATTGCTGAGCTAGGTATTTATATTCTCAACTTACAGATGAGAAAACTGAAGTTAAAAGACATTAGAGGGACCTGCAGATGGTGTCATGGTTATGTTGTTGTACTCCCACATAGTTAACTATGGTTCAATTCCTGGACTGAGTGGCTTTAAACTCACACCAGGCACATGTGCATGCATGCCCAAAAGTAGAGAACAGAGAAGGGATTGTGACATGGCCATCCCCCCAAGGGATGATTTCTTGCTTTCTGTCTTTCTGTCTCTGTCTCTCCGGCAAGTGCATGTGCCCTATAGCAAAAATCTCTCTCTAAAAAAAGTTAATACCCTGCCCAAGTCATCACAGCCAGCATAGGCCAACATAGTCTATGGAACTCATGGTATCTCATGCAACTTTTCATTAATGTGTGTACTGGGTTCTGATGGAAAATGTGTTTCTTAATGTGGATCAGAAGTCTGAAGGCCACTGACTTATACAATGTAGGCGATCCAATAGTGGAAAACCCCAATATGAAAATGTCTACGAGGCCATGTGGAAGCCATGTAAGCCCAACCCACCTGAGCAGAGCCCGCCGGCCCTGACCTCAACCTGCCCAAGCTCTCACCAGGGGCCCAGTAGGGAAGGAGCTGACCATGGAGCTTCATCAGCAAGAGAGCAGCAAACCACCAGCTCATTCATGTTGGCAAAGCCGTCTATTCATTTGCTGATTTTAGCGAATTATATTATAGGCAGATCACTCTGCCTACGTCTCTATGCATGGCTGCCAAAAACTTACAGACAAAACATTAAAAACCTCCCATAATAATGCATCCTGCTTTTTTTTTTTTTTTTTTTTTGAGAGAGAAAAGTTTTTGCTATAGGGTGTGTGTGCTTACTAGAAAGACAGAGAGAGATAGAGAGATAGAAAGCAAGAAATCACCCCCCCGGAGGGATGGCCACACCGCAATCCCTTCTCCTCCATTCTCCTCTCAGGATCTTGCGCACAGACGCACACACGCCTGTTGTGAGTTTAAGCCACTGGGTCCGGGACTCGAACCGCGGTCTACTACATGGGAGTTCAGGGACATAGCCATTACGCTAACTGCTGGTCCCCCAGCCTGCCCTTTTTCACAGTAACTCCTGGAAGAATTGGTCTCTAGAATGAATAAAATAATAAAGACGTTTTTAAAATTCCTCCTATTTCCCCACCTTGTGGACAAAGAAAATGTCAAGCTCACCAAATTTCGAACCCTCTACTCTGGCTGCTTAGTGCAGGATAAGGTGTGAGAAACATAAAGGAAAATGAACTCGAGGAGTCCCTTTGATTTTTCACTTAGCCAGGAAAACGTCACATGTCTGGGGACACACTGTTGAGACAGCTCCTGTGAAGCTCTTCCGGAAATCATTTGATTTCGACAAGCCTGATTTGTTTGCACACCTGTAATTTTCTCTGTTGGTTCTAACAAAAACTCGTTTTTGTAATGATCCGAATTGAAGCAGTTCTGCTTAGTGACTTATTGCAGGGGTGTGAATGGGGACCCTCCGGTTCTGTTAGCTCCTCGTGTGTTTCTGGCTCTAATGTGGCTCCAGTCTTTATTATTGGAGATGACAATTACAGAGCCAAGGTAGCATCCTACTCAATATGTACCCCTAGGGGACTAGCAGATAGTGTAATGGTTACGTAGGCTAGACTTCCCATGTAGCGATCGTGGTTCGAGTCCCAGAGCCAGTGGCTTGGACTCACACCGAGCATATGTGTATGTGTGTGTGTGTGTGTGTGTGTGTGTGTGTGTGTGCCAAAAATCCCAAGAGGACAATGGAGGAGAAGGAATTGTGGCATGGCCATCCTCCCTCCCCCCCCCCCAAGAGGGCAATGATTTCTCGCTTTCTGTCTCTCTGTTTCTCTCTGTCTCTCCAGCAAGCGCACACAGCCTAGAGCAAAAATCTCTCTTAATAAATACATAAATACCCTAAATATTGGGTATCGGAAAAGTCACGATGCATTTTTTGCATAGAAAAATACATCTTAACTTTTCTCATGACCCAGTGCATTTATTCAGGTTTATCCATTAATTCATTTGATATCTAAAATCTTACTTGGTGTTAGGCTCTGGCAATATAAAACGAATGACTGGTAAACAACTTTTCCATGAAAGATTGTCATAGCTCTATAGAGACACACCTGCAACCCGGTAATTACAAATACTGTGCCAAGCGCTATGATAGGAGTATAATCAAAGCTTTTGGAATCCAGGGGAGAGAGTTACACCATTGTAAAAAGGAAGCAGGCTTTACAAAGCCTGTTTATGAAGTGGTAGAATGTGAATGGAGTATTGAAATTAGACAAAAGCATAGTAACTTCTGGAGCCCGGAACCTTCTGGAAACAGCACTTGACATTTGCATAGAATATCTGGAAGGAAGCTTCAGCAAATGACCTTGGAAGAGAAGACGGGAGTCAAGCTGCCTGGGATTCAGGGCTGACTGCTACAGACAACGGAGCCATAGCAAACGCTGCAGTAAAGGAAGAGACATGATCAGACTGATGGTTTTGATGGAACTTGACAAGCAGGTGAGGATGATAAATTAAGGGAGGATGGTCAACCAGTGGCTAAGGGAGTTGGCTCCCACATGACTGACTGCAATCCACATCCCAGCCCAAGAGCTTGAAAAACACACTGGGCACCTGTGCTCATGGCCCCACTTCCAATGGGATGAAGAAGAGGAGAAGGGACTGCGATGTGACCACGCCCCATCGAGAGTGCTTTCTTCCTCTGTCTCTGTGTCTCTGCCTCTCTCTAATGAGCATGCATGCCCTCTGGCAATTAAAAAAATGAGAAAGAAGAGAGATTAGAAAGAAACTTGGGCAGTGGTCCAGGCAAGAAAGGATAGAACATTCAGCTAAAGCAGGGATAGTAGTGACTAAAGAGGAATAAATCGATTAAAGAGATGTTTGGAGACAGAGGGTTCTTGGCTACCTCTAATGCCTGCACAGTGACTGGTGGTCCATCCATGTCAGGTGTGAGTGGGGCAGAGAGAACACTAGAGATAGGGGTTTCTATCAGGCTTGTCACATTTGGGGTTCCTGTAGAGCAGACTTGCTCTGCTTTTGATTTAAATGTTCTCTATGCAATAATTGGACAGTTAAGGCAAGAAAAAGAAAACATTTTCTTTGCCCAGTCTATCGTGATCATCTACAGTGGAGGTAAATGTGACACATAGCCTTTTTTTTTTTTTTTTTTTTTTTGCCATGGGGTGTGTGAGCTCACTGGAGAGAGACAGAGAGGGACAGAGAGAGGGAAAGTGAGAAATCACCCCCTGGGAGGATCACATCCATTCTCCTGGGATTTTTGGCCACACACGCTCATGCGCCAGAGTCACCGGATCTGGGACTCAAACTATGGTTGGCCATGTGGAAGTCCAGCGCCTTAGCCACCATGCCACCTACTAGCCCCCAACACACGATTCTTAAGAGCCTCACTGGTCTTATGTCTGAGCTTTGATAGGTGGTTGTGACTCCTGCTTGCCCTTTTGCTTGAGAGTTGGTCATTATGCTGGGGCTTGAAGTCCTCACTGATCAGACAGCTCAGGGACTAGGGTGGCAGTGATGAGGGCCTTTCCATATAGAGACCAGCCACCGTCTGAAGCTCCAGGTTCAACCGGAGGTCTCATAGCACTTGGCCAGGCATGGAAGCGTGAATCCAGTCACCGAGGCAAGGATCGAGCCCGGTAGTCAGTAAACCGCCTCCCAGTGAGAAGAGGTGACCTCGTAGAGACGTGACCACGCCCCGTCAGGTTCTCCATTCCCAGCCTGTGTGGAGTCACGTGAGGCTCACCCGGGAAGAACTAGGTCGCTGCCTCATGGCACTTGGGGTCTATGCAAGAAAGGCTGAGAGCAAGTGGGGACACGCGTGTCCTTAGCGCCTCCAGGGAGGAAATGGTGAGCGAAAAGGAAACCTCGCAGCCCAGCCCCTGACACCAGAGGAGAAAGTCTGACTCCATGCTTGGAGAAAGAAAATGAAAACTACAAGTTCCAATTTTTTTGTTATTTTTAATGGCAATGACAGGGTCACGGGGAACTGTGTCCTGGAGGATGCTCCTTCGGCACTCAGGGACGGTGTCCTCGTCGCCCACCCTTTCATGGGACCTGGACACATGGGACAGGGTTTTTAAGCTCTGCAGTGGGAGCAAAGCTGGGTGAGTCTGCGGCTTCTCACTAGGACGGTTCTTTCTTTCCACAACGACTTCCTGTTTCTAAATCAGACACGGCATCTACATGATAGTATTGCAAGATAAATGGGCCGGTAAAGCCAACAGCAAGGCTCGCAGCAAAGAGGAGAGGAAACAGCTAGGGCTCAGTGCCTCGGACTCAGCCCCGTCTTTGAGGCTGGCAGTGAAAGCGTGGTCATCTGGCCAGGCGCCGGGGGTGCACCTCCAGCAGCAAGGGCGGACGCTAACCGGGAGCGCCGTCTCAGCGCTAAAGGCCATATCACGTGTCTTTGGGGTTTTTAAGATGTTGTGAGAATTAAATGACGCCTTTTTGTTCTTTTCCTTTTTAAAGAAATGTTTGCAATAGGGTGCATCCACTCACCAGAAAGACCGAGAGAGACCAAGAGACAGAAAGTGAATCACCCCCTGTGGGGACAGTCATGCCATCATCCCTCCTCCTCCATTCTCCCCTTGGGATTTTGGACCTGCACACACATGTGCCAGGCATGAGTTTCAAGCCACCTGGTCTGGGACTCGAACCATGGTCAGCCACATGAGAGTCCAGCACCTTAACCACTATGCCACGTACTGGCCCCAAATGACACTCCTTAACTCAGAAGCATGCACCCTGAGAAAAAGACAAATGATCGATACATCTTTACGATGGGAGACATTTCTTCATAGACAGGCTGCGGGTAAACGTGACAGCCCCAGGTCTGTCCTTGTCCTTGCAATGTAGGGGGCTGACTGGGAGGAGAACCAGGGATAGTGAGAGAAGCAGCAGGGGCCGCTCAGGAGGAGATAAAGGCAGATGGCTCTCTGGAGAACCGAACAACTTGTGTTTTGGATTGTTTTGGGGTGGGGGTGGCGAGAGATTTTTGTCATAAGGTACATGTGCTCACTGGAGAGACAGAGAGAGAGACAGAAGCTAGAAATTATCCCACCCCACCCCCTGCCCCACGGGATGGCCATGCTACAGTCCCTTCATTCTCCTCTTGGGATCTTGGGCACACACGTGCACTTGGCATGAAAACTTGCTGTTTGAAGACACAGAGTGATCAGGTCACGGCGTGTTGGCTCAGGCTACGTGAAGGTCTCTGTAAGCCTGACAAAGAGTAGCTTCAGTGCACCAGGGATTCGAACCTCTGATCAAAACAAGAAGAGTGGAATGAACAGAGTGGGTCACTACCTACTGAAAAGAACTTTACAATTAAAGAGAGGGACCCGGGCAGTAACTGGAGGGGAAGATGACATTATGTTTTGCTTTTGCTTTTTCTTTGTTAACTGACAAAGGGCACATGTGCTCCCCAAGAGAGAGAGAAAGCACCCCTCACTGGGGCGTGCTCACATCGCAATCCTTTCTCCCATTTATCTCTTCCCCTCAGGATTTTGGGCACACATGCACACATACCCAGCGTCTTTTTCAAGCCACTGGGTTAGGATTCAAATCATGATCGTCCTTGTGGGACCTGGCTCGCCATGCACAGCAGTTCGCCCCTGTACTATGGGGCCAACACCGTTGTTGCTTTCTAAAAAAGATTTTTATCATGATTATCATTCTTTTTCATTTGCTATAGGGAACATGCATTCACCAGAGAGAGGCAGAGAAAGGGAAAGGACTCACACTGTGGTCTGCCATGTGGGAACCCCACACCTTAACCACTGCGCTACCTGCTGGTCCCTCAAACTTGCTTTTTAAAGCTAGAATCAGTTCAGCTCTTCGATAACTGCTACCTCCCGGTCATAGTCGCCTGGATGCCAGCCGAGGTTCTTCACGTGTTACCTAACCGTTTTAACAACTCCGTGAGATAAGCTCTACAGTAATTGTTCCATTTTACAGTTAGAAAACCGAGACCCATGACGTCCAAATGTAGCCTTTAGTGGAGGTGGTCCAAATCCCAGTCCAGGCCATGAGGCCCATGGACGTGTTTCAACCCTTGTACCACAGCGCCACCCGTGGTCGGACACAGGAATGCACAGAGCTCCTCCCAGACAAGCTCAGATGGTCCCTGGCCTGGGGACAGATGGCAGATCAGAGAATCAAGAGCCAAACATATTCTCAGAAAACTTGAACCCTCTGTCCAAATGTGGCTGTTACAGAAGAACATGAACCCATGCTTTGGTTCTGGAGTGAAATGTATCAATGGGTTGAGATGAGAGACACGGGACATGACCCCCAGGCTTCTGAAAAAGACTTGGGTATTTGGGGTGACTGCTGACTCGAGGTGACTAGTGAGGTGTTCAAGCTCAAAAATAAACACTGGGCTTCTTTTATTTATTTATCTTTTAGTGGTTTTTGCTATAGGGCGCCATGTGCTCGCCAGAGAGACAAAAAGCAAAAAATCACTGCCAGGGAGGATGGCCACGCCGCAGTCCCTTCTTCTCCATTCTCCTCTCAGGATTTTGGGCATACACACGTGCACACACACACACACACGCCAGGTGTGAGATTCAACCGGATCCAGGACTCAAACCACAGTTGGGCACGTGGGAGTCCAATGCTGGCCCCTTGGCCTATTTTTTTAAAAGGAAGTTACCAGGAACCATGTTAAGACAAGTGAAATGGTATTGAAATTAAAAGCCTATCCTTTTTATTTAATTAATTTTTTTAACTAATTATTTATTTTATTTATTTATTTATTCGTTCATTTATTTCTTAATTTGACCAGAGAGAGACAAGAGGGTGAGAGTGAGAGAGAAAGGAAGTGAGAATGCAAGCCACCACATTCAGGACTCGAACCCTGGTCTGCCATGTGGGAGTGTCCAGCGCCTTAACCACCATGCCACCTGCTGGTCCCAAGGCCTATCCTTTTTAATCATCTGCCCATGCTATGGAGGGGACAGTGGGCTTATCTCCTTATTCAGGGAACGGAAAGAACAGAGCCCAAATAAGTTATAGGAAAGACCAGTTTCAGCTCCTCTATGGCCCCCTACCAGTCCCAGGAGCTGGACACATTGGCACAGTAGAGTATCTTTCTAGGGAGATCTTTGAAAGTAAGGTGGATCCTTGGGGGCAGCAGGTGGCATGGTGGTTGAGGCACTAGACTCTAACATGGCCAACGGCAGTTTGAGTCCCAGACCTGGCAACTTGCTTCCTCACGTTCTCTGTCTCTCCCTCTCTGTCTCTCTCTGGTGAGTGCGCATGCCCTCTAACAAGTTAAAAAAGAAGAGTAATGATAAATTTTAAAATAAAATAAATAATTATCATCCAGTTTCATGTGGTCCTTTCAGAAGCAGAATGTCGGCTCCAACCCTCTGAGGAGCATCCATGGGGCTCTGGAATTTTAATTATTTATTGCCCTACACCTGTGTTCTTAGGGCACACAGTGATCTGAGCACCAGAGCCGAAAGGGTTGGAAGAATTGACATGTGGGCCCACCTCCGGAGATTCTGGTTCAACTAGCGATGAGGTCAGCCTGGGCAGCAGGGCTCAAAGTCTCCCCGGGTATCTAACGTACTGTCAATGTTTTTCTTGGAAGTTTTTGCCTTAGGGCTTGTGTACTCTCTGGGGAGAGAGACGGAGACAGAAAGAGGGAAAGTAAGAAATCATCCCCTGGGGGAGATGGCCACTCCACAACCCCTTCTCCATTCTTCTCCTGAGATCTTAGGCACGCACACACACGTACCCAGCATGAGTTTCAAGCCACTGGGTCTAGGACTCGAACTACGGTCGCCTATGTGGGAGTCCAGCAATGTAACCATTACACCAACTGCTGGCCCCTCTACTGCCAAATTTGAGGACCACTGTTTTCCCAACCTACCTAGTACGGATGTCAAGAGGACTCAAAATCAGGGACTAACTGCCTTCCTGAATCATTATCCACAACAAAAATCCCTAGAAGAGATTTCACTGTCCTCTCAAGGCATCTCTATTAATATTATCTTTTTTACTCAGTCATGAGTTGATTTTGTAGATGAGAATATTTTCAAATGACCAAACCTTCAGTGGAATTCTGGCCTCATGCCGCAATGCTTTTCTGACAACACGAAGCTGCCTTTATGGCCTCTCTGCTACTCCTGACAGTTTGGGGTGATGGTGTGGGGATTTTTCGTAAGCAAACTGTTTTCCCATGAAAGTCAGTATGAGTACAATGCAATAATTTTGATTATTACTGCTGGGGACTGTGTTGAAATTAATGACCTGAGAATATAACAAACAAAAAAAGTGGTTTTTTAAATCAATCCCCAGAGCTCTCCAAAGCACTTTTTCTATTATCTGAAATGTATCACAAGGAATAAAACTCCCTTCTTGTTTCTTTTTCTTTTTCTTTCCTTTTTCTTTTTTTAAGATTTAAGATGACAATTAAAACTTACTACATTTTTTTTTTTTTTTTGGAGAGGTTTTTGCTATCGGGCATGTGTGCTCGCCAGAAAGACAGAAAGAGACAGAGAGACAGAAAGTGAGAAATCACCCCCCGGGGAGATGGCCATGCCACAATCCCTTCTCCTCCATTCTCCGCTCAAGATCTTGGGCATGCATGCACATGCACCCACCATGAGTTTTAAGCTGCCAGGTCTAGGGCTTAAACCATGGTTGCCTACGTGGGAGTCCAGCGACATAGCCATTACACTAACTGCTGATCCCAAAACTTACTATATTTATTTATCATTTAAAACTTCCTGGTATTCTCCTGTTTGAGAAAGAGTTTTTTTTCATTCATAAGAATTGTCTTATCCTCAGGGAGAAAAAAAATCATTAGAAATGTTTAGAGCTAAGGAGTGGCAGCCTGTGGGCATGGTGGTTAGGGCGGCTGGATCCCACATGGCCAGTCTCAGGGTTTGAATCTGGACCCGGTGGCTTCAGAAACACACCAGGGTGTATTTGTGCCCAAAAGTTCAAAAGGATGGAGAGATGGAAAAGTGACTGTGGTGTGACCATTCCCCGTGAGGCGTGCTTTCTCATTCCTACCCCCTCACTAGCAAGTGCATGTCCCCTTTGGCGAATTTATTTTTATTTATTTTCTTTATTTTTTCACATTTAATCACTATCTATCATTATGACATTGCAAATGAATTTTCTCAGCATGAACCCTATATGTTAGTCCAGTCAAAGAAATTACCACGCACACTGTCATCAACAGATCACTTTCCCTTCTCTTGTCCATTGAATGTTTTTCTTTTTTTTTTCCCCCCAGACTCCTCTCCCCACACCATTTTCCACCCTCCTCCCACACTGTCTCTGGTATGTACAGTTGCTTTCCATGCTGTTATGCGTTCCAGTCTTTCAGGATCTGCCATAGAGTGCAGATATTCAGTAGACAGTAAGTGGGGACATACAATGCCTCTCTTTCGTAGCTTGGCTTGCTTCACTTACCATTAAATCTCCCATATTTGTCCACTTTCTATCAAATGCCAGAGTCTCATTGTTTCTTATGGCTGAGTCATATTCCGTAGCCTATATGCGTCACACTTTTTCAATCTATTCATCTGTCCTTGGACCTTTGGGTTGATTCCACGTCTTAGCAATTGTGAATACTGTTGCAATAGACATGGATGTGCGAGAGCTCTTCTGTTGGTGGAAATGTAAATTAGTACAGCCTTCTGGTGAGTTTAAAAACAAGAAAGGAAGGAAGGAAATAAGGAAGGGAGGAAGAGAGGGGAAGAGGAAGGAAGGAAGGAGAGTGTGACAAAGGAGCAGTAAAGCCCCACTTATTTTTCCATCATTTTCTGGAGGGATAAGTTTGCAGCTGCTAAGAGCCAGTTGTGTTTCATTACCTGAAGTTGGGATTTGGAGACATCAGACTCAGGTTTGCTGGAGAAAGCAAACCTGCTGTGGAGTGTTAAATCAAAGAGCGCGCCCTCCCGCAGGCGTGTCCCTCCCACAGGTGTGCCCCAGTGGGGCTCAGCAGCCGCCTTGAAGGGGACCTCCATAGTTCACGAGGGCCCCACAGGCTGCCACGTGCTTTCCTAGACTCCTCGACACACAACTACTTGCAGGTCCAAGTCGCCTGTTCCGTAAACCGAGGTCAGACAGGCTGAGTGTCCGGGGTCTCAGGGCTCGGATGGGATGACACAGAGAAGCCAGCAGGGACAAGCACGGCTCGTCCCTAGTTTGGATCCCAACTCCATGACCTCTGACATTCGAGCCCCTCATTCCTTTACTATAAAGTGTGCGAAGCACTCCTCTCTTTCCCGGGTTAGTGTGAGTACTAGATGAAATATAGGGGGTGTGGCCGGGGGCGCATGGCAGAGCAGGTGCTGGTGACCACTGAATGTCACCTTTCCCCTTCTTCTGTTCAAACCTCTCCCTTTCATTCAGACCTGCCTCCAATGTCCACAGCAGCATGAGGTTTTTGCTTGGTTTTTATTTCAAGTTTACTTATTTATTTATCACCTCATGAATGAGACACAGAGAGACCCACGGCAACCCAGCAGGCCCTGGTCCGCCCCAGCCTCAGCTGGCTTGGGTCACAGGCACACCCCTGCCTAGACACCCGAGAGACCTCCGGATACAAACCTGGGACCTTCGCATGTGGCTCAACTTTGCACTGTCGGGTTTTTCCCTGTGGTGCCACTGTGTGGCCCCTGTGTGAGGGGGATTTGCTTATGCTTAGATTTCTAGAAGAAATATGTAATAAATGATCACATGTATGAGCAAGATTAGGAGAGACGCGATCCCAGTGCAGACCACCTGCCTGACCGCCCCCATTCTCTCCCCAGAGGCCCTTCTGGCTACCCACACGGAAAAGGTCACCGTCACCGTGGAAGAAGGCCAGACGCTCACCCTGACCTGCACTGCTGCTCCGACCCCGACCAGGGCCACCTCCCTGCAGTGGCTAGCACCTTCCGGTTTCACCATGTTTTTAAATGACCGCCCTGGTAAGAGAAAGAAAGAAAAAAATCCTCCAGACCTCAGCCTGGGGGGGTTTCCAGCCTGACAAGTTTGGGTGCCAGGATGCCTGTGTGAGTCACCGAGGGTGGGCTCAGCCCACTGCATGACACCTACAGCCCTTGTTCACACCAGGCTCCCTTCTGGGGGGCAGGAAGTCTGAAATGGAAACCCCACCAGAGTGGGTGCTCAGGGGGCGCTGACTACAGAGTGCCTTTCCATGTCCCACCCCACCCCACAGCATATTTGACTCTAGGTGACTCGAACAACCACAGCTGAGTGACAGGCCAGCAGCAGACACCCTGGGGACCTCTGTTCTCGGCCCCTACCGGCTGGCTAGCTCCGTCTCCTTCTAAGCAACCTGAGGTCACTTGTCAAGTAGGCGCAGGGGTCTTCAGAAGTTCACGATGGGAAATGCGTGGTACGGGAACACTAGGCCTGGGTTTCGTGATTGCTTGCACCAAAATTATCTTTTTAAAAAATTCCATTTTCTATGAACTTTTGGAATTCCTGCATATGACTCTGGAGAGGAGGGCAAGCAGCCCTCTCCGCGCGCGCGCACACACACACACACACACACACACACA
>NW_006159725.1:3158259-3176016 GCF_000334495.1 Tupaia belangeri chinensis
TCCCGGCTGGCTAGCTCCGTCTCCTTCTAAGCAACCTGAGGTCACTTGTCAAGTAGGCGCAGGGGTCTTCAGAAGTTCACGATGGGAAATGCGTGGTACGGGAACACTAGGCCTGGGTTTCGTGATTGCTTGCACCAAAATTATCTTTTTAAAAAATTCCATTTTCTATGAACTTTTGGAATTCCTGCATATGACTCTGGAGAGGAGGGCAAGCAGCCCTCTCCGCGCGCGCGCACACACACACACACACACACACACACACATTAAAGGAGAGTTGGATGCCTGAGGCGGGAAGGAGCTGTGTGGGGCGATCGAGTCCCTCTGGCTGGCCTGGGGCAGGACTTCAGTAAGCTCTCCTCTTCGATGGGCCCTTTCTATAGCCGCATTTCATATTCCTAACTGCCAAATACTCGGGAAAGTCTCTAAAAGGCCAATTTCATTTTTTTTACAAAAACGGAATCTCTGAAAATTTCAATAGGCTTTGAAATATTAAATATTGCTATGTACAACATCATCAAATATATTATCCTGAGCTGAGTCAACTATACTAGATTGCAAGAGATACTCGTCGCTCTCTCTTTTTTAAAAGATTTATTTATTTATCTACTTATTTGTTATGATTTTTTAAGTGACCGGGTCTGGGACTCAAACCGTTTTTGGCCATGCGGGCATCCTTAACCACCTCACCACCTGCTTTCTTGATACTCATTTTTCTGTTTGTTTGTTTGTTTTAAAGAGAGGTTTTTGCCATAGGGCATGTGTGCAGGTCAGAGAGACAGAAAACTCCCCCAGGGTGGATGGCCATGCCACAGTCCCCTCTTATTCATTTTCCTCTGGGATTTTGACTGGGCACACACACACGCATCCAGCATGAGTTTCAAGCCTCCGGGCCCAGGACTCGAACTGATGAGTCATGTGGGAGTCCAACAACATAACCATTATGTCATCTGCTGGTCCCAATAATCAAGTTAAAAATTCTGAGAAAGGGGAACCAGTAGATGGCGTAATGGCTACATCACTGGACTCCCAAGTAGTCGACCGCAGTTCGAGTCCCAGACCCAGTGGCTTAAACTCATGCCAGGCACGTGTGCGTATGTGCCCAAGATCCCGAGAGGAAAATAGAGGAGAAGGGATTGTGGTGTGGCCATCCACCCTAGGAGGAGGTGATTCTACACTTTTTGTCTGTCTTTCTGGTGAGCGCGTGCACCTTATAGCAAAAACCTCTCAAAAAATAAAAAAATAATAAATAATAAATCTGGGAACCAGCAGTTAGCGTAATGGCTATGTCGCTGGACTCCCACGTGGTTCGCGTCCCGGACCCGGTGGCTTAAAACTCACGCTGGGCAAGTGTGCGTGAGTGCCCAAGATCTGAGAGGAGAATGGAGAACGGATTGCGGCGTGACCATCCCCCCTGGGGGGTGATTTCTCGCTTCCTGTCTCTCTGTCTCTCTCTGTCTGTCTGGAGAGCGCATGCGCCCTATAGCAAAAACTTCTAAAAAAAAATTGTAATAGTAAAAAGAAAAACAAACAACACTCACTTTAGGAGCCTTTGATTTGCTGTGGGAACTTTGCCCTCTGGTGGCAATCCCAGGTCAATAAGTTCACAATCAGGAGGAACACTTGCTATTGGTTGGAAGTTTCCAGGGCTTAGCTTGCTTTTTTGCCATTGTCTGGACATCTGTGGGGAACTTCAAATAGTACTGAACTTTTTCAAATAAAAATAAAAAGCACCAGCTGGTCCATTTGTCTCCCGTTCTTCACATTCATCGGGACACGATGACCTCAGACAAATTGGATTTCAGAGAGGCACATCGTAGGGGGGATTTTTTATTTAAAAAAAAAAAAAAATCTAAAGTCTTCCTGCAACCTGAACCTTCACCAGCCTGGTTCCCCACTAGCACGAAGCGATTTGTTTATTTCACACATCCCATCTTCAAAATACCTCATTTCCAAAACTAACTGAGAGAGGCCTGCGGCTGGAGCCCCGGAATGCGGGACGGGACGCTCCATCAAAGACAGGAGATGTGTTCCTTTACAGTGTGGAAACGGAAAGCGGTTCTCCCGAATTGTCAACCCGTGTTCATCTGACACCTTCCCTTATGACAGCCACATTTCCCTCTCATGTAGCTTTCAAAAACTCCAAGTACCAGCTCCTTGCCCACTCGGCCGGCCAGCTCACCGTCAGCGTGCCGAACGTGACCCTGCAGGACGAGGGCTCGTACCGGTGTCTACGCTACAGCGACTCCGTGACGACAGAGGAAGTGAAGGTCGTTGTGCTGGGTAAGTGCCCGCCAGGTGAACCCGGTACGGGAGCACGTCGTTCTGAACTCAGTCTCCCATTGTTGTTTTTGCTTCTAGTTTTGCTATAGGGCACACGCACTCACCAGAGAGACAGGGAGACACGAGAAAGCACCCCCTAGGGGGCTGACCATGCTGTAATCCCTTCTCCTCTATTCTTCTTCTCTTAGGATTTTGGGCGCATGTGCACACACACACACACACACACACACACTCACTCGTGCTTGGTTTGTTTTCAAGTTGCCAGGTCCAGGACTCAAACTGTGGAGTTGGCACTGTGGGATCTGGGACGTTAACCATCACACCACCTGCTAGACCCAAAATATGCCTTTTTATTTTCTTTTTTGGGGGAAAGGTTTTTGTTATAGGGTGCATGCGCTCGCCAGAGAGACAGAAAGTGAGAAATCATCCCCGGGGAGATGGCTACACTGCAATCCCTTCTCCTCCATTCTCCTCTCGGAATCGTGGGCACGTGTAGTTTAAGCCACCAGGTCCGGGACCTGAACCACGCTGGGAGTCCAGCGACATAGCCATTACACTAACTGCTGGTCCCCCCCCCTTTGTTCCTTTTTTTTAACCTAACATTCTAATTTAAAAAAAAAAAAAATCTGTGGCACGGCATTTTGTGGAGCCCCTCCGCCATCTTTTATTGATGTGAAAGAGAAGACAGCCTTATGAGTGGCAGGCTCTAGGCGAGCCCTGTCAGTTTATGGAATTGTCTTTGGCATCACCTAATTTTTCTGTGCGGAACACACGGAAAGGTGATTGATTCCTGATTAGCCGAGACCATGAGCCAGACCTCACGCGAGGTTCTGAGACTCCAAGATGAATTAGCCACTACCCCTGCTCACAAGGACTTGGTCCATAGGAAGGCAAGACATGTAGGGAACTCAGAAAGAACCCCATGAGGTGGCCTAGTGGTGTGGTGGTGAAGGCAGCTGGATTCCACATGGCCAACTCTACAGTTCAAGTCCTGGACCCAGCAGTTTGAAAAACCACACTGGGCGTGTGTGCCTGTGTACCCAAACTCCCATGAGGAGAAGAGAGGAGAAGGGATTGCTGCATGGCCATCTCTCTCTAGGATGAGTGTCCGCACCCTAGAGCAGATGGAATACATAGATAAGCATGCCATAACTGTGAGAGCGAGCTCTGACGTGGCATGTCCAGATGTAGCCGTGCTGGGCGATCTGCTCGCCTTCAGCCAGGCAATTCCTGTCCTCCTGCAGAGCGGGACTGGGAGGCGTGGAGAGGAGGCGACAGCTCCAGCCGGCTGGGACCTGCTCCGTGCTGTGGAGCTGGCCCGTGCCCAGTCTGCGTCTAGCTTTCCTTTCTTCTTTCCTTGTTGCCACAGAACTGATCAGCCCAAGTGCTGTTTCCTGTGCTGTCCACAAGGACATAGTCCCACAGGTCCCACATGATCTCTCAGACTTCTGCTGGAGGATGACAGTGCGGGGCTGTGTGTGGTACAGGGCCAGCGGGAGGCCGCTGAGAAGGGGGCTCCTTGGGGCTTTCAAGCACCAGCACGACTCAGTTCTGGGTGGTCTCCTTCCCACCTCACTGGCCACGCCAACGCCATCTGGCTTAGCTGGTATGTGCCCCTCTGGTTCTCACAGCGCCCAGTGTGTGCCTCTGTCAGTGTACGAGGGACACCTTTTTTTATTGTAGTTACTATTATTATTACTATTATTATTATCATTATTAACTTGTCCAGGGAGAGACAGAGAGGGAAAGTGAGAAAGCAAGCTCCAGGTCTGGGACTAGAACCATGGTCAGCTGTGTGGGAGTTCAGCACCTTAGCCACCATGCCACCTGCTGGCCCCAACTCATGATCTTTTAATTACCCTTTCAGGGACCGTATTTAACTAAAGTAGATTATTAGCTCCTTGAAGGGCCACGTCTGTTTTCATGCTCGTATTGCCAGCGTGTAACATACCAAGCACATGCCTGGAGCTGTATGTGCCTTTACAGCGTCTCGACGGCAGACAATAACTTTGGAAGAGTGTAGTGTAGTGCTGGACCACCATGCATGTAGAATGGGAAAGAGGAAGCCTAGCTAAAAAGTGTTTCTAAGACAGAAGTACACAGAAAAGCAACCAACGGTTCTTTAAAAGAGCAAATGCACCTTTGGGGGCCAGCAGGTGGCATGGTGGTTAAGGCCCTGGATCCCACATGACCAACTCCACGGATTCAAGTCCTGGACCTGGTGGCCTGAAAAACACGTGAGGTGCGTGTGTGTGCATGTCCAAAAATCTTAATAGAATGGAGAAAAAAGGATTGTGGTGTAGCCATCCCCCCCCTGGAGGGTGATTCCTTATTTTCCTTCTCTATTTTGGCAAATACATGCTCCCTGTGGCAAAAGTCTTTAAAAAAGTGAAAGAAAGAAGAAAAGAAAATGCACCTTTGATATTAGAAACAGAAGTAACTTACCCTGAGGAGAGTCAGACTCATGAAAGTTAGAGCTGAGAAAACCAACTCCAGTGAGTTGGCTCCGGCCCGCCATGACAGGAGAACTGGTATACCAAGAAGTTGGGGCGGGGGCTCACCCAAGTGCTTATACCTAGTTGGTAATGGAGGTGGGACTGAAATGGAGGCCTCTGCTCCTCACCCAGCGCTCACCCAGATGGAGCCCTACAGCACGTGTAAGGATGACTGGTGGGCCCCGCTGCAGGTCAGTGGGACGAAGCTGTGTCATGCTGGAGCTGTGGGCAAGGCCCTGGGTTCAGGTCCCCATGGCCCTAAACACACAGGCAGTCACCTGGGCCTGGCTGGCTGGAGATATGGAAAGCACCTCATTGAAACACAGAAAACTTTTATTTTTATTTTCTAGCAACGCCTTCCAAGCCCACCCTGGAAGCTTCAGTGGTCAGGGGGCAAAACGGAGAAGAAGACGTTGTCCTTACATGCTCCACTGTGAGGAGCAAACCCCCTCCGCAGATAACCTGGCGGCTGAGCGGCGGCCTGGAGCTCTACGGCAAGTACAGAAACGGTTTTCTCTCCTGCTTACGTTTCCGAGGGGTATTTTAATGTTCTGGCGCCCTCTGGTGGCCGAACACACCATTCAGTCATTTTTCTGTTCTTTTTCTGACAAATTATCTTTGTAGCCAATCACTATTATGCCTGCATTCTTGAAAGGCCAATTGCGTACCATGAAAACAACATGCTTAAAACAACATCAAAACTGGTGCTGTGTTTTTTTTATAATCTTAAAAGTAAAATTAGGTTTTGAGAGACCTTTTTTAAAAATGTATTTTATTGAACTTTATTTTATGTATTTATTTTAATTTGACCAGAGAGGGACACAGTGAGAGAGAGAGCGAGGAAAAAATGAGAAAGCAAGCCACCAGGTATGGGACTCAAACCATAGTCGGCCATGTGGGCGTCCAGCACCCTTAACCACCACACCACCTGCTAGCCCCAAGAAATATCTTCAAGCTTTATAGGAACAAAATCTTTACCAGCATCTGTGTAAATATGATTGAGTGCATTTCTTTGAATGGGAAAGTTAATCTGAAAATGGGATTTTGAAATGCTGCAAATGCTGGTGTATTTTGAAATAAAGTTATTAGGTCTTGTTTGATCTGCAAAAAAAAAAAAAATCACAAATTAAATTGGAATGTTTTGAATGGCATCTTAAAATCTGACAAAATTTCCTAATAGAAGGGGTATGATACAGCTATTACTTCTAAACACAAGCTTTTCTATAGACATAAAATTGAAAATATAATAGATTATATATGATATATGTAACTGGAAAAGATACGCTTTTCCTAATATGGCATAATACTAAGTGCAATAATACCTCGTGCCCATAGTGACATATTAAAATTATGGTATCTGGGGCCAGCGGATAAGTGGTGGTTAAGGCACTAGACCTTCCACAAGGCTGACTGTGGTTCAAGTCCTGAACCTGGAAGCTTGCTTTCTCACTTGCCCTCCCCCTCTCTCTTTCTGTATCTGGTGAGTGCACATACCCTGTAGCAAATTAAAAATAGTAATAATTAATCAAATTAAATAATTCTTTAAAAACTTAAAAACAAATTATTCTGATATCAAAGAATCTAAACTTTGAATTTTTTCCTTTTGGTTTTGGGGTTTTGCTATAGGGTGCAAGAGCCTGCCAGAGAGAGACAGAGAGAGAGAGAAAGTGAGAAATCACTCTCCTTGGGGAGAATGGCCATGCCACAGTCCCTTCTCCATTCTCGCAAGATTTGGGGCATGCACATACATGCACCCTACATGATTTTCAAGCTGCCAGGCCTGGGGTTCAAACGGCAGTCATTTGTGTAGGGAGTTCAGCACTTTAACCTCCATGGCACCTGCTAGCCCCTAAACTTTGAACTTTCGGTTGAAGTAGGATAACTAACTAACTGTCTTTGGGAACGGCTTGTAGCTTGCTTACGTTTCAGTAGACATTATCTTCAGTATCTGTCAGTCATATGATCTCAGAGCCACAAGGGGCCACCTACACTTGGGAAAACCGAGGGCCTGACGGAGTCGTGAGAGAAGAGACCTAAGATTCATTTCTAATTCCCAATCCAGTACCAGTTCTCCTTCAGCACAAGAACGCTCTTCATACAGCGTTCAAGCTGTCCTTGGGTAACCACTCCACGTCTTGACGTTTTCTTGCTTAAAGAGAGATGTTTGCTATACAGAGCACACGCTCACCAGAGAGATAGAGAGGTAGAGAGAGAGACAGAGGGAGAGAGAAAGAGAAAGTGAAACGTCAACCCCCGTCCCCCGGGGGAAGGCCACGCCGCAATCCCTTCTCCATACTCCTCTCAGAGCTTTGGCCATGCATGCAAACTCGCCCAGCGTGAGTTTCAAGCCTCCAGGTTGGGGACTCAAACCCTGGTCAGCTATGTGGAGTCCAGCGCCCTAACCACTGCACCACCTGCTGGCCCCAAGCCTTGGATCTTTTCCCCCAGTAGTGAAGGGTTACAGTGAGTTTGGAAATCAATGATGCTAACCACAAAGACAAGACCATCGGTCTCTAGTAGAACGAACCTATCCAGTAGCATTAAAAGGCTATAGCCTCAGGACCAGCAGTTGGCGTAATGGCTATGTTGCTGGACTCCCATGTAGTCAACTGTGGTTTGAGTCCCGGACCTGGTAGCTTGAACTCACACCAGGCGTGTGTGCATGCTTGCCCAAGATCCCGAAAGGAGAATGGAGGAGAAGGGATTGCAATGTGGCCATACCCCCCCCCCGGGCGGGGGTGATTTCTCACTTTCTGTCTCTCTGTCTCTCTTTCTGGTGAGTGTACATGCCCTATAGCAAAAACCTCTCAAAAAAAAAAAATAGCCTCGTAACTTCGCTTTAAATTGACATGTAGGCGTGACGCTCCATGCGTGGAAGGCCGACGGGAAGACATACGACAGCACCAGCACACTCAGGGTGCGCAGCCATGGCAGCCACGCCACAGCGGACTGCGTCGTCCGGCACCCAGGCCTGCGCGGGAGCACGCTGGTGGCACCCTTCCGGTTTGAGGATTTGGGTAAGAACTAAGGGTTGTCTTTAGTCACCTTTAATATCCCTTACTCTCGCACTATCAAACCAAATGAAATGGAGGGGGCAAAGTCCTTCAGAGTGACACTACTGTCAGCAGAGCATCCCGGGTGCGGCTCCTTCCCTGACAGAGGTGACTCTGCCGAGTGGCAGTGTGGCCGGTGCCCCAGCCCGCGGTGTGAAAGCCCAGCAGAGCGTCACATGTACACAGCCTGGGTCACACTGCCCTTCGGATGATGCCCGCTGGCATAACTTGGCTTCAAATCACTTTACTGAGGTCCTTTTGGGGAGTAATCGGAGTCACACGGTACCCTTGTCCTTGACCCCAAAGGAGGTAATACTCACGGAAAGGAATCTCAGCTTGTCGGTATGTTTTATGTTCATGTAAAACACATAGGCAGTTATATTACGACCGACGACTCTTTTCTAATGAAAAATTAGTTTATTTATGACTATTATTATTGTAATTTTTGCCATAAGAACATGCACTCACCAGAGAGAGACAGAGAGGGAAAGTGAGAAACCAAGCCACCAGGTCCAGGACCTGAATGGTGGTCGGCCACGTGGGAGTCCAGCGCCCCAACCACCACGCCACCTGCCAGCCCCCACAAGTGATTATTCTTTAGCTTTATGTAATTATGACTGCTTCAAAAGTTTTAGTTTCGTCCTGTTAGTGTTCTGAATAGACCATTTCGAAGAGCAGACAGTGCTGTGAAGAGGAGTCTCCTCCATTTCAGAATCTGTGTTCTATGATTCCTTCCCCAAAGCCCCAGAAATCATTTTAAAACTAAAACTCTTTAAGGTAGAGGCAGTCTGTAAGAAGTCACGTGAGCCACAAGCAGTAGAATTCTGAGCTGCTTTGTTTTAAAAGATATTTCTCAATGTCAGAAGAGACCCCAGGGCCAGCAGGTGGTGTGGACGTTAGGTGACAGTGTCAGAAGAGACCCTGGGGGTCAGCAGGTGGTGTGGACGTGAGGTGACAGTGTCAGAAGAGACCCCAAGGCCAGCAGGTGGTGTGGACGTTAGGTGACAGTGTCAGAAGAGACCCTGGGGGCCAGCAGGTGGTGTGGACGTTAGGTGACTGGACCCTGCATGGCTGACGTCCTGGTTTGCGTCCCAGACCCCGTGACTTGGAAATCACACCGGGCATGTGTGCGTACCCAGAATCCCAGGAGGAGAATAGAAGAGAGGGGATTGAGACGTGCCATCCTTCCTAGGGGGTGATTTCTCAATTTCCATCTCTCTGTCTCTCTGGTGGAAGCAGGCGTCCTATAGCAACAAAAGAGAGAGAGAGAGATCCGTGAAGTACAAGGAGTTACTCACATTAGTAAAAGAGGAAGCTGTGGGATAAGGAGGAGTTCTTTTAATAACTGATGGCGAAAGGTCTTCATTGACCCTGCTACCATGGCCTAAGCAGGAGGGTGTGGCTACGTGGTGTTAGCGCCAGGTGGGAGTTCCAGGGTTCAGTTCCTGGTCCAACCTAGAGCCGCTGGGGCACAGCGGTGCACGCCTGTGATCTTAGCCAGCTAGGAAGCTGGGCTGGGAGAATCACAGCTTGGTCAGACCCTGTCAAACAATAGAAAAGAAAAGAAAGGGACCAGTAGGTGGCATAATGGTTAGGTCACTGGACTCCTGCATGACCAACCGCAGTTTGAATCCTAGGCCCAGAGACTTGAAACTCACACCAGGTGCATGTATGTGTGTGCCCAAAATCCCGAGAGGAAAATGGATTGCAGCGTGGCCATCCCCTTTGGGGGGAGATTTCTCACTCTTTGATGAATGCACATGTGCCCTATAGCAGAAATCTCTCTTTAAAAAAAAAAAAAAGAAAGGAAAAAAGAAAAGGAAAGGAAAGAAGAAAAGGAAAGGAATGGAAAATGAAGAAAAGGAAGAGACAGAGAGGTGAAGGGACCAGTAGTTAGTGTAACGGCTGTCGCTGAACTCCCATGTAGCAGATCATGGCTCAAGTCCCGGGGCCGATGGCTTAAACTCACACCGGGTTCATGTGCGTGCGTGCCCAAGATCCTGAGAGGAAAATGGAGGAGAAGGGATTGCGGCATGGCCATCCCCCATGGGGGGTGATTTCTCACTTTCTCTCTCTCTATCTCTCTCTGTCTTTCTGGCAAAGACCCCCACAAAAAAAAAAAAAAAAAAAAAAAAAAAAACCAGAAAAAGAAACAGAGAGGGGAAGAAAGAAGGGAGGGTGGAAGAAGGAGGAAGAGGGGGAGGTTGCTCACAGCCTCGCTGTGGGGGCCTGCTGTGCTCCCATCCGGGCGTTGCTGCTATTCACAGCCCTGCTCACAGCCACGTGCTTTCCTCACTGAGGAGGCTGCATCAGAGACTCAAAGCCCCAGAGCCCCGCTGCTCCCGGGCCTTCCCTCCACACACTCCTTCCTGGCCCTTTCTGATTCATCACCCGCCCACGCCTCCACCTCCACCGTGGCGTGTGGGGATGAGGCTGTCTCTCCAAACACTCCCGCCAACCCTAAGTAAAAGAAGCACCAACGCTGAAAAATGCACGTTCGCTGTTCAGCCATCGTGCAAGCCCTCAGTGAATATAAACATTGCTACAGAAAGGGAAATCGCAGGTCCTTCTTCCTGACAACTCTAGCTCTGTGTGACTCAACGTCGTAGTCACAAATGTTCTGTTTCTAATACGTGCTAGGTTAAGACTTGACTTTTCTTTTTTTAAAGAATTCTTTTATTTAACATGATATATTTATTTTAATTTGACCAGAGAGAGAGAGAGAGAAAGTGACAAAGCAAGCTGCCAGGTCTGGGACTCGAACTGCGCGGTCAGCCATGTGGGAGTCCAGCGCCCTTAACCACCACACCACCTGCTGGCCCCTAAGACTTGACTCTTACTTGTGACTTAACTATTGATTATCCAGCACCCACTGCCCAATTCTCCAACTAGTAATCAAAGAGGGACAGCCCTGTCGGCTGTCGGTGGCTACCTCTTTGCTTTGACAATCTACTCCACTGATGGCGGACATGACAGACATGTTTATCTGATTAGTTTTTAGAATTTACCAACTGAAGGTGCTTTCAAGCCTAGTCACAAATAAGAGTTCTGACCCTTTCACCTCTGCCCTCTCTGTGTGAGGGGACCAGGGCCCGTGAGGATCCTACCAGCGCTGTGGATAGGAGGGCGCTGAGGAAGGAGCCGTGTCTCCACCCACAGTGCCGTGCTTGGAGGGGATAGGACAGGAATAACTCAGACTCTCTCCAGAATTATTTACTTCATCTTTGTAGTATTCCAAATGAGAAATTTTGGTTTCTTCTTACTTACCTGGGAATTAAATTTTTTAAAAAAATTGAGCAACAGTTCTTAAACTTTTCGAATTCAGGATCCCTCTACACTTTTAAAAATAATCGAGGGGAGGGACCAGCAGTTAGCGTAATGGCTATATCGCTGAACTCCCATGTGGTCGACCACGGTTCGTGTCCCGGACCTGGTGGCTTAAAACTCACACCGGGCGCATGTGCATGCGTGCCCAAGACCCCAAGAGGAGAACAGAGGAGAAGAGATTGCGGCATGGCCATTCCCCCCCGGAGGGTGATTTCTCGCTTTCTATCTCTCTGTCTCTCTCTGTCTTTCTGGCAAGTGTACGTGCAAAAACACCCAAAAAAAAAAAAAAAAAAAAAAACCGAGGGGACATGGTGGATAAGGGCACTGGACTCCCATATGGCCGACCACGGTTTGAGTCCAGACATGGCGGCTTGCTTTCTTACGTTCTCTCTTCCTCTCTCTCTCTCTCTCGCTCTGTCCCTCTCTGGTCAAATTAAATAAGTAAATAAATAAATAAAGCTAAATAAAATAATTCTTAAAATATAATAATAATGGCATGGTGGTTAAGGCTCTGGACATTCCCACATGGCCAACCATGGTTCAAGTCCCGGACCTGTTGATTTGCTTTCTCTTAAAAAAAATTCCCTCTCACTTTCTCTGTGTTTCTCTGTGGTCAAATTAAAATAAATGAATGAATAAATAATTAATAATAATAATAATTGAGGACCCCAAGGTCTTTTACTTGTATGTTATATCTGTCAATATTTGCCTACTGGAAATTAAAGTGAAAAATTTAAAAATTATGTATTTATTAACTTACTTTTGAAATAACAATCCACAATCTGTTAACAGAAACGAGCCTTAAAATTCATTTTATTATTACTACTATTCTTTTAGTGTTTGCTAGAAGACGAATATGCTCACTGGAAAGAAAGAGAGAGAGAAAGAGAGAAAAAATGAAATATCATGCTCTAGGGAGATGGCCATGCCACAATCCCTGCTCCCCAACTCCCTTCCTGGGATTTGGGGCATACACGCACATGCACCTGCTATGTTTTTCAAGCCATGTGGGACTCAAACCACAAAGTTGGCCAGGTAGCATCCAGCTGCCTTAACCACTGTGCCACAGACTGGCCCAGAAACGGCATATTATCTTAAAAACAAAACAAGAACTCTATATTTTGTTATGACATCAAAAAGATCATTGATAAATATGGCTTTGTATCTTTTTATCTATTTATTGCCAGAGGGCACATGTGCTTCTCAGAGAGGAGGGGAGAAAGCACCCGATGGGCCTGGTCACTCCTTCTCCATTTCATTTCTCCACCCTGTTGGGGCCCGGGGCGCTAATGCACTCCTGCCCAGTGTGTTCCTCAAGCCGCCAGGGCTGGGATTTAAACTGCGTGATCGACCGTGTGAGATTCCACTCCCTTAGCCACTAGGTCATGGGTCTGACCCAGATGTGGCATTATTTATTCAAAGAGATTTGAAAATCTCTTTAATATCTGGCTTAATCAAAAGCCCAGTCTTATAACTTGTGTATTCAGTCTCTTCTAATATATTGTGTTGCTTGAAAAGAGTCATAAAAATTACGTTAAGGGGCCAGCAAGTGGCTGGCCATGGTTCGGGTCCCAGACCTGGCAACTTGGTTTCTCTCTCACTGGTCAAATTAAAAAATATACTAATGAGGGACCAGCAGTTGGCGTAATGTCGCTGCACTTCCATATAGTCAACCGTGGTTCGAGTCCCAGACCCAGTGGCTTAAACTTATGCTGGACCCAGTGGCTTGAAAATCACTCTGGACATGTGTGCTTATGTGCCCAAGAGCCTAGGAGGGGAAGGGATCCTGGCATGGCCACCCCCTGGGGGTGATTTCTCACTTTCCTTCTCACTCTCTCTCTCTTTCCAGCAAGCTCACACACCTGAATGCAAAAAGCTCTTTAAAATAAAATAAAATAAAACAAAACATTCAAAACCACAAACTCTTCGATGAACTAAACATTGCAAAAGCATTCACAAATTTCATAAAGACATCACTCCTGCCACATGTCCCATCGATATTTGCTCCTGGACAGACACAGTTGTCAGCGTGGGCCTGTGTGGTGGTGACACCTACACTACACTGAGCCTCTGGAAACATTCCTGAGCGTTTTCCTGTTATAAAATAACATGTAGTGGGCATTGCGCTTAGTAAACAGCCAGGTATTGACCTAAACACATCATATGGACGGATTTACTAGTTCTCGCAAAAATTCGGAGAAGTGTGTGCCATCACAACCGCCCCTTCACAGACAAGAGAACAGCGAGCCGGAGAGATTGGGCACTTTGTTCAGCTCGCCTGGGAGCGAGCAGGGGGCAGCGCTGGGTTGTGATGCAGACCGAGGCGGGCTCGAAAGCACGAAGTCAGACACAGGTGGACGTGCAGCCCGGGGAGGAGTCAGGCACGGGTGGACGTGCAGCAAGGTGGGAGGAGTCAACACAGGTGGATGTGCGAATGGGGGATAGACCCAAAAGGGATCAGCAGGGTGATAGCGGGACACAGAGACAAAACACCCTGTGCGTCCTCCTGCCAAAGCCCACAACGTGAGGTCCAGCAGGCATGGCCAGGCAGGCAGGGAGCAGATGGGCAGTCCGCGGGGGGCAGGTTCCGCCCAAGCGGCGAGCTCCTCTCTGACACCTACACCACCTCCGCGAGCAGGCAGCCCGGGATCTGTCCTGCAGCCTGCTTCTCGGAGCACCATGTGGGAGAAGCTGCTCTCCACAGTCGCAGGGTTTTGTTTTTCCCCTTTTCTAGTTCCTGATGGAGAGCCAGCGTCAGATGACCTGGACGAAAGCTCCCTGTCCACTCAAGACCCTCAGCAGTCCCCTGGCTCCGGTAAGATAAAAAATGATCAAATTTCTTTTAAAAAAAAAAAAAAGAAAGAAAGAAAGAAAGAAAAGAAAGAAAGTGCAGTACCTCTTTGGGAAGGTCTATTTTGAATTCTAAGTGTTAATAATTTTTATTTTAATGTTTTAAAGTGTATTGGGTTAGCCAGTGGCATGGCGGTTAAGGCGACTGGATCCCATGTGGCTGACTGTGCAGTCTGAGGCCCAGATCCACTGGCTTAAGAAACTCACCCCATGTGGTGTGTGTGTGTGTGTGTGTGTGTGTGTGTGCGCGCGCATGTGCACGCCCAAACTCCCAACAGGAGGGAGAGTTAGAGGAGAAGGGATTGCAGCATGACCACCCCCAGGTGGTGCTTCCCCACTTTCCCTCTCTGTCTCTCTCTGGCAAGTACACCTACCCTTGGGCATGTTATACAAAAGTTTATTTATTTCTTTCTTCCACGAGAGCGATAGAGATGGAGGCAGAGACAGGCACCCCCACAGGGCTGTCGCGCTGCAGCCCAACCCCAGTCTTGGGCAGTCCAGATCGCGGGCATGCACATAGGCCCAGCAAGCTGGGGGTGGGGGTGTCCCGGGATGTGAACCCAGAACCTTCCCCACGTGAGTCTAGCTGAGTTACCACGGCACCACCACCACCTGGCCCCTATTTTAATTTTTGTGTTTTAGAGAAATTTTTGCTATAGGGTACATGTACTCACCTAAAACACAGAGAGAGACAAAAAGCCAGAAATCCCCCCTGGAGGGATGGCCACGCCACAATCCCTTCTCCTCCATCCTCCTCTCTGGATCTTGGGCACGCACGCACACGCCCCTGGCAAGAGTTTCAAGCCACTGAGTCTAGGACTCAAATCACGGTAGACTATGTGGGAGTCCAGCAATGTAACCATTATGCCACCTGCTGGTCCCCTATTTTAATTCGTAATAAGACCATACAGGCCCCCTCCCCGCATTCCGGCTTGCAGTGCCCTGAGCAGAGCTGTATCGGCTCCACTCAGTGGGATGGGCTTCGGGTAACCATGCCTGTCAATCCTGGGCTATTTTGCTTGAGATGTATACGTATGTCTACACATGCTCACATGCATGTCCACACTCACACACACATGACATTTGAATCTCCTCTGCAGGGAAAGACAAGGGTGAATTTATTTCTAGGAAGACACACATCTTCGCTTTCCTGTGTTAGACCAGACACAAAACACAGACTCGGTACCCACGGAGCGTGGAGGAGCGGGCGCTGTCGTGGAGTAACCAAGCCACCTTGGCAGGCACGGCAGTTAGGCGTTATCGAGAACGCAGGTCATTTGGATTGTCAGAATTCAACTCTGAAGAATTTGGGCAGCCCGGATTCCAATCCCGGCTGTTGCCGACGGGGAGCCTACCAGATGGCTAACTCGGGGCAATCATCCTGTTTTTAATTCGGCTTTGTATTTCACCGCACGTGGTCCCTGGCGATAGATGGTCAGAACGCGCAGAGTGGACGCAGGACTCTGCTGTGGGGCTCTGAGAGGACAGTCTGCCTCGGCCTCAAAGGCAGCCCCCGGCCCCCCGGCCCCCAGCCCAGAGCCCAGGCTCCCAGCAAGCAGGCCCCCATGTTCTCTCCTCTTCCCGCAGTGTCTCTGAGACAATCTCACTTCGTGAGATAAGTGCTTTCAAGTCACTATCGTGTTCACGGTTCTGAGTATGAGGATCATGTTTTTAAGATTTTGTATCCAGGATAATATTTAAAAGTAAATATTTCAAGTTTGTACACACTGATAAATGAAAGAGGTGCCATACTTTTAATTTTAGAGAGAGATTTTTGCTATAGGATGCATGCACTCGCAGGAGAGAGAGACAGAAAGCGAGAAATCACCCCCCCCAGGGGGATGGCCACGCCACAATCCCTTCTCCTCCATTCTCCTCTCGGGATTTTGGGCATGCACCCACATTTCTGGCATGAGTCTCAAGCTGCCAGATCTGGGACTCAAACCACAGTGGCTCATGTGGGAGTCCAGTGACGCAGCCATTATGCCAGCTCCTGATCACAACCATACCTTCTTTAAAGGGTGTAGGACATTGAAAATATTATAAGGTGGAATAGCCATCTCGCTTGATTTCAGAAGCTGATACTTTCAAACATATTTAGAATCCTGTTGTCTTTAGATTGGCTCGCACCACCACGCAACAAGTCACCGTTCTGCTCTTTCTCAAATATAACATAAGACTTAAGAAATCTAGCTTCCAGAATTCTGGTCAGCTTCCCCTTTCTACGGTTTTATTACTGTTCATAATACCTATTTGAGCAGGAGAATGGGAGGCGTCATGCTCCTTGAGAGCCACATGGTGGCGCTGCAGGCTGAACTAAAGACAGGAGACCCTAGAGGAGAAGGGAAATGGAAAAACAACCAATTGTTACAGTTTCTGGGAATCGCCATCACACATCTCAAGCAGAGGTTTACAACAGCCAGACCTGCACGTCCACATGGGAAACCATTGCTCTGGGCACGTCAGCTGGAGGTCTTCTCTCCATTAAGCTTGCAATACAACCCCCAGCCTTCCAGTTGTTATTTTTATTTATTCCTTTATTTTTTCCCAGCATGAATACACTATATATTAGTCCGGTCAATGATATTACTTTCATACACATTATCATCAACAGATAATCTTCCATTTTTGTGTCCCTTAAATGTTTTGTTTCTTTATTTTCCACCGATTTATTTTTTAAGATTTTGCCATAGAGCATGTGCATTTGTGAGAGAGACAGAGACAGTGAGAGGGAAAGTGAGAAATGACTCCCCCCCTCCCCAGGGGCAATGGCCACAGTGCAATCTCTTCTCCTCCATTCTCCTCCTAGGATTTGGGGCACACATGCATGCACATGTGCCCAGCGTGAGTTTCAAGCCACTGGGTCTGTCTAAGTCTGGGACTCGAACTACAGTCAGCCATGTGGGAGTCCAGGGCCTTAACCACCATGCCACCTGCTGGCCCCTCCAGTTGTTATCTTGAAGCAGTCTGAAGATCTTCTCCCTCCCAGGCTTGATCCTGGAAGGATATATGAAATAATGGCTCACCTTCAGGTTCTGAAGTTCAAAATCACGACTTTCTTTTTTTTTTTTTTGAGAGATTTTCATTGTAGGGCGCGTGCGCTCGCCAGACAGACAGAGAGAGACATATGGTTCCCAAAAATCACGACTTTCAATCCTGGCTCTGCACTTACTGGCTGCAGGACTTTAGGTGATTCATGTAACTGCTCTCAAGTTCTGTGCTCTCAGCGCTGTGGTGAGAAATCAAATATACTAAGTGCTCAGCTCAAGGCCTGGCAAAGAATAAGTGTTCAATAAATGTTTACCCTGCAAAAAGACAGCACAAAGGGCCTGCAGGTGGTGTAGTGGCTAAGGCACTGAGCTCCCATGTGGTCGACCGTGGTTAGAGCTCCAGACCCAGCAGCTTGAAACACACCGGGCACAGGAGCATGCAAGCCCAAAACCCTGAGAAGAGAATGGAGGAGAAGGGATTGTGGCGTGGCCATGGCCCCCAGGGGGAGGGGGGTGATTTCTCACTTTTTTTCTCTTTGTCTCTCTGTCTCTCTGGTAAGCACTGGAGGCCTATAGCAAAAATCCTCTCAAATAAATAAATATGGTAAAAGAAGGCAAAGTAGGGACCAGCAGTTGGCATAATGGCTATGTCTCTGGACTCCCATGTAGTCGACCGCGGTTCGCGTCCCGGACCCGGTGGCTTAAAACTCACGCCGGGCGCGTGTGCGTGCATGCCCAAAATCCCGAGAGGAGAACGGAGGA
>NW_006159725.1:3176128-3177631 GCF_000334495.1 Tupaia belangeri chinensis
AAAGAAAGAAAGAAACCAGTAGTTCAAAAAAAAGAAACCAGTAGTTGCAAAGTTATCTAGATGCTTCTGTATGAAAGTCACTTCATTTGGTTTCCAAAGTTGTTTGGGAGGAAAAGAAAATGAGATCGCCAGATGATATCGAGAACGCGAGAGAGACGTGGCAGAGGGACGATAGCTGGCCGCTAGGTGGTGGGTGGATAGGCAGTGATTGCCTCAGTTCGTCTCCGTGCCTGGAGCAAGCCTTGCTCCAGCATCAGAAGGCAGAGAGAGAGAGAAAACGCGAGGGGTGAACCCACCCCTGCAAACTGAAACCCAGCCCTTGAGGTGGAAGCCGCCCTGGGGTGATGGCTTCAGCACATGACGAGTGCAGCTCTCGGGACTTCAAGGTCCCACCTCCCGAGACTGTCACAAGGGCGGTACTGAATTGCACCGTGACTTTTGGAAGGGACAAACTTCAAGCTGTGGCAGCTATTTACAGCCACATACGTGTGACATGTGCTAAATCCTCTCGCTTTCTCTCCCTCCGTCTCAGCGATGGAAGGCTCCGGCACACTAGAGGTGAACGAGGACGAGAAAGGACAAACCACTCAAGACCCCAACTTGGCCACTGGTGAGTGTCGCCCACTGCGTTTAGAACAAGCATTCAACGTTTTCTTTTCTTCTTTTTTCTTTTTCTTTCTTGTTAGGTTTTTGCCATAGGGTATATGCGCTCACTGGAGAGAGACAGAGAGAGGGAAAGTAAGAAATCACCCAGCAGGGGGATGGCCATGCTACAACCCCTTCTCCTCTCAGGATTTTGGGCACACAAGCATGCACGCACATGCGCTTGAAGTGATTTTCAAACTGCCTGATCCAGGACTCGAACGGTAGTCAGCCACGTGTGAGTCCAGCGCTTTAGCCACCACACCACCTGCTGGCCCCCAGTGGCCTCTTCCTTCTCTCCTGGCCTTCCTTCCCATGTGACATGGTGGGTTAATGGCTCCCTTGTCTCTGCATGACCTAGTTACCCCTGGCTTCCGTAACATCCTTCGTCTGGTTCTGGTTTTTTTCTACTTCTCCGTTGTCAGCTAACTCCACTGCCTCCTCCGACTTCCACGACTGTACCCCTCCTTTTATTTCTCCATCTTTTGTTCTTTTCTTAATTCTTACCATTTGCCCATTCCCAAGTTGGCTCCTCTTACCACTAGGCAAAAGAGTCTCATATTCATATTTCCAGAACATTCTCCGAAGCATGAGTGCTGGTTTTGTTCCATTTTCTATGTATTTCTAGCTGAATTTTCTGCCAATTTCTCAAACTCAATATTGGTAAAAACCAAACAGCAGGTGGGAACCAGCAGTTAGCGTAATGGCTATGTCGCTGGACTCCCACGTAGTCGACCGCGGTTCGTGTCCCGGACCCGGTGGCTTAAAACTCACGCCGGGCGCGTATGCGTGCGTGCCCAAGATCCCGAGAGGAGAATGGAGGAGAAGGGATTGCGGCGTGACCATCCCCCCTGGGGGGTG
>NW_006159725.1:3177683-3180839 GCF_000334495.1 Tupaia belangeri chinensis
ACCGCCCCCCCAGTGAAAAACCCCCAAAAAAAAAAAAAAAAAACCAAACAGCAGGTGTCAGCAGGTGGCATGGTGGTTCAGGCTCTGGACACCCACATGGCTGACCATGGTTCAAGTGCTGGACCTGGCAACTTGCTTTCTCACTTTCCCTTTCTTTCTCTCTGTTCAAATTTTTTAAAAAAATAGTAATAATAAATCAAAATAAATAAGAAATCCTTTTTTTAAGAGAAATTTTCCCCATAAGGTGCATACACTTGCCAGAGACACAGAGGGACAGAAAACAAGAAATCACCCCCCAGGGGGATGGCCTTACAGCAATCCTGTCTCCTCCTAGGATCTTGGACACCCATACACACACACCCGGTATGAGTTTTAAACCTCTGGGCCAGCGACTCAAACCACAGTCAGCTATGTGGGATTCCAGTGACATAACCATTGCACATGTGCTGGTCCCTAAATAAACTATCCTGTTTTTTTTTTTTTTTTTTTTTTTTTTTTTGTGGTTTTCTCGAAAGACAGGAAGTGAGAAATCACCCACATCACAATCCCTTCTCCTCCATTCTCCTCTTGGGATCTTGGGCATGCACGCTCACGCTCCTGGCGTGAGTTTAAGCCACCAGGTCTGGGACTCGAACCACGGTCGACTACATGGGAGTTCAGCGACATAGCCATTATGCCAACTGCTGGGGGCACTTTTTTAGAGCTCATCTAATTTACTCCAATGCCTTCCTCCAATGCCTTCATTAGCCACATGTAACTAACGAAGATGATAGAATTTTCTTTTTATTGGGATAGTTTTCCAAATTCCTTAACAATCTCTCTTGCTACTTAACTATATCTTGCTAAAAATTCATTGCTTAAAGGTCATCAGATGGCATGCTGGTTAAGGTGCTGGACTCCCACATGACCAACTGTGGTTCAAGTCCTAGACCTAGCGACTCGAAACTCAGGCTGGGCATGTGGGCATGCATGCCCCAAATCCAAGGAGGAGACTGGAGGAGAAGGGATTACTGTATGACCATCCTCCCTCAGGGGTGATTTCTCACTTTCCTTCTCTCTGTCTCTGTCTGTCTGCAGCAGTGAGCTCATGTGCCTTATGGCAATAACCTAAAAAAAAATAATAAAATATAAATCGGGGCCAGAGGTGGTATAATGATTAAGGTGCTGGACCATGGTTCGAGTCCCAGACCTGGCAGCTTGAAACTCACACCCAGGACATGTGCATGTGCATACATGCCCAAAACCCTGAGAGGAGAATGGAAGAGAAGGGATCGTGACATGGTCATCCCACTGCGGGGTGATTTCTTGCTTTCTGTCTCTGTCTCTCCGGTGAGCCCACACACCCTATGGCAAAAATCTCTCAAAAAAGAATACATTGCTTACCACTAATTTGAATAATCTGAATATAATTTAAGTCACCTTTCTTTTTTTTAGTAATTACTTTACTTAATTTTATTCATTGTCATTATTTCTATTTTTATTTTTATTTTTGAAGTTGACAAGAGAGAGACAGAAAGTGAGAAAGCAAGCCTCCAGTTCTGAGATTCGAACTGTGGTCAGCCATGTGGAAATCCAGTCACCCTAACCACCATGCCACCTGTTGACCCCTTTAAGTGTCTCACATACTTTATGTAGAAACAAAAAATAACTAGTTCCAAAATCATCCCACAGAATTGCTTGTTTTCAGAAAATGAACACTATTTGTATTTTTACCGTCAGGGTTAAGCTCCCTATCATCTCTTCATAAGAGCCCTCTGTTAGTCTACCCTACATGGTGGAAAAATTTTTTATATGTTCCTTAGTTAACTCCCCCACACCAAAAAAAAAAAAAAAAGAGAGAGAGAGAAAGAAGGAAAGAAAGCAAGCCACATCCAAGCTGCCTACAATCCTGTTTTCCTTCCAGAAGCCAATCCTCAGTACGTGGGCCTGGCCCGGAAGAAAAGTGGCGTACTGCTGCTCACTCTGGTGTCCTTCCTCATCTTCGTCCTCTTCATCATCGTCCAGCTCTTCATCATGAAGCTGCGGAAAGCACACGTGGTCTGGAAGAAAGGTGAGTGGGCAGAGAGCCGGACTGAGGCCAGAGGCCGGAAAAGGAAAAGCGTCAGTTAAAGCTTTTCAGTTGGGCCAATAGATGGTATAATGGCTGACCATGGTGTGAGTTCCAGACCCATCGGCCTCAAAATAACGCTGGTGCATGTGTGTACCCAAAATCCTGAAAGGAGAATGGAAGAGAAGGGATTATACTATGGCCATTCCCCTAGGGCAGGTGATTTCTCTCTGCCTCTCTATATCTCTCTCCAGTGAGCACAGCAGCCCATAGCAAAAACTCAAAAAAAAAAAAAATAAGAAAGAAAGAAAGAAAGAAGCTTTTCTGTTTAATTATTACTGTGCAATCTATTCGATAAACATGGTCGCTCAAATAAGCAATTTGTTTTTTAGTAAAGGTGGGCTGTGAATTTCTGGGAACTATAGTCAAAGATCACACAGCCAAAAGAAACAAGAATAGCTCTAGGAATTGGCATTAAATTATAGACACTTCCGTTTATACAAGGAAACAACAGCGGGGGCTATTCAGCCATTCATTCACCAAGTGTCCACTGAGCACCTGCTGTGCGCCATGCACTGGTCCAGTCATTGGGATACATTTGTCAGCTAGACAGACCCGGTACCTGCTCTCAAGGAGGGACTTCGGCAGGGGTCAATCAAGGGTTGAATCTTGTAGTTTCAGTCCTACTCCAACTTAGTAAGAATATACTCAGCTACAAGCGGCCACAGTATATACTAATTCTTCCTTAAGATTTCTGATTAGAAAGGTCTCATTGAAGGGGCCAGCAGATGGCATAGTGTTTACATCTCTGGACTCCCACATGGCCAGGCGTGGTTTGAATCCTGGACCCAGTGGCTTGAAAATCAAGCTGGGTACATATGCACATGTGCCCAAGATCCCAGAAGGAGAATGGAGGAGAAGGAGTTGCCACGTGGCCATTCCCCATGGGGGAAGATTTCTCACTTTCTCTCTCTCTTTCTCTCCGGCATGTACATGTGCCCTATAATAAAAACTTAAAAGAAAAAAAAAAAAAAAAAGGAAGGAAGGAAGGAAGGAAGGAAGGAAGGAAGGGAGGAAGGAAGGAAGAAAGAAAGAAAGAAAGAAGGAAA
>NW_006159725.1:3180856-3200801 GCF_000334495.1 Tupaia belangeri chinensis
GGGAAGGAGTGAAGAAAGGAAGGAAGGAAGGAAGGAAGGAAAGAAAGAGAAAAAAAAAAAGAAAGGAAGTGATCATTGGAAACAAAATATGACGTAGCTGTAATAGTATAGGAGATACTTATTAAAACGCATCTCAAGCTGGAAGGTACCTTAAACGCGATCCAGAATAGCCATCGATTTCCTGAATTCCGTAAGCCTGTGTAAGGATTAAATCCTCCCTCTACTTCTGGGTGGTTGGCTAGCTCTGTGCGGTCCAGCGCAGCAGCCCTGGGATGGCTCGCGAGAGGTGACACATGCCCAGTTTCTACTGAGATGGGCCGTGAGGCTACAACACACACCCAGCCTCAGAAGCTCCGTACTCATTGTAGGACTGTGTGCACAGGCACCCACGGGATTATATACCTAATAACAGCCCAGCTGTTCCACTTAAATAATGCTTATGAAATTCAGGGTTTTTTTAGGTTTTTGCCATAGGGCATGTGTGCTCACCAGAGAGAGACAGAGAAGCAGTGAGAGGGAAAGTGGAAAATCATCCCCCGGGGCGATGGCCATGTGCAATCCTGCTCCTCTATCCCCTCCCTGGGATGCTGAGCACACGTGCTTGTCGGATCCGGAACTCGAACCACGCTTGACTATATGGGAGTCCATCACCTTAACCCCTACACCACCTGCTGGGCCCCTATTAATGTCACCTGCTTCTTTTTACTTCCTGAATGTCGCTACTGGAACATTTTAAATTCTGATATGTATGCAGCTCAAATGACAGTGCTGGGGGAGGCTCAAAGCCCTCTGGTGACAGACAAGTCCTTATGTCCCCTTTGAGTGGCTCTGACTCTCCCCACAGTATCACCCCCACTAGTTTGATATCAGTCTCTTGGGAAACTCCATGGACAGATGTCCTCATTCTAAATTGACTTGGAGAGAGGGTCGACTTGTCAGTGGTCTGTGCAAAACTGGCGAGTGCCCTGGTATTGTTCACAACTTCCCATAATGCTTCGCCCGCCATTCTTTTGTAAAAAGCCTGTCTGTATGTGTGTATGTGTTTCATGAGACAGAGAGACAGCACCCCCAATAGGGTCTTGACCTGTGATCCACCCTTGGCCTCTGCCAGCCCTGGGTCACGGGCCACACACACCCAGCACGTTCAGGAGGTCTCCTGACACGAACCCAGAACCTTCCCATGCAGGTGAGGCTCACATTACATCACTTAGTGCTGAGCCACCTTCCTGCCCCCATGCCCCTTGTTCTTTGAGGATATGGAAGGACAGTTCATGAGTCGAATCTGCTGACATTTGACTTCCCCAACTTGTAGTGACTCGTGTAGTGCCATGGTGTCATCGCAGGCCTGAAGAACTGCGTGGCCCAGACGGGACGTGGATGGATGGGGCGTGGATGGAGGGGGACGCGGTATGGGAGGGGCATAGGGAGCCTGCAGTCCGACAGTGGCAGAGGGGTCATGTCATTTGGACATACACTTCTACATGCCAGTGGTGTGCTTCGAACCTTAGTAGCATCGTTTCATTTTGCCTCATAACTTTATTCTCTTTTCTTGCAGAAAATGAAATTTCAGACCACACACTAGAAAGTTACAGATCAAGGTCAAACAATGAAGAAACGTCTTCCCAAGAGAAAAATAGCCAAAGTAAGTGAGCAGTGTGACCTGAGATTTGAAAAAACAGGATTTTTAGTTAGCTGCCTTTTGGGGTGAGGGGAGCACCCAGCAGGTGGCATGGTGGCTAAGGCACTGGGTCCTATATAGCCAACTGTTCAGTTCGAGTCCTGGACCCGGCAGCTTGAAAAACACGCCTGGCACATTGTGGGCACATACCTGCCCAAAATATCCCAAGAGGAGAATGGAGAAGAGCTTGTGGCATGGCCACGCCCCCACCCCCACCCCGCCAGAGGGGTGCTTTATCACTTTCCTCATCTCTGTGTCTTTTTCTGTCTCAGGTGAGCACATGTACCCTATGGCAAAAATCTTTTTTTAAAGAAGGAAGGAAGGAAGGAAGGAAGGAAGGAAGGAAGGAAGGAAAGAAAGAAAAAAAAAAAAGACAGGAAATGATCATTGGCAACAAAATATGACGTAGCTGTAATAGTATAGGAGATACTTATTAAAACGCATCTCAAGCTGGAAGGTACCTTAAACGCGATCCAGAATAGCCATCGATTTCCTGAATTCCGTAAGCCTGTGTAAGGATTAAATCCTCCCTCTACTTCTGGGTGGTTGGCTAGCTCTGTGCGGTCCAGCGCAGCAGCCCTGGGATGGCTCGCGAGAGGTGACACATGCCCAGTTTCTACTGAGATGGGCCGTGAGGCTACAACACACACCCAGCCTCAGAAGCTCCGTACTCATTGTAGGACTGTGTGCACAGGCACCCACGGGATTATATACCTAATAACAGCCCAGCTGTTCCACTTAAATAATGCTTATGAAATTCAGGGTTTTTTTAGGTTTTTGCCATAGGGCATGTGTGCTCACCAGAGAGAGACAGAGAAGCAGTGAGAGGGAAAGTGGAAAATCATCCCCCGGGGCGATGGCCATGTGCAATCCTGCTCCTCTATCCCCTCCCTGGGATGCTGAGCACACGTGCTTGTCGGATCCGGAACTCGAACCACGCTTGACTATATGGGAGTCCATCACCTTAACCCCTACACCACCTGCTGGGCCCCTATTAATGTCACCTGCTTCTTTTTACTTCCTGAATGTCGCTACTGGAACATTTTAAATTCTGATATGTATGCAGCTCAAATGACAGTGCTGGGGGAGGCTCAAAGCCCTCTGGTGACAGACAAGTCCTTATGTCCCCTTTGAGTGGCTCTGACTCTCCCCACAGTATCACCCCCACTAGTTTGATATCAGTCTCTTGGGAAACTCCATGGACAGATGTCCTCATTCTAAATTGACTTGGAGAGAGGGTCGACTTGTCAGTGGTCTGTGCAAAACTGGCGAGTGCCCTGGTATTGTTCACAACTTCCCATAATGCTTCGCCCGCCATTCTTTTGTAAAAAGCCTGTCTGTATGTGTGTATGTGTTTCATGAGACAGAGAGACAGCACCCCCAATAGGGTCTTGACCTGTGATCCACCCTTGGCCTCTGCCAGCCCTGGGTCACGGGCCACACACACCCAGCACGTTCAGGAGGTCTCCTGACACGAACCCAGAACCTTCCCATGCAGGTGAGGCTCACATTACATCACTTAGTGCTGAGCCACCTTCCTGCCCCCATGCCCCTTGTTCTTTGAGGATATGGAAGGACAGTTCATGAGTCGAATCTGCTGACATTTGACTTCCCCAACTTGTAGTGACTCGTGTAGTGCCATGGTGTCATCGCAGGCCTGAAGAACTGCGTGGCCCAGACGGGACGTGGATGGATGGGGCGTGGATGGAGGGGGACGCGGTATGGGAGGGGCATAGGGAGCCTGCAGTCCGACAGTGGCAGAGGGGTCATGTCATTTGGACATACACTTCTACATGCCAGTGGTGTGCTTCGAACCTTAGTAGCATCGTTTCATTTTGCCTCATAACTTTATTCTCTTTTCTTGCAGAAAATGAAATTTCAGACCACACACTAGAAAGTTACAGATCAAGGTCAAACAATGAAGAAACGTCTTCCCAAGAGAAAAATAGCCAAAGTAAGTGAGCAGTGTGACCTGAGATTTGAAAAAACAGGATTTTTAGTTAGCTGCCTTTTGGGGTGAGGGGAGCACCCAGCAGGTGGCATGGTGGCTAAGGCACTGGGTCCTATATAGCCAACTGTTCAGTTCGAGTCCTGGACCCGGCAGCTTGAAAAACACGCCTGGCACATTGTGGGCACATACCTGCCCAAAATATCCCAAGAGGAGAATGGAGAAGAGCTTGTGGCATGGCCACGCCCCCACCCCCACCCCGCCAGAGGGGTGCTTTATCACTTTCCTCATCTCTGTGTCTTTTTCTGTCTCAGGTGAGCACATGTACCCTATGGCAAAAATCTTTTTTTAAAGGGGATAAAAAAAAAAAAATCAAAGTTCACTATTTAGCCCTGGAAAGCCAATCTCCTGAATCACCTTGCAGAACTTGAGGATGTCCAAGAAGCAAACAGCAGCAGGGGCTAGACAGTAGCAGTAAGATGTGACACTCTGAAAGGCAGTGTCACATGCGAGGGTTCCTGGTTCAAGTCTGGAGACCTCCTTGAGTGTACCCACCACACATTTGCCCATGAGCCAGGGCTAGCTAAGGCTGGGGGAGGTTGTGGCATTGGTCTGTCTCTGTCAAATCTTTGCCCTGTCTCTCTGTCTCTTTTACTTATGGAAGAAATATGGGGTCATCAGAAGAATCATGAGATATTTTCCTATGTAAAAATGTGTCATGACTTTTCCAACGATCCAATAAATAATTTTTTAAAAACTAGTAGTAGTGAGGTTCATGCAGGAGAAAGTATACCCTTTGGGGAGCAGTCCCTGACTCCTTGCTGTCACACACAGGGACATCCATAGGCTATGTTCCTCCGGGGCTCCAGAGTACCCCACACACCTCTGTCCACAAAGTCCCATACATCCTATAATTTGGGGTGTTTTGATTGTGTTACCACCATAATCCTTCAGGGGTGAGTGGCTGGGTTTGCCCCATATTCTCAGACCCTAGGACAGGGCCAGACACAAATTGGGGTGTTTGCGAAGTCTGTTTGGAATAAAAGAATACAAGGTGTGGCTCATTTAAGCAGCAATGATTCTGACCTTTGTTTTTTTAGAATTATTTTGTTTATCTCACTAATCATTATTGTTATTTTTTAACTTGCTATAGGGCATGTGCGCTCACCAGAGAGAGTGAGAAAAAGTGAGAAAGCCAACTGCCAGGTCTGGGACTCAAACCACGGTCGGCCATGTGGGAGTCCAACACCTTAACAACCATGCCTCCTGTTGGCCCCCGGTTCAGGTCTTTTGGATGACATCATCATGATTCCTCAAACAAAATATATAAAGAAAAGGAAAGGAAAAGAATCTAAAGAGGGGGACTAGCAGTTGGCCTAATAGCTATGTCGCTGGACACCCATGTAGCCGACCGTGGTTCAAGTCCTGGACCCAGTGGCTTAAACTCATGCCAGGCACACGTGCGTGCATGCCAAGATCCTGAGAGGAGAATGGAGGAGAAGGGATTGCGGCGTGACCGTCCCCCTGGGAGGTGATTTCTTGCTTTCTGTCTCTCTCTGTCTCTTTGGCGAGTGCACACGCCCTATAGCAAAAAACCCCCTAAAAAAAAAAAAAAATTAGTTTATGGGGGCCGCAGGTGGCATGGTGGTTATGGTGCTGGACTCCCACACTGACAGACCACAGTTCAGACCCCAGGCCTGGTGACTTGCTTTCTCACTCTCCCTTTCTTTCTCTCTTTCTGGTCAAATTTTAAAATAATAATAAATAAAATAAAATAAATATATATTTTTTTTTGGGGGGGGAGAGGTTTTTGCTATAGGGCATGTGCGCTCGCCAGAGAGACAGAGAGAGACAGAGAGACAGAAAGCGAGAAATCACCCCCAGGGGGGATGGCCACGCCACAATCTCTTCTCCTGTGTTCTCCTCTCGGAATCTTGGGCACGCATGCGCATGTGCCCGGAATGTGTTTAAGCCACCAGGTCTGGGATACGAACTGCAGTTGACTACATGGGAGCCCAGCAACATAGCCATTATGCTAACTGCTGGTCCCAATAAATAATTCTTTTTAAAAATAGTTTATTCTCCCAACATTTGCAGGCAATGCTATCCAGGAGCTTGTCCTCTTGAGTCTATTGGTGTCACTGAGGTTTTTGTAGGAAGCTTGTGTTGTTTGCTTTTGAGCATTATTTATTTGTTGTGGTTTTCAAGCCACCGGGCCCTGGACTCAAACCACAGTCAACCATATGGCAGTCCAGAGCCTTAGCCACCATGCTACCTGCTGGCCTCTTGTTTGTCCTTGTTGTTGTTCTTATTTGTTTATTTGTTTTTAATTTTTGGCTATGAGGCATGTGCACTCACCAGAGAGACCAACAGAGGGAGAGGGAAAGCAAGAAACCAGCTCCCAGTGGGAATGGCCACACCACAATCCCTTTTCCTCCATTTTCCTCTTGGGTTTTTGGGCACACATGCACATGTGCCCAGCATGATTTTTCAAACTACCAGATCTGGGACTCAAACCACAGAGTCAGTCATGTAGGACTTAGTGCCTTAACCTCCATGTCACCTGCCGGCCCAGAAGCTTGTTGTCTTCTATAACACCTCTGCCTTCTGTTTTGGCCTACGAGGGTGTGAAATTGAGAGGACTAGGTGGACTGGCAGGGAGAGGGACAGGACCATGAGAACTGGGGATGAGCGTGTGCACACGACTCCCAGCCGAGCATGTGCACACGACTCCCAGCCCACCGTGTGGTGTCGCCACGTCTCCATCCTGTCCACAGTCTCCCACCTGCGCGGCCAACCGGAGACGCCAGCATCGTGTGTCAGGCAGGGGGCTTCAAAGCAAGGGGGACCAAACCAGTGAGAGCAGACATGTGACAGTTACTGGGAAGAGAGGAGCCCTCGCTCAGCTGCCCAAGGAGCAGACGCCCTTACAGTGCAACTCTAAGAAAACTTGAAGTGGGCACCTGCGCTCGGAGCTCCCTTCCCAGAGGGTTTATTCCCAGGGGCTCACCAGGCTCAGACACTTTCTCCTCCACTTTCATCCCCCCTGCCTCAGTACCCTCAGAGCCAGCATGCCAGCCACACTGTTTTACATGTCTATTCTCCAGGGGCTGGCAAGCAGTGTAGTTAAGGTGCTGGGCTCTCACATAGCCAACTGTGGTTTGAGTCCTGGACCTAGAGACTTGCTTTCCCACTTTCCCTCTCTGTCTCTTTCTATCTCTCTCTGGTCAAATTAAAAGATAATAACAATAAGGACCTGCAGTTGGCATAATAGATATATTGCTGGACTCCCATGTAGTCGACCGCAGTTCAAGTCCTGGCTCCAGTGGCTTAAACTCACACCGGGCACATGTGTGTGCATGCCCAAAATCCCGAGAGGAGAATGGAGGAGAAGGGATTGCAGCGTGGCCATCCCTCCCTGGGGAGGTGATTTCTCGCTGTCTGTCTCTCTGTCTCTCTCTGTCTTTGTAATAGATATATCGCTGGACTCCCATGTAGTCGACCGCAGTTCAAGTCCTGGCTCCAGTGGCTTAAACTCACACCGGGCACATGTGTGTGCATGCCCAAAATCCCGAGAGGAGAATGGAGGAGAAGGGATTGCAGCGTGGCCATCCCTCCCTGGGGAGGTGATTTCTCGCTGTCTGTCTCTCTGTCTCTCTCTGTCTTTCTGTCAAGTGCATGTGCCCTATAGCAAAAATCTTTCTCAAAAAAAAAATAATAATAACAATAAATAAAATTAAATAAATAATTTAAAAAAAATATATTCTCCAGAGGAGCGTACAGGTGTCATGGTGGTTAAGGTGCTGGATCCCACATGGCCAACTCCATGGTTCATTTCTGGAACCGATGACATGAAAATCACTCCAGGCAAGTGTGTCTGCATGCCTAAAACCCCAAGAGGAAAATGGAGAAGGAATTGCAGCATGGCTATCCCCCTTGGGGTGTGACTTCTCCCATTCTCCCTCTTTGTCTCTGTCTCTTTCCAGCAAGCATCTGTGCCCTATGGCAAAAATCTAAAAACAAAACAAACAAACAAGAGAAACCCCCACAGCTATCCTCCAGGACATTTCTAGGCTTTTGTATAGATTCCTGTAGGCTTTGAGTGGCCTGTCCTGGTCCTCTTCTTCCCATGAGTCATATAATAACAATTATTACTATTAATTGCCAGAGTCCATGTTTGTTCGCCAGAAAGAGACAGCGAGGGAGAGTGAGAAAGCACCTGCCAATGGGGCACAGACACGTGGCACTCCTGTCTCCTCTATTTCTCTGTCTGATCAGGATTTGAGGCACACACACACACAGATACCTGGCATGTTTTTCATGCTGCCGAGTCTGGGACTTGAACCATGTAGTCAGCCATGAGGAATTTGGTTCCCTTAACCACTAGGTCATTGGCTGGCCCTTATTATTTGTTTTTAAAGTTTATTATTTGTTCCTATGTATCTAGAGAGAGGTAGAAGCCCCCCAAGAGGATCCCGCCATGCTGCAATTCTCCCCCAGCCCTCCAGCCAGGCAGGATCGTGAGTACACCTGTGGCTCACCCAGTGTGCTCAGGTTGGCCCGGCACCCGAACCCAGGCCCTCCTATGCGGCCCCAAGATGACAGCAGCGCCCTCCAGCTGCACCTCTGCAGCGGGGCCAGTCCAACTATTTCTTTTCATCTTTTTGATTTTTATGTTTTTAGGTTTTTGCCATAGGGTACGTGTGCTCAGTGGAGAGAGAAAGAAAAAGAAAGTGAGAAATCACCCCCCCCCAGGGGATGGCCACACCACAATCCCTTCTCTTCCACTCTCCCCTTGGGATTTAGGGCACACATGCATGCTTGTCCAGCATGATTCTTGAAGCCACCAGGTTTGGGTCTCGAACTATGCAGTCAGGCATGTGGGGTCCAGCACCTTCACCACCAGGCCGCCTGCAGACCCATCAGCACACATGTATTACTTTAGCAGAAACGTCCACGTATTTTACTGCATATGGTAGTAAGACTTTTTAAAATTAAAGGATAATTGGGACCAGGAGATAACATAACGGACTATATTGCTGGACTCTCACATGGCCGACCATGGTTCAAGTCCCAGACCCAGAGACTTGAAACCCACACTGGGCACATGTGCGTACATGCCCAAAAATCCCGAGAGGAGAATGGAGGAGAAGGAATTGCAGTGTGACCATCCCTCCGGGGAGGGGTGATTTCCAGCTTTCTCTCTGACTCTCCAGTGAATGCATGCACCCTATAGGAAACATCTCTCTTTAAAATAAATAAGTAAATAAAGGTTAATAACACCTTCAGACCACTTGTATGTGCCTGCGGAGGTTACGTGAGGTCTCTAGAAGCCTATAAGTCTAAAGCGTGATGCGCGATAGTCTCACATACGCGGTACAGTGCTGTCCAGGGGCGTCCTCACCTGGTGTGTGCTTCCTTTCAGCGCCCCGTCCTAAGCGTTGCATGGACTACCTCACGCAGCTCTACTCCGAAGCAAAAACAAAGAGGAAGGAAAACGCACAACATTCAAAACTGAAAAGGAAGCTCGCTCACATGCCAGAGAGCATTGTGTAGACCCCAGCCAGAAGGCAGGATGTCCAGGCAGCCACGCATCGGCTCAGCGGAGCGGGCTGCGGGCAGGTGCTTGATGGCTGTGCCGGGAAACGTCCTTGGAGTGCAATGAAAGACAGTGTCCTCAGATGACCATCTGCCCCAGGGACAGGGCAGCAACAGGAGAACCAAACCACGGGCAGAAAACTCGTAGTTTAAAAAAAAAAAAGAAAAAAGAAGAAAAAGGAAAGAAAGAACCTATCATTCCCGACACTACTTCGGAGCAAGAGGAGTCCTCTAAGCCCTGTGGATCAGGGTCAGTGTGACCAGCTAACATCTTGCCTTGAAGGGAACAGGATTTTTCACATCCTGAACATGAAGAGGGCCAGCTGGTGGCGTGGTGCTTATGGAGGCTGGATCCCACATGGCCAGCTCCCCGGTCTGAGTCCCAGACCAACAGCTTGAAAGGCTCACCAGGTGCGTGTGCTGGAAATCCTGAAAGAAGAAATGGAGCGGGGACTGCAGCATGGCCGTGCTCCACGAAGGGTGCTCTCCTCCTTTCTCTCTCTCTGTCTCTGTCTCTCCATGAGTGCACATGCCCTCTGGTAAAATAACATTTTAAAATAGGATTTAAAAAAGAAAGAAAATTGAGCCTTACGAAGCCATGGTGGCTAAGGCACTGGACTCACACATGGCCAACTATGGTTCAAGTCCTGGACCCAGTGGCTTGCAAATCATGCTGGGCATATGTGTATGCATGCCCAAAATCCCCAGAGGAGAAGGGATTGTGGTATGGCCATGTCCCCTGGGGATGTTACCTCACTTTTTCATATCTATGTCTTTCTGGGGAGCTTATGCTCCACATGGCTAAAACCTGGGGGGGAAGGGGGAAAGAAAATAAAGAATTTTGGAATGGAAAAGACCTAAAGAAGGTCTCTGATCTTGGAGATGACTTTCAGGACAAACTTGAAGAATGGGGAAGTCCTGTGGGCATTATGGCCTTGAGATTAATGAGATTTATGACCCAAGACACAGGAGATAGCTCCAGGTAGGCCCAAAGCTTTCTCTCTCTCTCTTTCTCTCTCTCTATCTCTCTCCCTCTCTCTGTGTCTCTGGTCAAACTAAAATAAATGAATGAATAAATAAAGTTAAATAGATAATTCTTTTAAAAGGAATGTACAGGGGTCCGTGGGTGGCATGGTGGTTGAAGGTGGTGGACTCCCACACAGCTGACCATGGTTCGAGTCCAGGTGGTTTGCTTTCTCACTTTCCTTCTCTCCCTCTCTCTCTGTCTCTCTGTCTCTCTCTGGTGAGCATACGTTCCATATAGCAAATGAAAAACTAAATAAATAAAAATGAAAAAAAATGTACAAATGAAAAGAGTGAGTTAAATGTACCCATTATTGGCCTCAAGAAAGGTTTTTAAAATTCTTTAATAAAAAGCAGAATGTACACTTTGGGTTTTGTTTCTGTTTTTGTTTTAGTGGTTGTTTTCCAAGTCATGCTTCTTTCTCTCGCACGTAAATGTGACATGTCTTCTTTTCTTTCCTATCAGTTTACGGTACAGCAAGCTCTGGCAGCGTGGAGGGCGCTTCTCACTGTTTGGATCTGAACGAACCAATTCTAAACTGATGAACACATATATTAGGAGCTTGTCGTTTGTCACAGGAGTCAGAGCCAGCCATGCTGATCTTATATTTTATGATCCAGCAATTCCGCTGCTAGGTATCTACCCAAAGATTAGGAGAACACTTAGAAAAGTGCTTGCACATCCATGTTTATTGCAGCATTACTCCATGGCTAAGACATGGAATCATCCCAGATGTCCTCAAACAGATGGGTGTACACAAATGGAAGATGTACTGCTAAGCAAAGCAAGCTAGACTATGAAAGAGAGGCACTGTATGTCCCCACTCAATATATACCGAATGTTGGCACTCTGGCAGAAACTGAAAGATTGTAAGATATAAAAGTGTGGAGAACAATTGTAGATAGTAGAGACAGTGTGAGAGGAGAGTGGGAAATAGGGGAGGCTGAGAGGAGGGAATCAAGGGGAAAAGAAAGAAGCAAAGCATTTAAGGTACACAAAAAATGGAAAAGTATCTGTTGATAATAGCGTGTATGATAATATCTTTAACTGGACTAATATAGAGTATTCATGCTGGGAAAATTCAGTTTGCAAGCTATAATGACATACACTGCTTGAGTATATAAAAACTATTTTTTAAAAAAAAGATAATTTAAAAAATAAAGATTTTGTAAAGAATCACATTGCAGACACATGTAACGAGAGCACAAAGCATCTGAACCATTCATGAGTGGGCAGAGATGGCCCTTAACGCCACCAACACTGCCTCCTGTGAGTAAGGACGTGAAGCCCGGAAATGAGCATGGCTCTCTATCAGGACCGACAGCCCTGACTCCACTCCGGTTCCTTCAGTTGTCACAGTCATCCCAAGGGACCCAGGTCAGAATCACGCTTCCCGGGGTCTCTTTCCATTTGGAGCAGGGGCCTTCATCTCGTCTTTACTTGCAAAGCTGGGATTCTTGGGGAGTCCAGGCTGGACATTCTGCAGATTGTCTGTTCAGGCTTTGTCTGAATGTCCCCTCATAGGCCCTCCCAACTGTCCTGGGAGAGTCATGGGTTGTCCATCTCACTGTATTTCCTCGTCCCAGTACCTGTGTTCACTAAGATCACTGATCGAGGTGGCAGACAGCGCCGGACTTCTCCCTGCAAAGTCACTCCCGCCCATCCCTAAGTTAATACGTTGAAGGGAGATGCTTTAAGACCCTACACATACGCTCACTGTTATTCATGTGTTGATTTACATCCATGAGGACTCCAGTTGCTTCTGTTACTCCAAGGGTTACATCTGTTACTGGTGAATTAATCCCTGGCTAGTTTGATGATCGGATTGTGGGAACTGCCTCCTGCGTCCTTTCAACATCCTGCTCCATCCTCAAGGCTGTCGCGCTTTCTGGTACAAGATGTTCCAGGCTCATCTTGAACTTCCTAACTCCAACCCTGGAGTCAGCCATTTCTCCAAGGATCCCAGTTCCATTTAGTGGGAAATGATATGTAGAAGCCAAGACCCAGGTGCTAGGTTAACTCATGGGTTGTTGGGTATCACTGCTCTCAATTCCTCTTGGTGGATAGAACTTGGGGATACAGGATAGCGTGTGTCTGAGAGAGAATATTTCTGTGTGTGATGAGGGGACTTCAAAAAGTTTGTGGAAAAAATGATGGAAAGTACAAGTTTCTTTTGGTGCCAAAAAATGTTGAAACCCATGTAGGGTTTTTTTAGGTTTTTGCCATAGGCATATACTCACAGGAGAGAGAGACAGAGATGATGAGAAGGAAAGTGAGAAATCACCCCCCGGGGAGGATGACCATGCGGCAATCTCTTTTCCTCCATTCTCCTCCTGGGATTTTGGGCATGCATGCACACATACCCGGGGTGATTTTCAAGCCACCAGATCCAGGACTCGAACCACAGTCAGCCGTGTGGGAGTCCAGCAACGTAACTGCTATGCCTTCTACTGGTCCCAGATTTTTCATAAAATACATTTCTATGAAGTCTGTGAAGGCTCTGTGTTTATGTATGTTGTTATGGGTATATATATTTTTAGATTATTTTAATTTTATTGTTATTGTTTTACAATTTGACCAGAGAGAGACAAGGAGAAGGAATATGAGAAAGCAAGCTGCCAGGTCCAGGACTTGAACCGCGATTGGCCATGTGGGCGTCCAGTGCCTTAATCACCGCACCACCTCCTGCCCCTATGTGTGGGTATATTTCAATCTACTCTGAGAAACAGGCTCCCCTGACCCCTCAGAGGTTTCCTTATCCAGTCTGTCCCCTGTGTGAAGTCTCCCGTCTCTGCCACCCTCCTCCCTGAACGCGTCCTCTTCCTGCCCAGCCACCTACTCCTGCCAGCCTTCCTCCCTACTTGCACCCCCACGCGGATGCCCCCTCACTGAGCTTGGGCTCCAACACCCATACCAGGCCACCCGTTGTGTGGAAGCCCTTGGGGTACGTGCACACACGTGCGCGCGCGCACACACACACACACACACACACACACACACACACACTGCTGCATGGTTATCCAAGAAATGGTGTAAGTGGCTACAGGGGAACCGGATGTTGCTCCGGTCTGGCTGGCGTCAATGCTGTGCCTTTCCACTGCTTTATCAGATGAATCCGGGGGGTGGTCAAGCTGAAACGAGATATCAGTGTGCCAGGATCGCACGTGACGTGATGGACAGTCCCCCACAGCGCTGCCTGCTCACCAGGCTCCGGCTCCGACTCCCCTCCCGCGACCTCCACAGCTCCCACCCACAGCACCGGAACTCCTACCGCGCCGCACCCTGCCCGCGACTTTCGGAACACCTTGTTCAGGAAGAGCAGGGAAGGGAAGAAGCAAAAGAATAGGAGAGTAGAGTGTCAGGTGTTCACCTTTCCTTTTTAAATTTCTAGAGGCCTCGTGTGCTTGCTAGAGAGAGAAAGAGATCCCCCCACCCCCATGAGGCAAGGTCATGCCACAATCCTCCTCCTAGGATTTTGGGCACACACACACATGCCCAGCATGTTTTTCAAACCACCAGGTTTGGGACTCAAACCACAGTTGGCCATGTGGAAATCCAGCTTCTTAACCACCATGCCACCTGCTGTCCCCCTTCTAGGTTTGTTTTCAGTGACTGGCCTCAGACTGAAGGTGGCATCTTGGAATCTGCATTTTCTAAAAGCTGCTTGGGTGATTCCGACAGGATGAGGAGCCCTGGGATAGCACAAACCAACACGTTCCAGAGCAAAGGGGAATTTTAACTATTACACCCAGGGTGACCACAGTCTCCTGGCGGTCACTCGCGCTGTTCACGGTCTCCTGGCGGTCACTCGCGCTGTTCACGGTCTCCTGGAGGCAGGAAGGCCTTTCAGGCCATGGAGTCCTACCTGATTTGAAACCGTGCTCTGTTCACGGTCTCCTGGCGGTCACTCATGCTGTTCATGGTCTCCTGGAGGCAGGAAGGCCTTTCAGGCCATGGAGTCCTACCTGATTTGAAACCGTGCTCACACCTGAGACCAAATCTTCTGTGAGCAAAGGACACCTCCGTTGCATGATGCCCAGAGCACAGTGGCTAAGGCAGAATGAAGACAAGCAGAAAAATTACACCGATGGAGACCTTACCGTGATTTCCGTAAGTATTTATTAGATTCCCTTACATGTGTGGTATGGCTAATTTAACCATTACAACAGTCTTACAAGCTAGCTATTTTTCTTTTCTTCTTTGTTTCATGTTTTTTGGTTATTTTTTTTTCTGCCACAAGGCGTGTGCACTTGCCAGAGAGAGACAGAGAGAGGTAAAATGAGGAATCACCCCCTAAGAGGGACGGCCCCACTGCAATCCCTTCTTCTCCATTCTCCTCCTGGGATTTTGGGCATGCACACACACCTGGCGAGATTCTAAAGTCTCTGGCTCCAGGTCTCAAACCACAGTCAGTCATGTGGGAGTCCAGCACCTTAGCCACCATGCCACCTGCTGGCCCTGTGAGCTATTTTTCTTTTAATTTTTGCCAAAGGATGTGTACACTCACGAGAGAGAGAGAGAGAGAGAGAGAGAGATTGTCAAAAAATCTCATGAGTTTACAACACTTTACAAATGTGTTGATTGGCAGAGAGGGGGCCCAACAGGAAGAGCGAAACAGGGAGTAGGGAGTGAAACACCCTTCCAGACAGAGTGGAACAGGGTATAGGGAAGCACTGCTAACTGATGTATTTTGATCTTTTTTAACTTATTTTTCCCACTCTTCTTTGTGTTTTGGTTAGCTCAGCGTCAGGTTTGGCAGCTGAATTCTGTGTGATATTTGAGAAAGTACTTTGCAAAGCCCGGAAAGTGCTATTCGTATGCAAAGTATCAAAATTATTACCGCAAGGGCGGATGGAAACAATGCACTTTCGGGCTTTATTTCATTTGTGTGCACTCTATAACACCTAAGAATTCTGAAGCCCAGAGTGTTACTGAGCTGTTTATTAAATCCTGACACACTGCTACTCCTGTCGAAACGTTTCCTGCTCAGTAGGCCAGATTCTCACTTTTGTTTTGTCAGAGGACTCTGCCAGTAGAGGGCAGTAGAGGGAGCCCACAGGCTGGAGAGAGACAGCAGGAGGCAGTGCACATGTGCTCACTGGAGAGACGGAGAGAGCCAGAGAGTCAGAAAGCAAGAACTCACCCTCAGGGGGTTGGCCACACTGCAATCCCTTCTCCTCCGGTTACCTCTCGGTATTCTGGGCACACACACCCTCACAAGAATTTTAAGCTGCCAGGTCTGGGACTTGAATTGTAGTTCATTAACTGGGAATCCAGCAACTTAATCATTACACCATTTCCTGGTCCCCTTTTCTTCCCTTTTTTCTTTTAAGAGGTTTTTGCCTTATGGCACATGCACTCACTGGAGAGAGAGAGAGACAGAGACAGCGAGAGGAAAAGTGAGAAACCATCCCCCAGAGGGGATGGCCACACTGCAATCCTTTTTCCTCCATTCTACTCCTGGGAACTTAGACACACGTGCACACACACCCCGGATGATTTTCTTTTCTTGTTTTAGGTGAGATTTTTGCTATAGGGTGTGTGTGCTTGCTGGAAAGACAGACAGAGAGACAGAAAGCAAGAAATCCCCCCCCACACCGCAATCCCTTCTCCACCATTCTCCTCTCAGGATCTTGGGCATGCACACACATGCGCCCGACATGAGTTTAAGTCACTGGGCCTGGGACTCAAACCACAGTTGACTACATGGGAGTCCAGCAACATAACCATTACTCCATCTGCTGGCCCCACAGGCATGATTTTCAAGCCACCGGGTCCAGGACTTGAACCTCAGCCTGCCATGTGGGAGTCCAGCGATGTAACCAGAATGCCATCTGCTGTCCGCCTTGATACTTTTTCAAGGGCAGGAGGACCTAGCAGCTTGGACGCTCTGAGAGGGAGGCCTGGCTCCACGTTTCTAAGTGGCAGAAATTCCAGGTGTGCCCTGGACTTCCCACCACCATGCTCTCTGCAGTTATTACACTCATGACACCTGACTGAGCTCCCTTTGCAACTTTTCACTTAATGACTCTTCACAATAAATGATTTCTGCTAGAATAACTGGCGTGGCTCTGCGTCCTGGCTGGACTCTGACTGCCCCTCGTGTTTTTTACTGCAGCCTCAGTCACCCTGAATAAGAGCCAAGACAGTCATTACCGAGGACTAATGTCCAGCTCAGCGGACTTGACGTTCTGCAGACAGCCAGGACTGGTCTGCAAGCAGCTGCTGGACTGAAAGACTCCCGACCAAAGATGGTCCATTGATTTTCAGAAAAGCAGGAGAAATAAAATCTCTCCTGGGGCCAACAGGTGGCATGGTGATTAAGGCTCTGGACTCCCACAGCTCAAGTCCATGGGCCAGCAGCTTGAAAATCACACTGGACACGTCTGCATGTGTGCCCAAAATCCCAGGAGAAGAAGGCAAAAACCTAAAAAGCAAACAGACAAACAAACATAAAAAACTTTTCTAGCGGCCAACAGGTGGCATAGTAGTTAAAGCAACCAGGTTTAACCTGGCTGACTTTGCAGTTCGAGTCCCAACTCTGCAGCTTGGAAAGCATACTGAGGGCATTTGTGTGCTCAAAATCCCAAGGTCGGGGGGTAGGGGGAAGGGTTGCAACAGGCCATTCTCAACACCCCATCCCCACCAAACACACATACTCTATAGCAAAATTTAAAACTGTTGATGGAAATAACCAACTCCACAGAAATAATCATTAACATGGTTTATTTCTAAACATGAATGTGTGTGTCCAGACCCAGAGTAGAGACAAATATGCCTTTCTCTCAGAGTGATCAGGTACAGGGGTTCCTTTTAGTTGCTTCTGAGAGTGAGAGACAAGGTTTGGAAATGTAATGAAAAGAGTTTTCCATTGATCTGGTCCACAAAGGCAGGACCTGGGGCAGGAGGTTGGGGGCGATAGGCTGTAGTGGGTTTCACAATTCTTAGACTGGTAATTAGAAAGGAAAATCTGTGTTTCAGGAAGGGATCAGCAAAGAGTGTACTTTAGCAGAGGTAACGGGGCTTGTATGGTCACACGATACTGTCCCAAGGACAGGCTGTTGGAAGAGTCCTGTTATCAGTGAGTCAAAATGGTCTGCTAATGTCTGTGGGTGTGACTCACCCATCACAAGGATATGGTGCAAGAGACAGGATGTAGCAAGAGTCCTGTTATTAAATGGGCCAAAATGGCTTGTGAATGTTTGTGGGCCAGCTCACTTCAGGGCCCTCTGGAAGGGATTTGGAAATAGGGAAAAGCAGTCAGACTTCTGTCCTCAAAACCAACCAACCAACCAAAAGGAACCAAAACCAAAAAGTCTTCTGGATAAAGCAGAAAGCACTCGAGCCTGAAGGACCAGGCATGAATTTCCATTGGCCAGTAGAGAGACAGCAGACGGTTATGAATGACTCGGCACTGGATCCCTAACGTGCTCTAGAAGCTGTTGCTACGAAGAATAAACGCTGTGTGGGGTGGTGTGCATGCTCCCAGGTGCTCTAGTGATAATGTGTATAGTACCCCGGGGAGAAAAACACCACCCAGTGCAGCTACCTCGCTTTATCCTGTCAGTGAACACTGAGGGACTACCATCCTTGTAAGAAGGGTCCCTTCTGTCCAAAGAGTTACACAGGGTCTCGAGACAGTGGCTTAGTGGTGAAATGTGACCCCCCCCCCGGGCAGCTGACCCATGTGGGAAAGCGTCACATTCACATCTGGAGAGTCCCTGAGTGTGCCAGGCACATGCGTGGGCTGTGGGCAACTTGAGACCATGTGAAGGTGTTGGCCCTCTGTCTCTCTCTCTCTTGCTATGGAAAAAAAATAAGATAAATATATAAACTTTTTTTATACTTTTTTTTTTGGAGAGGTTTTTGCTGTAGGGGCGTGCACTCGCCAGAAAAACAGAGAGAGACAGAGAGACAGAAAGAGAAAGATCACCCTCCGGGGGTATGGTCACGCTGCAATTCCTTCTCCTTTCTCCTCCATTCTCCTCTCAGGATTTTGGGCATGCACGCACATGCACCCGGCATGAGATTGTGTTTTTTGGGGGTTTTTTTTATACTTTTTTTTTTTTTGAGAGAGAGGTTTTATAAACTTTTTTTAAGAGATAGTTTTGTTATAGGGCACATGCACTCACCAGAGAGACAGAGAGAGACAGAAAGTGAGAAATTCCCCCCCCCAAAGGGGATGACCATGCCATAATCCCTTCTCCTCCAGTCTCCTCTTGGGACCTTGGGCATACACACACACGCGCCCAGTGTGAGGTGTTTTTTTTTATTTTTAATTAATTTTTATTATTTTTTATATTACATTTAATCACATATACCTGTACAGTGTATAATGGGTCTGGCACTAGAACCACGGTTGACTACGTGGGAGTCCAGCAACATAATCATTATGCCATCTGCTGGTCCCAATAAATATATAAGCTTTTTTAAAGTAATGAAAAATCTAATTCTAATAAAAAGCAGAATTTAAGAAATGGTAAAACTGAGTGGTAAAGACATTTTCCATTTCCTATCTTTAAAGAGGCAATTAGTATTCAAGCATTCCTGTCTCTTTTAAAACAGGCACTCCAATCTACTTGTGGTTTTAACGCTATTTTAATGTGCATATAATTCCCAATACTGCCTTGCTTCATTCTTTGAAAATTGTTAAAGAGTGGAATATTCTACAGGTACAGAAATATATAGCTTAATGAGTAGTTATAAAAGGAACACGCACCATTGAGGATGAGAAATACAATCACCATAGCCCTCCCCCACCTGCCACAAATAACCACACGCCTGATTTTAGGGGAGTTACTACTTTGCTTTCTTTTGTTGTTGATTTTTTTTCCATAGTTTTCTCTAATTATGCGTCCATGAACAATAGAAGTTCATTAACCTGTTTTTAATTCTTATATGTAAAATGATATGGCATGTACTTTTTCTCAGTTCCTATTATTGTGCAATATTAGTTTTTTTTTAAAGAATGATTTTATTTATATTTACTTATTTTAATTTGACCAGCGAAATGAGAGAGGGAAAGTGAGAAAGCAAGCCACCAGATCTGGGACTTGAACCGCGGTCGCTCATGTGGGAGTTCAGCACCCTTAACGCCACCTGCCAGAGAGAGAAAAAGGTAGGGAGAGGGAAGGTAAGAAATCACCTTCCAGGAGGATGACTCTCCTGCATTATCCTTCTGGGCACGCCAACAGGGCCCGAACCATGGTTAGCCATATGGGAGTCTAGCACCTTAACCACTATGCCACCTCCTGGCCCCCCAATATTGTAATTTTAAGGTGCAGCAGGCAGTACGAGGAGGGCCGGATTTCAGTGACTGTCCTGACGGTCACTGCAGTTACCTCTGGCGTGGACAAGCATGCACTTCTCTGGGCAAATGCCTAAAGCCGAGTTGCAGAGCCCTAAGACAGACAACGCATTCTCCGGAGTGGGCGTGCAGCTGGCCGTCCGCGGGGTGCGCCTGAAGGTTCTTCTCGGACCCCCGGTACCGCCGCGCCGTCTGGCCTGCGCCCTCCGGTGAGAGTGGCTGTAGGTGCCCCTCCGGAGAACTCGTGGTTAGGCGCTTCTCCACTAAAAGGGTTCAGGAATTACAACGGCACCCACCACCAGGGGTCCCGGAGCCTGAGCGGTGTGCAGCACGGACTCGGGAGCGGGGTCCCCGCGTGCAGCTCTCTGCGGGTGGCGTGGGAGAGCCGGG